>NC_050574.1:330925225-331228738 GCF_011100635.1 Trichosurus vulpecula
ATTCTTTTTGTTATTTGTTGGGATTTTAAAAAGATAGATTAGGAATAGTTGAATTGAATTAATCCATCGAGTGATGGGGAGGAGAGGGGAGGAGTGGTGAAAGAGAAGAAACATACTGTGGATTCACATACTGATGTGGAACTGCATGGTCTAGGGGAAAAAAGCACTGGATTAAGAGTCCAGGGACATGAGGTCTAGTCTCAGCTGTGTTACTAATTTGCTGTGCGACTTTAGTTAAATTGCTAAACATCTCTGGGCCTCAGCTTTGTCATTTGATAGATGTAGATAATGGTACTTTTAAGGATCAAATAATGGGATATATTTGAAAGCACAAGGTGTCATCACCATCATTATTCTCACCATCATTAGAAGTCTCCCTTCCCCCCAGGAAAGGACAGATACTCTTTGTTTCATTCTGTTTGGTTTCACAAGACCTAACTGGTAATTTCATTGGCATACAGAGCTCCAGGAGAAGGGTTTTTTTCTGCCATGAAATATTGGCACCTTCTTGCCAACTTGTAGTCTTAGGAAATTTCACGCAGGCACAGAGAACATAAGTGACTTGGTTAGGGTCACATAGCCAACATATGTCAGAAGTAGGATTTGAACCCCGGTCTTCCTGACTCAGAGGTCGGCTCTCTATCTATTATACCACCCTGCCTCTCCCTATTGATTTAAGAAAATGAAAAGAGAAGGCTATCAGTATCAACGAGAAGCCCTTCCACTCAAGTATTTCAAGGCTTAACACATCTAGGGAACACCTAAATAATTACTTGACATTTTATAGGATATAGGAGGCACATTTCTCAGGTACTTCATAGCCATAGCTAGCAATTTGGGGGCCTGGGTTAAGTTTCATGAAACAGGCATCCTGAAATGCACCCTCAAATTAACCCTTTAAGATAAATTCTGTTGGACATGGCAGAACACATTTGAAATCCCCACTGCTGAGAAGGCTGAGGCTGGTGGATCACTTGAGCTTGGGAGTTCTGAGCTGTAGTGGGCTAAGCAGATTGGGTATCTGTCTGCACCAATATGGTGAGACCCTGGGAGTGGGAGAGGACGGTGTGAAGTAGGTACCTCCTCTGCATCTGCCTATATTATCCTTATTTTACAGATGGAGAGACGAAGGCCTAGAGAGGCTAAATGACTTGCTCATGGTCATCCATCTAGTTGTAGTGGTAGTAGTAATAGTGGCAGTGGTAGTAGTAGTAATAGTAAAGTAATAGTTGTAGTGATAACAGTAGTAGTAATAGTAGTAGTGGTAGAGGTGGTGGTGGTGGTAGTAATGGTAACAACTCATATTTAGACAGTACTTTAAGGTTTATAAAAGGCTTTCCACATTGTCTCATTTTAATAAAGAAGAAAACTGAATCTCACATAGGGTAAGTGACTCGGAAGGGTCACACAGCTAGTAAATGTCTGAATGAGAATTTGAACTCTGGGCTTCCTGACACCAAGTCCAGCGCTCCGCCCATGATACTGACTCCTAAGCTGAGGCTTGAACTGAGGTCTTCTGACTCCAGGCCCAGAGAACCGGCTCCAAGGAAATTTTTCACTGGGACAAATTAGGTGCCCCTCTGGGGCTTGAACCTGTCAACCTGGTCTCAGGAGCTCTCTGTTCTGTGTGGCTAAGTTACAAAAGGTTCCCTGCTTATAGAGGAGTGGGTGCTAATGATCAGGTGAGGGGCATGCAGCTACCAGGAGGAGACTGTATATGTGGCCGTGCTGTTGTCATTGTCCAGGATATTCTGGTCAGGTCCCTTCCAGATAATGTTGGGCTTCGGTCTCCCACACACTTTGCACTGCAGGGTCACGGTATCACCCAGCAAGCAGGTCACATCCATCAGGGGCATGAGGAATTCAGGGGCAACTGTAATCCAAACAACACACAGCCCGTGCAAGCTTAAAACACACTTCCAATCGAACAACCCTCTCCTTCCTCAGCTCTCCCCCCATCCCACCCCTTACGCAAGTAGAGCCAGGCACCAATGATGTGAATAACCACCAGCTAAGCATACTGTTCTGCAGCACGCATTCCACTCGCCTCCAATCTTTCTAGCACGTCTCCCCCAATAGAATATAAGCCCCTTGAGGGCAGACTCGATTTCATTTCTGACTTTACATCTTCCTTGCCTAGCTCAGTTCTTGGCACACAGTAGGTGCTTTAATAAGTGGTTCTTGTTGTTGACTGATCAGTCGAAATTACTGCTCCATGGAGCCCATAGACAGCTCTTTAATCTCACCTAATATGGTTGTGTTTTTTGTTTTTGCTTTTGACTTTCAAATGCTTCTCTTTAACTCACCTTCTTGGATAAAATTTGGATTCAAGATCTGAAAAAAAAGTCAAAGAAACAGTGAATCATTTTATTTGTAAGTAATTAAAGAAACAAACAAACTTGGGTTAAATTCAGCCAAAATCTATTGACCGCCACAAGTATCTGGGTTAATTTTCTCCTTAGGCAGGTGAAGTGGTAAGGTTCTCTACATGAAATCAGGAGAGACTTGGGTTCAAATCCTGATGCTCTGTGACCCTGAGTAAATCAGCTTAGTTCTCTAAGCCTGGGTTTCATCTTTTGGAAATGTATAGAATGTAAGCTTCCTGACAGTATGGGGATGTTCCATTTCTGTCTTTATATACCTTATCACCAGCATGTGGCCTGGCCGTAGCAGATATTTAATAAATGCTTGTTGAAAGGGTTTTTTTTTCTAATGGGAAGGAAGGTGGTGGTGGTGGGGGGGAATGGATTTTTGCCTATTAAAAAAACTAGGTTAAGAAATAAATGTTTATTGATTGCTTCTGCAAAAATGAAGACAGAAACGCTTGCATTACCTACCTCCTGGTAGATAGTTCAGGGCTGCTGGCGGGTGCAGTGGAGAGAGCATTCAGACATAGAGTCAGGAAGACTTAAGTTGGGCATTTACTAGCTGTGTGAACCTGAGCAAGCCACTTAATCTCTGCCTGCCTGTTTCCTCCAGCCCTCAATAGGCCTCCCTCCAGTCTGCCTCAATAGGCCTTGGCTCAAGTCTCAGCTTATGATGCAGCATTCCCTGGAAGCAGAGAGCTGGACCTTGTGTCAGGAAGACCAGAGTTCAAATCCTCATTCAGACTCTTCTGGCTGACCCTTGGCAGATTACTTAACCTTTCTGAGCTTCAGTTTCCTCCTTCATAAGAGTGGGAACAATAATAGTATGTCCCTGTGGAACGGGGATAACAATAACCTCTACCTCCCAGAGTTGTGAAGACCAGATGAGATAACGTTTGTGAACTGTTCTGCAAAGTTTAAAGCTCTGTATAAATGTTGACTGCTCTTATTCTGGGGAATAATGGGGAAAGTGCTTAGCAGACTTTACAATTCTTTCAAAACATGAGCTATGATTAGTACTCCATGGGCCCTTAGAAGGCATCTAATTCAGCTTCTTAGTTTTATGGATGAGAAAAAACAGAGGCCCAGAGGAGTGGTCATTTGCCCAGAATCACAGGTATTCATTGGCAAAGCTGGGATTTGAGGCCACAACCTCTAACTTTCAATCTAGTAACCCTTTCACCAAACTACATAGCCTCTCTCGCCTTTATCTAAAATAGGACCGACTAGCTTGTTGTCTATATGCCTCACAAGCTACTGTCTTTTCTTGCATGGCCTTCTTTCTCACCCACCCAATGTACGGCACCCCCCCCCCCAATCTACAGCAATCTCCTGCCTTCCCTATTTTGTTAAATCCAATGGAACTTTGCTGAAAATTAAATTTCTTCTTTTTTTCAAAACCCTACTAATGGCCTACTCTTTGCTTCCTCTTCTCCTCCACATCCCCCCATTCTTTCAGGAGCACCAACTCTCAAAGACATTTGGGTCATTAAATTCCCACGGTGGCAAGAACATATGCCAAAGGATTAGCCATTTTGGGGGGTTACCAGTATGAGAAGATTTGATGAGGCCTTGAGTTATCCCTGTGTCTCCCTTCTGGCTTCTGCTCATTTAAGGATAAACCAGAAAGATACCTATGGATAGAAATTCTTTGGTCTGTTCTTAAACGACTCCAAGAAGGTGGCAATTTTTCTTGTAGTCCTTTCCTTTTGGTAGATCATAGAACATTCCAGTTAGAAGGATTGTAGAGGCTACCTGCTGTTGTTGTTTGGTCATTTCAGTCGTGTCTGACTCTTCGTGACTCTGTTTGGGGTTTCCTTGGCCAAGATACTGGAGTGGTTTGCCATTTCCTCCTCCGGGTTATTTTAACAGATGAGGCAAATAGGGTGAAGTGACTCGCCCAGGGTCACACAGCTAGTAAGTGTCTCAGGGCAGATTTGAACTCAGGAAGATGAGTCTTCCTGACTCCAGGCCTGGCTTTGTATCCACAGTGCCACCTAGCTGCCCCAGAAGTTACCTAGCAATATCCTAATAATGATAATAATAATAACGACATAATGCGTGCCAGGCACTGCGCTAAGTGCTGTATAAATGTTATTTCATTCTGTTCCCCATGACAACCCTGTGAGGTAGGTGCCATTATTATCCCCAGTTTGTAGTTGAGGAAACTGAAGCAAACAGAGGGTCACAGTCTGAGACTGCATTTGAACTCAGGTTTTCCCTGACTCCAGGCCCAGTGTTCTATCCACTGAGTCCCTCCCTGATACCCAACCTCTTGTTTTACAAATGAGGATAGCCTACTATGTGCCAGACACTGTTAAGTGCTAGGGATACAAAGACGGGCAACGGTCTCTGTTCTCAAGGAGCTCAGTGTGACAGACACTGAGGCTGAGAGGGGGAAAGAGATTGACCCAAGATAACATGGGGGCAGAGGCGGATATGGAACCTGGAGAAAGAACTCCGCCACTAAGGACATGTCACTTGACCTTCACGACCTGAGTTTCTTCACCTATGAAATGAGGGGATTAGACTAGATGACCTCGGCTCCCTACCATAATTTATGGCGTGCATAAACATATATCGTTGACAAGTTTTACATACTTATGTGTATATGTGTATCTATATAGAAAGAGATACAGACTAGATGTGTAATAATAAGAAAATCATATATATGGTTACGTGTGATCATACATGTGGTCATATGCAATCATATATAGTTATTAAGCCCCTAGACTAGGTATTTATTACGTAAGAGAAACATCTATATGAACATATGCACAAACCATATATGTATGCACACAGGTATGTATATATATACACACAAATACATATATGTATACATACACACATGTTTGTGCATGTGCACAAATTATACATGTGTAGATATAGATTTAGGTATAGGCATAGATACAGGTATATACGATTTTCTCATGTGTTAAACACCTACTCTGTGTCTCTACACACTGACCTGGGTGGGGAGCCATATTAAGGTTAGTCCCTGCCCTCATGGAGCTTCCTAGTGGGGAATCGGACAAATACACAAATAACTTGGTTTTATTGGTTACCACGGCCAAAGATTTCACCAAATGGCCAATCTGCTGGTGAGGAGCCTTCATGCACTTAGCTGGGCCGATCTTCCAAATGCAAACCTAGTCTGTTGCCTGGACCGTCGCCCTGATGTGGTAGAGCCTGGCACAGCTGGTGGCAGCGCCTTTGGGAGCCCTCCGTGCCATGATGAGGCCTTGCAGGAGGAATTTTTAATGTAGATAATGTAAGTAGAGAGGTATTCATAAAGTGGCAAGGGAGGTGGGAGGGAAGAAAGCTCATTACTGATTGGATGGGGGAAGGATCAAGGGGCAGCTTCCAGGAGGAAGTGATATTTCACCTGAACTTTAAAGGAATAGACAGATATTCAGCAAATAGAAGGGAAAGGAGAGCATTCTGGGCATAGGGAACTGCAGGGGCAAAGGCACAAAGACGGAAAAGCGAGGGTGGGGGAGGGTGGTACCAGGGATGGTAAGAGCTTTCATTTAGCTCCAGTGTAGAACATATGCCAGGAAGTAGAATGCATTAAGCCTTGAAAGGTGATTGATTATGGATTGCCTTCATTTTCTGGCTGCACCTCACTGTGGGCTGAGGACCCAGGAAGCTACGTCTCTATCTGAGGAATTCCTTCATGGCTATAGATGGGGTTTTACTCAGCTGCAGGAGATTGTCCGGTGCACAGAGGACTGGGCCTGCAGTCAGGAAGACCTGAGTTCAAATCCAACCTCAGATACTGACAAGCTCTGTGACCCTGGGCAAGTCACTTGACTCCTGTCTGCCTCAGTTTCTTCAACTGTAAAAAGAGGATAATAATTGTACCTATCTCTCAGGGTTGTTGACAGGATCAAATGAGATAATAATTGTGAATGGCTCAGGACAGTGTCTGGTATACAGTAGGCACTTAATAAATGCTTCTGCCTCTTCCCTTTCCAGCTCAGTGAGCTCAGTGCCTAGAAAGACCTTGATGGATGGACAGGAAAAGAGAGAGACAATGGGTCTATAAGCAATAAGGACAGGTGGCACCAGACCGCTTTTAGGGGAAAATAAAGTAGTTCCTATCCTTAGTTCCTTAAAAATTAAGGGCCTGGCCAGAGTCACAAAGTTAGTTCTTTAAAAGTAAAGAGGAGTCAGTATTTGCCCCCTCATTTCAGTTCCCTCAAGAACACGTGACCCATTGTTCAGTATAGGAAATCGTGGTGGAAATGGGAGGAAAATATCCAGAAATCATTAGTGTCCAGCAATTGGACCTTACAATGAACCGGGTATTTCAACAGGCAGCATGCATTAAAATAATAATAAGTGGCTAGTACTTATATCGCACTTTAAGGTATGCAGAATGCTTTATAAATATTATCTCATTTTGATCCTCATAACAACCTTGGGAGACAGGTGAAGAAACTGAGGCAGACAAGGTTAGAGTTGCCCCAGGGTCATAGTTAGCAAGGGTCTGAGGCTGGATTTGAACTCAGGGCTTCCTGACTTTAGGCCCAGCATTCTAACCCCTGCACTATGTACTTAAAATAACTGTAATTATCATTGATTAAAAAAAAATAATGCTGTCCTTGGCATCTAAAGTAGCCTGGTCTAATCAACCTGACATGAAAGCACAATGTGAAACTGAACATTTTTTAAATAGTCTTTCCCATTGTGATGGGAAGGAAGTCCAAGAGAAGAAACATGGTGTTGACATTGAGGCGGAAACCGTGGACTGAGGGAAGATACAGAAAGGTACACGTGCTTTAGGAAGATTCCTCTTTTGGACAGGGAAACAAGCGACTTGGTAAAATGTTATGATAATGGTGCTCATTGTGGCATGGTGTTCAGACCTGTGATTTCATAAGTGGAGGGAATTCCTGGGGAGTAAACTCATTCTCCTGGTGGCAACTTCTTTGAATCTTACATCCTTAGAAAATCACCTGGGGACACAGAGATTAAGGGGCAGCTAGGTGGCGCCAGAGTGCAGAGAGAGTGCTAGGCCTAGAGTCATGAGTTCATATGAGGCTTCAGACACTTACTAGCTATGTGACCCTGCTCAAGTCACTTAACTCTGTTTGCCTCAGTTTCCCCATTTGTAAAATGTACTGGAGAAGGAAATGGCAAACCACTCCAGTATCTCTGCCAAGGAAACCCCAAATGGGGGCATGAAGAGTCAGTTGGACACCACTGACCAATACATTTTTTTCATCATTTAAAATTTTAAACTTTAAAAAAATTATGAACTTAGTTATCACTAGAAACAATCTTATATACAAAGAACCAAAAAAAAGATTGTATATGGAATGGTGTCTCTTGCAGTTTTTTTAAAAGCAAATATTTGATTTTAATTTAAATAATTTTTGTGGGTACTATCAAAATTACTCTGCTTGCATCCACTTCTGAACTTCTTTTGTTTTATCCTGCTAATTTTAAAGTGTTCCAGTACCTTCCCTTGTCCTTCATCTCTCTTGCCCAAATAGAAGGCCCTCTTTAAAACCAGGCAAATAGGCCAAACAAATCAACACATAGGCCATGTCTAAAATAGTATGCTTCACTGACTACACCTTTAATCTGCCACCTCTTTCCCAACAAGTGGGAGGTATGCTCCATCATCTTATCTTTTCCCAATGATTTTTCCCATGCTCTCGTCAGGCAGCATGTGGTACAGAACCAGCCAGATTTCTTGTATAATCCTTCCTTCGTTTCAACCCCATAACCGTGGGATCAATCCATTCCTTATAGATGATACTCTTCCCCTTCAGTAACCTTTGGAGGGGAATAAGCATTGATTAAGCGCCTACTATGTTCCAGACACAATTCTAAACACTTAACAAATATTATCTCATATTAACCCTTACGAGGTAGGCGCTATTATTATTCCATTTTATAATTGAGAAAATTGGTGTAGAGAGAGTTAAGTAACATGCCCAGGGTCACAAAACTAGTAAATGTCTGAGGTTGGATTTGAATTCAGGTCTTCCTGACTCCAGACCCAGCGTTCTATCTACTGTACCATCTAGCTGCCTCGGAGACAACCCATTCTTCCTATTTCCATGCTGGAGAGAATTAAGAGGGAGAGGCCGTGTGATACAGATAATATAGAGTCAGAGGTTATTGTCCAGTCATGGTTCTTCCTGTCCCTGTGGACCATACCGTCCTTGGGCCTTTCTTGGCAAAGATATTGAAATGGTTGGCCATTTCCCTCTCCAGTGGGTTGTAGCAAACAGAGGTTAAGTGACTTGCCCAAGGTCACACAGCTAATAAGTGTCTGAGGCAGGATTTGAACTCAGTTCCTCCTGATTCCAGGCCTGGCTCTCTATCCACTGCGCCACCTAGCTGCCCCCATAGGTATCAGAACATCCATTTTTATAAATATAGGAATCTAAGACTTAGAAAAGGTTACATGACTCGCCACTGTCAAACAATGTCAGTGGTGGGATTTGAACCCAGGTCTTTTTTGGCTCTAAGTTTTACACAGTGGAATAAAATAAGAGGTGAAAGACCTATATTTTAATGTCAACGTCATCCTTGTGTCCGCTGTTTGACTTTGAAAGTATGAGCTAATTTCAAATCCCTCTTTAGGAATCAGACTTCCCAGCTGTATGAAGGGGAGAATCAGGCCTTCCTTGAGTGAGTGGATCTTGGGAGACAAGCAAAAGGAAGGCCTAAAATTGTCTAAAGTTTGAGGAACTGCCCATGAAAGGGTTAAAAATGATCTGTAGCTTTTATCAGCTATTTGATACACAGCCACACTGGGGAGGCTAAATTAATTTTCTCTCTGACTTTTGTTTGAAACTAGTTCACCCTCTGGCTTCAGGATGACAGTTTCCACTGGCAATATATTTTTTGACTCAGCAGACTTGTGGATAAATAGTTTACCTGGCTTGCTTCTTCCATGTGTTGTTTCAAAAGCTTGGTATGCTTTCTTCTGTCTTTTGCCTTTTAAGGAATGCCCTCCCCAAAATGCATAGAGCTCGTCTGTCTAACTGCTGCATATCATAGTTTGAACAACAGGCAAATTTTATCCATTTGGTTTTTTTCCTTTGTGGATTGTTAGGCTGAACCCTTTTGAGTGATTATAGATCTCATTTTGGAGGCACCACAATGTTCTGAGACTTGTTGCAACCAGCACAGTTTCATTTGGAAACAGGAATGTTGGGAGGACATCATAATTTATAAGGAAACTCTTTTCCATTTGGTCTCTATGCTGGACACCCTCCACAAAGGCAGCAAACCACAGCTCCAGAGAAGAAAGTGAGGCTGTTGACTTTGCACAGCCCTCCCTCACTTAAATCCACTTGACTTAAATCCACATGTCATAGTATCACTTTCCTGATGTCATGGTCCTCTTTGAGAATGAAGGACAAACAACAACACCTAAAACAAATTAGGTTTGGCCCATGCCCTGTTATTTGCCTTGTTTTACATTAATAAGGGGAGGGTGGTGTTGTGGATAGAATGCTAGCCTCAGAGTTAAGAAGACTTGGGCTCGTACCCCGTATCTAAGACTTATTCATCGTATGACTTAGGGTGAGTCCCTTCTTTCTCTGTGCCTCAGTGAGCTCTGTAGGTAGTGTCTGGGTTGTGATCTGTTTTTGGTGGCAGTAGTGCCCATATTGGTAGCCAAATAGAGTGCCTTGTGGTCCTGTTGATTGTTAGTAACCAGAGGGTTAAAGTTATTTCTTTGGTTACTTCTTTTAAGGAGTCTTACATGATTTTGACCTGTGCATGGGACATACTTTGTTGGAGGAAAGGCCCAACCAAGCCCAATCATCCTGAGTTCATTTAAGGATTTAACTGAGAGAACGATGAGCAGTGAAAAATGGAGATCTCTCAAGATTGCTAAAGAAATTCTTTTCTCTGTCGGTAGCAGTGGAACCACCACATTTGGACTCCAACATCACAGCCTCTTGTGAGCTACAATGAGATATCAGAAATAGCCCTTTTAAGAAAGATGAAAGCAGCTGGACTAATAATAATAGCACATAACATATATGGTGCTTTAAAGTTTGGAAAGTGCCTTATACACGGTATCTTATTTGATCCTTACAACAACCCTGGGATGTAAAGGCTATTATAATCCCCATTGACACATGAGGCCCCAGGCAGAGAGAAATCTAGTGACTTGCCTAGGAACGTACAGCCTGTAAGTATCTGAGTAGGATTAGAATTCAGATCTTCCTGGTTCCAGGTCCAACATTCTATCTACTGAGGTACCTAGTTGTCAGGAAAGAGAAAGAAAGAAAGAAAGAAAGAAAGAAAGAAAGAAAGAAAGAAAGAGAGAAAGAAAGAAATAGAAAGAAAGAAAGAAAGAGAGAAAGAAAGAAAGAAAGAAAGAAAGAAAGAAAGAAAGAAAGAAAGAAAGACAGACAGGAAGGAAGGAAGAAAGAAAGAAAGGAAGAAAGAAAGGAAGAGAAAGAGAAAGAAAGGAAGAGAAAAGAAAGAAAGGAAGGAAGAAAAGAAGGAAGGAAGGAAATGGAAAGAAAGGGGAAAAGGAAGGAAGGAGAAAGAAAGAGGAAGAAAGAAATAAAAGAAAATATAAACTAAACCAAAGGTACCCATAGGAGGACCTTGCTGGAGGTGAAACAATCTTGAGGGTGCTGAGAGTTCAATTCTCAAGATTTTTTTTTAAAGGGAATCTGACTTTATGTGAACAGCAGAGGGCAGGTTTACTTCAGGAAGGAGAGGAAGAGTTGAAAAGAAGGCAGCAAAATTGTAATGTTTTACTCCCAAAAAGAAAACCTCTAACTGAAGGTGACCCATTCCCATGAAGGAATCCAGTATTCTATCACCTTCTTCAAAATGGGAGGTTTGGAACAGGGGATGATGCTCAGGCCAGAGGAAGAGCCAGTGGAGTACAGAATAGAATATTTTGGCTTTGGGCAAAAATGGCCTTCTGTGGACCTAGTAAGTCTGTTCTCTATTTCTTGTTAAGTCGTTTCAGTTTCTTTGTGACCCCATTTGGTGTTTTCTTGGCAAAGATACTGGAGTGGTTTGCTGCTTCCTTCTCCAACTCATTTTATAGACCAGGAAACTAAGGTAAACCAGATTAGGTGACTTGCCCAGGGTCACATTGCTAGTAAGTGTCTGAGGCCAGAGTTGAACTCAGCAAAATGAGTCTTCCTGGCATTCTATACACTGTACCACCCAGCTGCCCATACCTCCCAGCCAAGCCAAGAGAAGACCCTACTTTGACTCAGAATTTTAGTAAGCATGTTCAGCCTCTCCAGAAACCCAGAGAAAAACAAGACCTTCTCTTTAATTAAATGTCTCTTAGTTGTGAAAAACAGCCCAGAACTGTTTGCTGCCTAGGACACCAAAAGAATCTGATTGGGGTTAAAGAAAATGAATGAGAAGGTGGCTCTAGTAGGGATTTAATACAATTATTTGTCTTCTTCATGGTCTATTAGAGGAGGTAAGCTGTCCTAAGCAAAGGTCTACACTGAATGAATAGCAAATGAGACTTAGTCCCTTTCCATTTGGGGAAAGTTCATTCCCTGAAAAACCCAGGGGTTTGATCCTCAGTGGGTTGTGTCCTGGGATGGAAAAGGAAAGTTTTTCAGCATCAGGGGATTGTGGGAAAAGGCACTTCCTAGATACCAGCTTTTTATTCTTTAGGAAAGATGATGTGTTTGAGAGTCATGCACCTGGAACCCAGCTTCCAGAGGTGGGAAAGTGATTTTAGTTTTCCCCACCTGGTAGGACAGGGGAGGAAGGAGAGGAAGAAATTATGGCACAGTGGAAGAGAGGAAGAGATGAGAAAGAAAAAGAAAACTGGAGCATGGGCTTTACTGGGAAAAAGGGGAGAACTAAATTATTTAACATCCAAAAATGCATGGCTAGAAAGGGGTCTTTTGTGATCATAGAATCCATTCTTCTCCCTTCAGGTAGGCTCATGGTCAATCTACTCAGAATTGGGGGACAAATCTATTTATATTTTAAGAATCTTCAGAAGAAATTCCTCGTCTACCCCTAACATGTATTCCAGTGTTTATCAGTCCTCAGATGAGCTAATATTTGTAAAATGCTTATTATATTGCCTGGCACATATTAAGTGCTGAAAAAATACTTGTTCCTCCTTCCCTCTCCCCCCATGGCCAAAAAGGTCTTCATGTATCTTACCTAAACCTTTATATTCTACCTCTTTTTTTCTATTTCCATTCTATTTAGTTCCAGTAGAAGCCATTTAGTAGGGAGAACTTGGGGAAGATGGAGACAGTGGAAAGTGTGAAGGATAGAAAGAATGAGGGTGGGAAGAGGGCACAGAGCAATGAATGCCATTGTAAGTCTTGGAGCCCAAACAGAACTTTTTCCTGACAGATTTGTGTAAAGAGTGATGCTCTCAACCTGAGATACAGCCAGGCCAGTCTTCATCCCTGCAAAGGGAGGGAGTAGACATCATCTCCAAAGTTCTGTCCTTCCAGCTCTGACCTTCTATGGTTCTAAGATTTTAAGGATTTTAAAATCTCTGCTCATTCATAAAATAATGCAAGGCACGTCACAATTGCAGATTTTCTTAATGTGTCATGAGCCCCAATACTAGAGATATAGACCTCTTGTATCTGCTTGTTCCATTTTATGGTATTTTTTTTTAAAGCCTGGAAGAATTTGAACTTATTTATTGTGATATCTTAATCTTTTAGACAAGTTAGTGAGTGCCAATGATGTCAGAAACCTCAAGGGCACAGCTCAGGGTACCTAGCAATATAATGGTAAAATGGGTTCTTTTTTCTTTTGGCATCTGCTATCTTTTCTCCTGCTTCTCCCTCTGGCTTATCTCTTCTGGCTACACTTGGGATGATGCTATTCCTTTCCTTCCTATCTGGAGTGTGGAATGTAGTTTACTGAATACCTGCTAAATGCAGGGTGTTGTGCAGTCTTGGTCCCAGTCATGGAGGAGTTTACAATCTCATTTCCCTTCCCACTGGCATAGTAGGAAAACTTCTGAATTTGTCATTTGGCTGTTGGTCTGGATTCAAATCCCAGGTCTCTTACCACAGATACGAACATGGGCAAATTACTTAATATAATAGTTCAACTCACCAAACATGTATTAAGTCCTTATTCTGTGCAAACTACTATGCCTGCCTTTAAGAGAGAGAGAGAACTTATACAAATAAGTAAATGTGAGATAGTTTGAGGAGGGAGATAGCACTAAGTACTAGGGGGTCAGATAAGGCTTCCAGGAGGAGGTGACACCTGAGATGAACCTAGAAAGAATCAAAGGATTATATAAGGCAGAGAGAGGTGGAAGTGCATTCTAGGCATTTGGGATAGCTTGTACAAGCTTCAGATGCAGTGCTGAGTTCAGGGAGCACAGTGCAGCTTAGTTTGGCTGGAAAGTAGACTGTGAAGATAGTAATGTGAAATAGTTTGGGAAGGAAGACTGGAGACCAACTATGAGGGGCGTTAAATACCAAGCTAAGGAGACTGTATTTTGTCCTGGAGAAGTCACTGAACATGCCTGAGCAGTACAGCAGTATAATCAGACCTATAGTAGATGAGGATTATTTTCATAAGAGTGTGAAGAATTGACTGAAGAAGGAAAGACTGGAAAGCATGGAGTCCAGATAGAAAGCTATTGCAGTAGTCCCAGTGAGGGGTGATCAGAGCTTGAATCAGGGTGGTGGCAGTCTAGAGGGGATGATATGACTATAAGAGATGATGTGGTGGGAGAATCAATGAGGTATGGCAAGTGATTAATTGTGGGTGGTGAGGGAGAGGGGAGAGTCCAGAGGGATGTGAGCTCTGGGTACTGGAAGAATGGTGGTACCCTCAGGAGGGGTATCAGGAGGGGTTAGGTTTAAGAGAAAAGAAAACTGAGTTTTGTTTTGGATTTGTGGAGAGGTTAGATGCTGATGGGATATTCAGGTAGTGATGTCTAGCAGGCAAGCAGTAAGGTGGGACTGGAGTGATTATAGAGAGGTAAGAGAGACAACTTTACTTAGAGAAATGATCACTGAACCCTTGGGAGCTAATGAGGTGTGTGTGTGTGTGTGTGTGTGTGTGTGCATGTGAGAGAGAGAGAGAGAGAGAGAGAGAGAGAGAGAGAGAGAGAGAGAGAGAGAGAGAGAGAGAGAGAGAGAGAGAGAGAGAGAGAGAGAGAGAGAGAGGAAAGAGAGAGAGTAAAAGAGAGGAGAGAAACAGAAGGAGACAGAGACAGAGAGAGACAGAGAGGAAAGAGACAGAGAGAGACAGAGAGAAAAGAGACAAAGAGAAAGAGAGGAGAGAAACAGAGAGACAGAGGAAAGGGAAAGAGGGGGGAGGAGACAGACAAAGAGATAGAGAGCAACACACACACACAGAGACAGAATGAAACAAGGAGTAAGATTTGGAGAGGATAGGATCAAAGAGAACCACTCTCGTGGTCTTCCCCCTATTTCTCCGACCATAAGAAGAGCCAGCTCTTCATTAGGGAATAGAGCAAAGAAGGAGAGCAAGGGGGATAGTATAGAATAAGATAGTATAGAATAACCTGGGGTCTTTGGTCCCCCAAGGGTTCTGAGGATACATGTGAGGGGAGTCTGTGAAGTTGGATGGGATAAATTACATCTTTATTTTAATATAATTGGTTTCCTTTGCAATTTTATCTATTTTATTTTATTCTTTTAAAAACATGATTCTGAGAAGGGGTCTGTAGACTTCCCTAGACTGACAAAGGAGTCCATGACACAAAAAAGGTTAAGGCCCCCGGCACAGAGGGATTTTAAGGTGTCAATTAAGAGGAAAGGGGGAATTTATGATTGATGGAGTGTATTTTCTCAATAAAGGAGAAATTGATGTCCTTTGTTGAGAGAAAAGGGAGGAGAATTTTAAAGGTCGAAGGTTGAAATAGCTGCTGTAGGGAGAGTGATAGTTTATTGGGAAATAATAAAAGGACAGTGAAGGTCCGAGTGAGAGTGGATATCACAAACATTGATGGGTCTACTTAACATGGTGCGGTGACTTTTTTTCCCAGAGGCATTTATTACAACACTCGATTTAGAATAGTGAAGGTAGATGGTGGGAAGTGAGGGATAGGGATGGAGGGTAAGGAGCATTACACAGGATAGGGAGGCAAGAGGTTCCAGGGTAGAAGACAGGATGTAATTGAACTGGTTACTACGTGGTCAAGATTATAAAGGGCAGAAACTAAGGCTAGGGCAGGGGTGATGAACTAGTAGGGGGCATGTCCAGAGGCTGCAGTCAGGATGCAGATGGGGTTTAGGAGTGAGGCAGAATGAAAAATGGGAGGATTGGTGGTTCTGGTCACTTAGCCTCTCATCTGTAAAATGACAGGATTAGATTAGGAGGCTCGAAGGTCGTTTGCATCTCTACCTTTGTCTTCCACCTTTCTTTGTATCCTCAGCACTTAGCACAGTGCCCAGAACATAGGGAATGTTTGTTGACTGCGCTATAATATGTTAACTTCCCCAGTTCTGTTTCCCCTGATTCTTCTCTGCAATTTTGTTTCTTTAGAAGCAAGCAGCAAGCTTTAATGGCAGCGAATACAGCTGCCGCCTGTTCTCAGGCAATGCAGCTCCAACTGTCATCCCAACTTGCGGATCCATATGCCACCTCTTGCTATTTCACATTCCTGCATGTGTCTCTAGGGCCAGTCTAGAGGAGCTAATTCTAGAGCGGCTCGTTACCTTAGAATTCCATGGAAGTAACCCTGCTCCCTAAATAGGCTCACCTGTGAGGTTAAGTGGGTAAAGGCTCATTTCATCATTATTGCAGCATCCGTTTCTACCACTGGACATATGGTGAGACAGAGGCACACAGGTGTCAGCCTCCTGAACAAGCACCCCTCTCTGCTATGCCTCTTGGGTAAATTGCTCCTTGCTTTGGGTAGACAGCTATTGGGGAAGGTCTAAGGGAAAGAGGAGGGTGAAAGAGCAAAGGGAGGTAGGGGCAGATGAACGGGACAGAAAGGAATGGAGGAAAAAAGTGAATTGGGAAAAGGTAGAAATGGAGGAAGAAGAAAATGAGAGAAGAGAGAAAGGATAGTGAAAACAAGGGAAATGGAGAAGAGGAAGGGATGAGAAGGAAATGGACATAGGGAGCCAGAGGGCAAAGGATGGAGAATATAGGTTAGGAACCGTGGGATCATGAAGGGAGCAAGGAAGGGGGAGGAGTGATGGCGGGAGCATCGTGTATGTTTGTTTGGTATATGGAGTGTACACATCTGGGCTAGCAACCCTTATCCCAGAGGACAGCCCAGACCAAGATTCCTTCCAGAAGGAACACCATAGAGTTGTATGGCTGGGATGTCTGGAGAATGCAGTGGCCGAGTTGCGACCATGTGAGCTTTCTCTAGACTGGTCCTGACTTCAGGCCTCAAAAGCATGCTTAGGAAAGAATGGATTTCTTTCTCAAACAAGATTGAAACTGACCTGGGAGGAAATGATAGATCTTCATTTATGTAGCTTCATTTATGTCAGCTAAAAGAATAAGATTGAGGGTGCCTTCTTTCAACCCAGGTGTCAATTTCATAGGGTGGGGGGTATGTATGTTGGGTTAATTTTTTGAGGACATTTTTAAGGACATTAAGTACTTTTCAACCTGGTGTCTTCCAGTTCAATTACTGAGTAGAATCTTCACAACTGAGGGTTTTGGTTTCCCCACTCCCTTTTCCCCTATTATTCTAATGCTCCTTTATTATACTAAGTCAGACAGTTTCCCCAATAGGCATTAACCCAAAGTAAGGAGCAATTTAGGGCAGCTAGGTGGCACAGTGAATAGAGTGCCGTGTCTGAAGTAAAAAAAAAGAAATCTGAGTTCAAATGTGGCTTCAGACACTTACTAGCTGTGTGACCCTGGGCAAGTCACTTTGTGATACCTGAGTAGCCAGCTATTGCTAGAAAAACCCTGCCCCCAGCCCCTAACTGCAAACCCCAGTCTGCATAAGAAAAAAACAGACTGAGTTCCTGCCATTTGGCGAGTGTCCTGGGCCCCCAAGACTTTTTCTAAGGCACATAAGCTAATTACCAGGAAAAGCCTAATGCCTAACGATCTTCCTTTGTCTAACTGAGTGGGCTCAGAGATGTCTCTATCTTATGTCAACAGACTGAGCTGGAACATCCCTTGGTCTGTCTATGGCCATTGAGGATGAAAGCCTCTGCCATAGACGTTACCTTGAATTATATGACTTCTGCCTTATCTTGAGCCTTCCTAGTTGTGGGAGTTATGGCAAGATGGACACAGGGATCCTGGGTTGTAATTTCAGTTGACACTTTGTCAGCTATCTGATATGCTGAATCTACAATCTATTAAGGAGGTTCCTTTTATCATGGTCATAAAAGGCACAGGCATGCCGAGTCTGCAAAATGACATTTCAAGAGATAATTAACCACTGTACCCTGTATTCTCTGTATAAACTACACTTCCACTTCTATGGGGGGCCGTTTGATTTGGGCAGATTTAATTGCCCCTAACGGATGCCAGCTAATAAACTTCTCCATTTAAAACTTATACTCTGTGGTGTGTCTTGCTCGCTGTCAGTATAACAACTTAACCCTTTTTGCCTCAGTTTCCTCATGTATAAGATGAGCTAGAGAAGGAAATGGCAAACCACTCCAGTATCTTTGCCAAAAAAACTCCAAATGGGGTCATGAAGAGTCAGATATGACTGAAATAACCGAATGATAACAAAGAAGTGGTTTACCCAAGACGCATAACAGAGAGGGCTGCTTGTTTAGAAGTCTTCTGTCTCCACCCCAAGTAGGAACATGGGGTAAAGAACATTTTGAGTTAGCTAATAAATGGTCCTTCTTGTTGATTAATGGGCATTAGAATGTGAAGGAAGCCTGCACTGCTTCTTCCTTATACAGTCAGTCTGGGCCTCAGGAGGAAGGAGGGGAAAAGTTGCCATATATAGCTAATTATTCATCAGCCCAATGAGATGAGCTAGGCTTCTAGACTAGAGCCAGGCCAGGTCAGCTCTAATTGAGGCTGATTGAAGCGGTTACCCTGGCCTGATCAATAAGGACCGAGTGACTGATTCAGACGCCCATGGGACTCTCAGCGGTGCCTTTCTTCTCTGACCCCTTTTCATTGACCTCTCTGGGCAAGACTAATAATGTGGGTCACTGAGAAAAGTCGGTCCTTGTCTCTGGAGCCAGCCAGACCCCAAAGGCAAAGCAGCCCTGTCACAGATGAATTTGGAAGCGTGTTTAGATGGGTGGGGGCAGTTCTCCCTTTTCACCATCATTGATAGCAGTCTGGTTAACAGGGGAACATGTAGCACTTTTCCCAAGAAAATTGGTCTCAGCCTGCAGTGTTCCAGTCTGCCCCAAGGCAAGTATATCCTACTAGTCTAGGAGCCAAGAGTTTGGAATAAAACCATAATGATGATTTAATTTCTATAGCACTTTTGTGTCTCATCACACTTGCCTCACAAAATCCCTGGGAGGAAGGCAGTGTAACTATTATTAACCCCATTGCAAAGCAGAGGAAACTGAGGGTCGGGAATCTGAAGTGACTCTTCCAGACTTGTAGCTGGGAGGGCTCAGAGCTGGTATCAAGGTCTAGTCTTCTAACCCCAAGCCAGTGTCTTTATGAAGCATTATGTTGCCTCTTGAAGATGAGGACAATGTTTTATTTTTATTTTATTTTATTTTTGGAGGCAATCAGGGTTAAGTAACTTGCCCAGGGTCACACAGCTAGTAAGTGTCTGAACTCAGGTTCCTCCTGACTCCAGGACCAGTGCTCTATTCACTGTGCCACCTAGCTGCCCTCTAGACCGACAATGTTTTTCTTTATATCTCCTCCTTAGCTCGGTACACTTTGGGAGGAACAGAACCTACAATTTCCTTAGCAGAGAGACCTCCTGATGAGGAAACTCCCTGACAAGGCAGAGCTACACTTATTCTTTGCCCTCCTGGGAGGTTCAGTGACTTACAGAGGTCACATGGCCAGGAGGTGTCAGAGCTATAACTTGAACCCTGGTGTTCCTGGGGCAGTTAGATTGCACAATGGATAGAATGCTGGGCCTAGAGTTGGGAAGACCCAAGTTCAAATCCAGCCTCAAATACTTGCTAGCTGTGTGACCCTGGGTAAGTCATTTAACCGCTATTTGCTTCAGTTTCTGAACTATAAAATTGAGAATATTCAAAGCACCTACCTGCCAGGATTGTTGTGAAGATCAAGTGAGATAATAATTGTAAAGCACTTAGCACAATGCCTGACATATGGCAAGCACTATACAAATGTTAGTGATGATGGTGATGGTGGTGATGGTGATGATGATGATAATGGTGGTGATGATGGTGATGGTGATGGTGATGATGATGATGATAATAGTGATGATGATGATGGTGGTGATGGTGATGATGGTGGTGATGGTGATGATGATGGTGATGATGGTGATGATGATGGTGATGATGATGATGGTGATGATGATGATGGTGATGGTGATGATGATGATAAATGGTGATGATGATGGTGATGATGATGATGGTGGTGGTGATGATGGTGATGGTGATGATGGTGATGGTGGTGATGGTGATGATGATGATAATGGTGGTGATGATAGTGATGATGATGATGGTGGTAGTGATGATGATAATAGTGATGATGATGATGGTGGTGATGATGATGGTGATGATGATGATAAATGGTGATGATGATGGTGATGATGATGATGGTGGTGGTGATGATGATGGTGATGGTGATGATAATGATGATAATGGTGATGATGATGGTGATGATGATGATGGTGATGATGATGGTGATGGTGATGATGATGATGATGATGGTGATGGTGGTTGATGATGGTGATGAGTATGATGGTGATGATGGTGATGATGATGATGGTGATGATAATGAGGCAGTCCCTATTCACTACACCAGTGGTAACAAACTCAAATAGAAGGGGAGGGAGTGGGCACTAATCCCTACATAAGGATCACCACAGATGCATATTGACTTAGTTTTAAAATGTAATGGTATTTCTGTTTTATTGTATTTTTGTTTACTTTGTTAAATATTTCCCAATTATATTTTAATCTGGTTCTGGCCCAGGAGAGTACTCTAGGATGTGTGTTTAACACCTCTGCTTCCTTTTGATCTGCATTTTCCCTTCCTTTCCACCCTCGTTGCTAATGCCTTCCTTTTTAAGATTACCTTTCAACTATTGTTCATATATTTTGTATGTACCTAGCTATTGACATGTTGTCTTCTCCATTAGAATGTATACCAGGAAATGGTTCTTGCCCTTCTTTGTGTACCCCATAGCTTAGCATAGCACATGGCACGCAATAGATGTTTAATGCTTATTGATGGACTGATTGCACACAGTAGGTACATAGTAAATGTTTATAGATTGAATGGACTTGGATGACCAACTTGTGGCCCATCTGTGACAAGGGGGTGACTGGTTGTATGACCCATGAGCAAATCACTTAACCCTTTTGCTGCTTGGTTTTCTCATCTACAAAATGTCTATAATTATACCCATCCCATCAACTTCACAGATTTGTTGTAAGGCTCAGGAAAAAGACTGTGAAGACTGGACTTGTAATATCATTTGTAGATGGGTGGCTCCCAGTCCTGGGCTTTTTCCTCTTCTCCCTCTATACTAGTTCACTTAGTAATCTCATCAGCTTTCATGGATTTAATGATTATCTCTATGCTACTGATTCTTATATCGTATTTGTATCCAGCCCAAACCCCCTTCCTAGCCTACAGACTCATGTCTCCAACTTCCTATTGGATATTTTAAACTAGATGTCCTGTAGACATCTAAAACTCAGCCTGTCCCAAACTGAACTCATTATCTTTGCCTCCAAACCCTCTCCTCTTCCCAACTTCCCTATTACTACTGTCAAGGGCACTAGACTGCTTCCGGTCTCCCAGGCTTGAAATTTAGGTGTCATTCTCCACTCTCCACTTTCTCTTACCTCTCCTCCATGCCTCACATCCAAACTCTTGCCAAGTCCTGTCAATGTTACCTTAGTAATAGCTCTGATGTGTTCCCTTCTCTCCTCTGACAATGCTAGCACCCTAGTACAGGCCCTCATCACCTCATTCCTGGACTATTGCAATAGTCTTTTGGTTGGTCTCCCTGGTTCAAGTCTCTTTCCTCCTCAGTCCGTCTTCCCCACTGATCTTCTTAAAGTGCAGGTCTGACCGTGTCATCTCCCTACTCTGATAAACACTAGTGGTTCCCCATCACCTCCAGGACCAAATAGAAAAATCCTCTGTTTGGCATTTAAAGCCCTTCATAACCTGCTTCTCTCCTACTTTTCCAGTCTTCTTATACCTTACTCCCCCCGGCATAGTCTTCAATCCAATGACACTGGTCTTGCTATTCCTTGAATAAGACACTCAATACCTATGCCTGGAATGCTCTCGCTCCTCATCTCTACCCCCAGCTTCCTTCAAATACCAACTAAAATTCCATCTTCTACAAAAAGCTTTTCCCAGTCTACCTTAATGTAGTGCCTTCCCTCTATTCTCTCCCTCCCTCCCTCTCTCTCTCTCTTTCTCAATATATCTATTATATATGTATATATACATACATACACACATACATATATACATATATGCACATGTGTATATATATGTGTGTGTGTATATATATGTATATATATATATAAAAATATGCTTCTGCTGTTCAGTTGTGCCTGACTCTTGTGACCCTAGCACACCAATATTGTCCATGGGGCTTTCTTGGCAAAGATATTGGAGTGGTTTGCCATTTCTTTTCCCAGTATATATAGATCTCCCCCATTAGTCAGTGAGTCAATAAACATTTATTAAACACCTGCTATGTGCCATGTACTATGCTTAAGTGCTGGGGATACAAAGAGAGGCAAAAGACACTCCCTGCTGTCAAAGTGCTTACCATCTAATGGGAAGACAATGTACAAAGGAAGTTGAAAAGTATGTGTGTGTGTGTGTGTGTGTGTGTGTGTGTGTGTGTGTGTGTGTGTGTAGAAGAGGGTTAAAAGGTCCCTGTGTGGGCATGATGGAGAATCCAGAGGAATGTAGGGCTGGATGCACCTTAAGTGGAGGTTCTCGGAAGGGCTCTCCACCTTCCAATCAGAGAGAGGGAGGCACCGCAGGGGCAGAGGGTACTGCTGAGTTATGAGTTCCAGGGCTTATGTGATCTTGCAGGATGAAGTGTTTTCCTGCCCAAAAGAACACAGCCCCTCTTGGCCATTAGGTCCCTAAGAGCAGGGACTGTCTCTTGCATTTCCTGTATTCCCAAAGCTTCGCACAGAATCTGGTATACGGCAGGTGCTTCATAAATGCTTGCTGACTGATTAAGGTGAGCAATTTCTCTACACATCATAATCTTAGAGAGTTCCCTGAGGCATTGAGAGGCTAAGGGACTTACCCAGAGTCACGTGGGCAGTATGTGACAGAGGCAGCTGGATCCCAGGCTAGCTCTACCCCTTACTGTCATGGTGCTTCTCATCATTTGCCTATGCTACCTGTGAAAATGTTTGCAAAGTGTTAGAGAACGTGGGGTCTATAACTTGTTCTATCCCTTGCTACCTAGATTACCATGGGCAAGTTGTTTTTACCTCTGTAATCCTCAGTTTCTCTATCCATAAAATAAAGGAGTATAGCTAGATGGTCTTTGAAGTTCCTTCTAACTCTAAATCTATGATCTGACCACCCTTTGCACATAAAATAGAAGTCTGTTGTGTCAGTACTACTCTCAGAAAGAGGAGATTGAATCTCAATCTTGGTGTTGTCCACATGAAATACTGCCGGGGAGGCGGGGGAACAACAAAAAACATTTCTTAGTCTTGGTTGGCTCCTCCACCCAGCTCCAAACTATCCTCTGTTGTCTCTAGCTCCCTGCCATGACTGACTAAACCCAAGGTGGGCAGTGCCATTGTCTTTGGTGGTAGAAGTGATTTCAAAAGCCTCTAGGATGATGAAGAAGGCTATATGTGAGTGGTTGGGAAAGAGGAAATAACGGGTGTCCAGTGGGTGAGAAAGAGTGGATGAACCCATCCCATCGGCTCTTCCCATGGTGGTCCAGCAGCTGAAAAATTAGCTCTCTGGAGAGAGCTAATTGAATCCCAGGCTGCACTTTGCATGAGTAGATATATGTGACTGAGTATTTATTAATGGGTATGAGGAATTCAGAGAAATATGGGAAGATTTGTATAAACTGATGCAGAATGAAGTAAGCAGAACCAGGAAAACAGTGATTACACTAATATAAACACTGGATTTGGAGCTAGAAGACCTGGCCTCATTTCCCAGGTCTCTACTTGCTACATCTGTGTATCTTCCATTCTGTGCAACAATGTTTCATCATCTGTAAAATGGGTGGTTAATCTCCAGTGTTCTTTTCCGGCTCCAGGATTCCATTTCTCCAGGAGTGCTCCCTGGCACGCTCCCCTCCTGTTTTCTTTTTTTTTTTTGCCATGGCTGAATACACAGCAGTTGGCACACGGTGCATGGCCAGCCAAACTCAGCAGATAGGTTACAAAGAAAATACTTTGTAAAAAGAAAATGAGAGGAATGCGTCGCTTCACCTTCCCTCTCCACAAGAGGTCAGTTTACAGTTCTCCTGCAATGCCAAAATCCATGGAAAAGGCGGCCACCTGATCCTGCCTGGTTCTGAGGCTTCTTGATGTTTGGAAAAGCCAGAGGGGCGTTTTGCAAGCCTTCAATCTGAGGTGCAAAGGCCAAAGGAGGCTTTGGGGGAGGGAAGGCTAGGCTGGTTTTCTTGTCCCTTTACTGAGAAGAGATATTGGGGAAGAGGCAGGGGGTACAAAGAACTGGAGGCTTGTGATTCTGAAGCAGGCGGGGAGGCTGGGATGAAGGTCAGCTCTGGAAACGAAAACCTTTTTCCTGGCTGGGAGCTGACACCCATCCCATCTCTCTCCAGGAAGCCTGCTTGCCCACGCCCTGGTCCACACAAGCCAGTTTTCAGAGTGCAGGGAGAGGATAGGAGAGACCCATTTCTATTTCTGCTCAGTTTCTGGTCTCATTGTTTACACAGCCTGGGTGGCAGAAGGTCTCTTGATAGCAAATGTTTTCTTTCTGTCCTATCCCTCCTCCAAAACATGCCTGGCTCCCCTGGAACTGTTCTCTGCCCTAGCCTGGGGAGGCTGCGATGGGCAGGAAGCATCCTGTCCTTACAGCATGTCACAGATCTGCGATTTTGGCTAGGACTTGATGCCTGTTAATCTTTCCTTCCATATTAGCCTGCCTACTTGAAGACAATTTCCAGGAAGGTTATAAGGGTGTATTTTGTCCCCCCACCTCCAGGGTAGTATGGTGTAGTGGCTAGGGCACTGGACTTGGAGTCACAAAGGCAGGAAGAGCTGAGTTCAAATGCTGCCTCAGAGCCTGAGTGATCCTGAGTGTCACTTAAACTCTTTATACTTCAGCTTCCTTCTATGTAAAGTGAGGGGGTTGTATTCAATGGTCCCTAAAGTCCCTGCAGGCTCTAAATTTATGGTTCTACTTTGTCCAACTAAATCTGGTCTAAGCCAATACATATAATTAAATGCTGCCATGGGAACTACTCAGTCAACAAACATTTGTCAGGTGCTTTTAATGTGCTTAGAAAGAAAGGAAATACTTGGTCTCTGCCTTCAAGGACCTCCCTTTCCAACAGGAGAGACAATATGCAAACAACTACTGTTGTTCTGAGTCGTGGCTGACTCTTCATGACCCCATTTGGGGTTTTCTTGGCAAAGATACTGGAGGGGTTTATTTCCTTCTCCAGCTCATTTTATGGATGAGGAAACTGAGGCAAACACGGCTAAGTGACTTGCCCAGGGCCACATGGCCAGTGTCTGTCTGAGGCTGGATTTGAACTCAGGTCCTCCTGGCTCCAGGCCCACAGCACCACCTTGCTGCCCCAACTGCTTATATATAAGACATATACAGAGCAGATAGAAAGTTATCTCAAAGGAAGGCATAGAATACAGTGGAAAGACCTAAGTCTGAGGATGTGTGTGATTCGAGGCAAGTCATTTGACTTCACTGGGCCTCAGTTCCTATATTTGCAAAATGAGAGAGGCTTCTGAGGTTGCTTCCGGATCTGGATCTCTGAATTTATAAGCCAGGTACAGGGGATGCAATGACAAAAATGCATCATTTCCTGTCCTCAGGGACTGGTAAGATATGTTAACAGATACATATACTGAATACATAATTTGAGGAGAAAAAGTAAATGAAGAGGGGAATCAAGAAGGGTTCCCAGGAGGAGGTGATACCTGACATGAGCTTTCAAGGAACCTAAGGATTCCTAAGAGACAGCCGATGACAATGAGGAAGAAATGGCATTCCAGGCATTGGGGACAGTCTTAGCAAAGGCCTGGAGATGGGAAAGGTAATACTAAGAAAGCATGAAGGAGAGTAATGGAAAATTAATTTGGAAAGCTGCCAAGCTGCTGAGATTGTATTTTATCATAGAAGCAGTTGGGAGCCATTGAAGGTCCTTGAGCACAGACAATTGTGCAGACAATTAATATGACATCTACATAGAGGACAGATTGGAGAGGGAGCAACTGCAACTGAGAATCCAGTTGGAAGGATATTGCAGTGGTCCAGGTGAAGATGGTATTGAGGCCTATAAGAGGGTGGAGACCTTGTTGAAAAGGGACATATTCAGAGATGTGGGGGAGGGGGCAGGAACTCACAATTCACTTAGGTGGTGAATTTTGTTTTCAAGCAAAATATGAATTAAACTGAAATCCTACATTTCAATGTTAAAAAAAAATACCATGGAGGCAGAATCAACAGGATTGACCATCTGACTGGATATGGAGGGTGAGAGAAAGGAGAGTTGAGAATATCAGAGGCTGACTGTCCTCCAACAGCTATACAGAATCTCAGAATTGGAAACCATCATCAGAAGTCACAGAATTTAGGACTGGGAACACTTATTCATTCATTAAGTCAGCAAGCATTTTACTAAGTGCCCGCTATGTGTCAGGCACTGTGCTGACCACTGGGGAGACAAAACCAAAAGACAGTCTCTGGTCTCCAACTCACAGTCCATTTACATGTGAGGAACAGAGACCCAGAGAAGTGGGCCTGCTCAGGGTAGCACAGCTGGATAGGAAGAGAGATGGTGGGTGAAGCGCGGACTCTCCGACTTCTTCCTCCCTCACACTATTGCTTTTTTAGTCCATTCTGTACCCCAGTAGAAATCCCTTCACATACAGCCAGTATGAGGACCTCCCAGTAATGGAGACTCCCTGTCTTCTCCGCCAGCCCGTTCCACTCTTGGAGAGTTCTCACTCTTAGGAAATTTGTCCTTGTATTGAGCAAAATAACTGCCTTTTTGCAATTAATTCCCCTGCCCCCCCACCCATCCCCATGCCACAACTGGTCCAAGTTCTGTGCTCCAGTGCTGAGCAAAGCAAGGCTAATCCTTCTTTCAAACGCTTAAATGGCAGTGATCATATCTCCCCCAAAGTCTTTTCTTCTCCAGGATAAACATCTTTGAGTCATTTAACCAATCCTTGCCTGGCATGTTTCCAGTCCAGTCCCTTCAAACTCCATCTTCTGTATGCATTTTGTCTTATGAAAGGTATCTATAATTCTTTTGATTTCAGTTCATAATAAGCCAGTAAGCTGAAAGTCAATATTTGCTCTGCCTTTTGTGCCTAGGAAAAATACATACACACCTTGGAAACACCTGGATTGGTGTCACAGACAAAGGCCTGGTCACTCTTCTGGGGCACTGAAATGGGACCACAGGCTAATTCATTTCCTTTCCTGATATCAGGAAGTGGCATCTTGATGGAAGTACCTTATTATCGCCACACTCCACCTTTTTTCGGCAGGTTAGTCTATCTGACTCTTTGTGAACTGGTTGTCTCATAGACATCTTAAACTCAACATATCCAAAACTGAAGTCATTATCTTTCTCCCTCTCTTTCCTTTCTTCTTAACTTCTCTCTTACTCTTGAGGGCACCACCAACCTAGTTTCCTTGGTTAAAAATCTAGGCATCATCCTCAGTGCCTCATTCTTTCTCATCCCCCATATCCAATTGGTTGCCAAATCTTGTCAATTTTACCTTCATAACATCTGTCATATATGCACCCTTTTCTTCTCTGATACTGCCACCTCCCTGGTGCAAGCCCTCATATCAACCTTACGTGTGGGTTATTGCAATAGCCTGTCCAAGTCTCACTATGCCAGACCATCCTCCACTAAGGTGTCAAAGTGATCTTCTGAAAGGGCAGATCTGACCCTGCCATCTTCCTACTCAATAAACTCCAATGGCTCTCTATCACCTCCAGGATGAAATATAAAATACTCTATTTGGCATTCGAAACCTTTCATAACCTGGCTCCCTCCTGCCTTTCCATTCTTCTTACCATTTGTTCTATGATCCAGTGACACTGGTCTCCTTCTTGTTCTTCCAACAAGACACTGTATCTCCCCATTCCGGGCATTTTTAACTAGCTGTCCCCTATATTTGGAATTTTTTCCCTCTTCACCTTCACCTCCTGGTTTCCCTTGGCTTCTTTCAAGTCCCAGCTAAAATCCTACCTTATACAAGAAGCCTTTCTTAATCCACCTTAATCTAGTACTTTCCCTCTGTTGATTATTTCCAATTTATTTTGTATGCTTCTTGTTCGTACATAGTTGTTTGCATATCTTCTCCCCATGAGTCTGTGAGTTCCTTGAGAGTAGGGATAGTCTTTTGTCCTTCTTTGTATCCCCGGCTCTTAGCACAGTGACTGATTATCTACATCTATGTTTATATATCTATAGTGTATATATATATATATATATACATATGTATGTATATATATATATATATATATATATATATATATATATATATATATATATATATATATATATATGGTAGGTGCTTAATAAATGCTTATTGACTGATGGATTCCTCAAGACACTCTCCAGCTTCTCAATGTCTTTCCTAAATTGGAGTACAATGGCCTCTGAATTGTGTGACCAGTGCCTAGTACAGTAGACCTGTTGCCTCTCTATTCTTGACACGGTGATTCTCAATGTAGGCTAAGATGACAATTTTGGGGGACAACCAAATCACACCATTAATAACAGTAATAGCTAGCATTTATATAGCACTTTAAGTTTCGCGATTTGCTTTATACGTTAACTCATTTGATCCTCCTAACAACTTTATGAGGTAGGTGCTATTATTATAGATTGTGACTTGCCTGGGGATCTGTAACTAGTAAGGTTCTGAGGCTTCGAACTCAGGTCTTCCTGATTCCAAGTCTCCTGGTCTATCCACTGTGCCACTGAGCTTGCCTTATTGACCCTTATTGAAATTTCACACCGTTAAACCCAGCAGATTTTTTTCAGAGGAATTACTCTTTAGCCATGTTGTCTCCATTTTGTACTGTGAAGTTGATTTTTAAAAAACTTAGATGGAGGGCTTTGCATTTCTTCTTGTTAGATTTACTTAGTGGGTTGATCAGTCAACGCCAATCAACTGGTCACCAGTGCGTTCGACTCAGCGGAGTCAAACTCTAGACTTGTGTATCTGGCTCGAGTCTGAAACATGGAGGTCTGAGGGGAGGCAGGAGACAATCAGGGCAGCAGGCAGTGGGGTTTTTAGGCAGGACCAGACAAGGTCAATGTTGAATACATTAAGTCTCAAGCACTTGGCTGTGCAAAAATACTTTGCAAACCTTAAAGCGCTCTATAAGTGCTAGCTCTTTTTATAATTATTATTTGGAAGACAGCCCTGGTCAGTCTCTAGGGAGAGCCTGGAAGGAAGGCTGGTGTGTGCATCAGAAAACTTGCCAAGGACTCGCTGTGTTCTGATGAATGTTGGCCAGCAGCAAAGAAAAGGAGAAGGGTGAGGAAATCAGGCAGATCTTGGTAATCCTGCCTTAATTTATTGTTGTTGTTCGGTTGTTTTAGTCGTATCTGACTCTTCATGACCCCATTTGGGATTTTCTTGGCAAAGATACTAGAGTGGTTTGCCATTTCCCTCTCCAGCTCATTTTACAGATGAGGAAACAGAGGCAGACAGGGTTAAGTGACTGGTCCAGGATCACACAGCTAGTAAGGGTCTGAGGCTGGATTTAAACTCATGAAGATGAGTCTTCCTGACTCCAGACCCTACCCACAGTGCCACCTAGCTCCCTTAATTTACTTTAGATGATGACAATTCTTAGATGTCTTTGGGTACTTCCCCTCTTCCTCTTCTGCATGGCACGGGTTAGTGTTGGGCTTTTACCAATCTCTTGCCCCCCCAAAAAAAATCTCAGCTCTTTTTGTAGGCCTTGAATTTCTACACCCAATGTGTTTACTGGGGGCTATGAGAGACCTAAAGACTAAGATTTTACCAGTCTACTTTCCCTTGGTTTCCCCTTACCAACCCTATTCATGTTTTCACAATTAAATTTTAAAAGGTGATGACACATAGGGAATACGGAAGACATTGGATATCTGAAATATCCAAAACCATATGCAAAGCTGGGTACAGACTTTAAATGAAATATTCAGAGAATGAAATCACATATTTTAATATCACATATTTGGGGGGGAAGGGGGGAAAGGAGAAGAGGGACAGGTATTTATTAAGTACCTACTCTGTGCCAGGCACTGTGCTAAGTGTTTTCACAAATATTATCTTCTTTGATCTTTTGACAGCCTACGGGGGTAAGTGCCATTATCTCCATTTTACAGTTGAGGAAACTGAGGCAGAGGTTAAATGACTTGCTAGGGGCAACACAGCTAGTGTCTGAGGTCTGAGTTCATCGATATCTCTGTTTATCTGAAAATCCTCAGTTTCAACCCTTGCAGATGAAAATCTTTCAAAGATACACAAACACATTTTTCTTGACTTCTTGGCTTTAGTAGTTTGAACATAAACCAGCTTTTACTTTGATGACTAAGGATCTGGCAGTGCCTCCAGGCATTTCTGTGTGAACTCCCATTACACCGAAAACATAGACTTGGAAGATGTGGGAGATAGGACCCGATGTGTATCAGCCCCCAAATACTCATTAATATAAGAGGGAGAATATTACCTACACCACCTAAGTTTTTTTTTTCCTGAAGGAAGGCCCAGATATATTAGTTTGATTTCTTGCCATTTATCTCTTCTCAAAGCTCTCTAGCATGCAGTAAGTGCTTAATAAATGTTAATCTGAATTTAACTTCTAAAGTGGAGTGGGGGAGGGGGCACATCCAATAAGTTGAGAATCCTAGTTTACCATTGGGTGGCTCTTTCCAGTTAACCACCTTATGGCATGCAGAGATTGCCTGTCTTTTGTCTCCCAGAGGACTCTGGAAATGTGTGCGCTTGCCTTTGAAACCAACCTGCCCAGTAGTGAATGACCATCTTTCTACCTGCTTCTTCTTCTATCCATGGGTGTGTTAGGGCAAAGCAAGTGAGGGAGGTTCCTAGCAGAGCAGCCGCTGTGGTTGCGCTCACCTGGGCTTGAGAGGAGTTGGTTACAACTTGGCTTCTGGGATGATGGGCTACCTTGCCACCTTCCCCTTCCAACTATCAGAACCTTCTCTTTTTAGCTTCCACTCTGGAAAAACAGAGGCAAAGTCTGCTTCTAGCCTACCATGGAGTCAGGAAGACCCGAGTTCAAATTTGACCCAGCTGTGTGACCCTAGGCAAGTCACTTAACTTCTTTCTGCCTCAGTTTCTTCAACTGTAAAATAACAGCACCTACCTTGCAGGGTTGTTGTGGGGATCGAATGAAATCATACCTGTAAAGTGCTTAGCACAGTGTTTGACACATGGTAGGTGCTACATGAATGCTTATCCCCTGTCTCCTTCCCCCCTTGTATCGCCGTTAAATCTCTCCACCTGCAAGCACCTTCTCTATGACAGCCAGTTGTTGGGAACATTGAGAAGTTAAATGACACCCTATATGTGAGAAAGGCAAGACTTGAACCCAGGTCTTTCTGGCTTCAAGACCAGCTCTCTATGTGCTATACCGTGCTGCCTCATAACAAGTAACACCGTCATTCATTTCTATCATGCTTTATGGTCACAAATCACAACTCATTTGTACCTCCCAACAATCTTAGGAGACAGGCAGTCTAGGTATTATTCTTTCTCTCATATGAATGAGTACACTGAGATAATTAAGCTTCAGTGGGTCCCTGTGGCCTCTTGGATAAAAGACAAATTCCCCAGTTTGGTATAAGCCCTTTAGAACCCGACTCTCACCTAGCTTTCAAGGCTGATTTCATAGCACTGCCTCTCACACATGGTACAAACTGGCCTATTTGCTGTAACCCATTCACAACATTCCATCTCCAGCCTCTGGGACTTTGCCCAGGCTGTCCCTCATGCCTGGAATGCTCTTTCCTTAACCCTGTGCCTTGGCACCCTTAGCTTCCTTCAGGGCTTAGGCCCAGCGCCACCTCCTACAAGAGGCCTTTACTTAATTCTCCATTTGTTAGTACTCTCCCTCATCTACCACTTTGCATTTACTTGGCGTGTATTTTCTTTTTACTGAGAGTCATAGATTTAGAGTAAGAATGGACCTTTGGAGTCATCTAGTCCAACTTTCTCATTTTATGTTTGAAGAAACTGAAGCATGGGGAGATTTAAGTGATTTACTCAGGATAACTGATCTGTATCCAGGGCGTTTTCCCCCATTAGAACAGAAGCTTCCTGAAGACAAGAATTGCTTTGCTTTAGTCTTTGTATTCCCAGAACCTAACACCTTGCCTGGTTTGTTGTAGTAGGCACTTAATAATTCTTGTTCAGCTGAAGTTGTCACTTATTCAGAATCACAGAGCTAGTAAGTGGCAGAGCCAGGGACTCAAACCCAGCTCTGTCTTGTCATTCTCAATCCAGCATCCCACCATACCACAGTGCCCTTCAAACATCTTGTTGATCCCATGAAATGGAAGAAAACTAGACTGAGTAAAGAAAGGGCTTTCTAACCATTCCATTTCCACTGGCTTTACCATTTATTGGTTGTTTAGTCATTTTTCAATCATTTCTGACTCTTCATGACCCCGTTTGGGGTTTTCCTGGCAAAGATACTGGCGTGGTTTGTCATTTCCTTCTCCAGCTCATTTTATGGATGAGGAAACTGAGGCAAACAGGGTTAAGCGACTTGCCCAGGGTCACATAGCTAGTAAGTAAGGTTGGATTTGAACTCAGGTCCACCTGACTCCAGGGCTGGCACTCTATCTACTGGGCTACCTAAAGCTGCCCTGTAGTTGGTGCTTAAGTAATGCTCTCATTCATTCCTTTGCCATTGTCTAAGGGGGCTCTGATGTCTAGGTCATAAATAATTTTCTATTTTCTCCCCAGGAGAGTATCAGAATGATCAAGCCCCTTTCAATTCGACCTGCATGGCACCATCCAGATTCAGATGGCAGTCCCTGGCCCTGGCAGACTTCCTCCATCCACTTTTCTAGCATCTCAGAAGGCCCCAGCCACTTGCCCCCTGACCATTTGCTTGGCTCCTTCCATGAGGCTGATTAGTGACTCACCTTTCTCGTGGCTCCCTGCCTACCTCATTCAGTGGTTTGCTTTATTTACATGATAGCGTTCTTGCAGGAGGTCATCTTCAGGAACATATTGGATTAAAGAGCAAACCCAGGAAAAGTTTAGCCTAAACCTACCAACCTACCAATCATCCCTGCGAGAGGCTTTAAGTACATTTTTAAAAGTTTCAAAATAAAAAAATAGTATTTAAACCTCTTTTTTCCACACAGTAGAAAAGGCAGACGTACAAGTTATACTTCACTGTGTATAGGAAATGAACATTTTAGGTTAGGAAAAAAAAGTCCTCCTGGTGATTTGAAATCTCCTGCAGGGGTTCTTAACCTGGAGGCTGTGAACTTTTTCTTTTTTAAAAAAATATTTTGATAGCTTTATTTCAATAGAATTGGTTTCCTCTTGTTATCCTATGTATTTTTTCGTGCACTTAAAAATGATTCCAAGAAGAGTGGTCTAGATGCTTCACTGAAAAGGTTAAGAAGCCCTGACCTACTGCATCACATTCACCACAATTGTCTATCCTAATCCAGCTTGAGAAACAGCATTTCTTTGTTGACTTCTGCTGGACTCTGGAAGCGATGGGCTTAGAAATCCATCAGATGAAGCTCTATGATAGGGGTGGGGGTGGACACTCGCCTCTCTGTTGGTCACCATTGGGAGAACGACAAACGCTGCCTGACCTGGGTCTGTCCTCATACCTTAATGGATGGGTGTTATTGCCTATTCACTGTTGTGAACATTATATGGGAGATGCATCCCCAGCCACTGAATTTCCTTCTGCTGAAGACCAGGCAAGGGGGCAAGAGAAAGGGGAAGGGGTGTTCTTGGTGCCACCGTGTTCCTGTTCCTTTCTCTTCCCTTCAGTGCACAGCCAAGGGACTTTCCCACAGAAGCAATTTACCCCATTAAGATAGCTGAAATATTATCAGGAGGTAGGGGAAGTAAGATCAGTAAGCAGAAGAAAAGATGTGGCATAGTGGAAGAGCACCTGGTGGAAGACCTAGCTTTGGGTTCTAGTCCTAGCTTTGCTGCTTACTGGCCACGTGACCTTGGGAAACTGACCTAACCTCTCAGAACCTCTGTTTCCTCATTATAGGATGGGGATAATAATACCTATCCCATCTCCCTCCCTCCTGGGAATGTTTTTAATATCAAATAACATGTGTGGGAAAAGCTTGGACCATCTTGGATGGGAGAGGGAAGATTTGGCAAGCAATCACATATACAAATTTAAACAAGGAAGTATGAATTAATTTCAGTTCCATTGTGGGGTAAGCTAGTTTTCATGGATCAGCTAAGAAGTTAATTACTATTATACAGAATCACTGAATCTCAGAGGTATAAAGGTAACGTACTGGGTGTTACCTCTGTACCTGCTTTCCTTCCCTCCACATAATCATGGAAAAAGGGACACAGAGAAGGTGATGCCTCTTGAATGCTGGGGGACTGAAATGGAATCAGGCTGGCATGGAAAACCTTCTTACTAAAAGCTTTTAATCTCCACAAGGGAGCCTGGTGACTCGGAAACTTACTCACCCCTGCTTTTGCAACATCTGGTCATTCTTGACCTTGCTTTATTCCCATTGGGCAACTCCATATGAGCAAAACATCCTTCATGTTATATGTATGAATATATAGAACACTGTTTCCATGGGAAGTTATTGAATTTCAAGTGATTTCCACATGGTTTTTGAAACACGTCCCATTTGAGGCACCACCTGTATGCTAACCAACTGAAAAACCAACATTAAACAACCATTCTCAATTACTAGGTTCTTTCAAGGTTGACTGAGGGTAGGGGTTTTATTGGATTTCTACTGATACTGAATTGTACTAGAGTCTGCCATTTTCTTGGGATGTGGAAGGGCTGCCCAGAGATGGGAGTTCATTTATATTTCATGGTTAACTGTTGGTTGGTCGGTCACATATTTAGAGCTGCTTCTAGAGAACACATATGAAAAAGATCTCATTGTAGAAAATAGGACAGCAATGATTGCTTCTACCTCCATACTAGTATTAGGGTCAAGATCATCACACTCTGACTCCTCGGAACTGTTCGTCTCCTTGTTTGGCAGCATGAGGAGGGGGAAGAAAAAGAACAAAGTTAGAACACAGGCAGTTTACCCCAGGCAGAGCAGGAGAACTTCAGAGAGCATAGGGAATGGAAAAACTGGCATAGGGAACAAAAAAGATGCTTCAAAAGGATAGCGGGTCGCCAAGGGCAGGAGCATGCTTTTGCCAAAGCAGAAGCAGCTATGTTTTATGCAATGGTTTGTCTGGTCAGATCTAGCAATGGAAGCAACAGAATGGAACATGGGTGTTACAGAACCAGGACTGTTGTCTTCTCTTTGGAGGCTGGAGTTTCTAAACCTGAAGGAAAGAATGCTTTTGGTTCCCCAAGGATAGAAGACAGGGACTGGGCCTGTTATTTCATTTGTATAAGGAACTCCCAGGTGAGGAAATTCCCTCTAGTAATGCTGGTTGGTACCTTCTCTGCAACTTATGGTCTTAAAGAATTGCTGAGGTTAAGTGACTTGCCCAAGGTCACATAACCTATGTTTGTCAGAAGTGAGACCAGCAAAAGGCTTTCTGGTAGGACCTGCTTTACTCAAGGCAAAAAAACCCTAAAAACAAAAACAAAACACACAGACAACTATCCTTTACAATAAATGTAAACAGAAGCAAGTCTGCAATTTTCTCTTGGCTGATGGCAGACTTCTGCAGAAAGGTCCTAGAGCGCAGCATGCTAAGCTGTGCTGAGAGAGTGCTATGTGGGAACCAGTGTCTGATGAAGCCTATGATCAGTGACTCTAAAATGCCAGGCAGAGCTTTGCACAGGACTATATTGGGCACTCTCTGTGCCCGCCTCTCCTCCCTCCACACACTCATGGAGAAGTGGCTACAGGCAAAGAGTATATCACAAAGTTGAGGCCTCCTGAACTCTGGAGGAAAGAAATCAAATGTGATTGAACCAACCTGGCATGGAGACCCTCTCACTCAAAACCTCAGTCTCCATAGGGAAGCTTGGTGGACTAGAACCCTCTTCACTGCCCACCCCTGAAGCCTCTGGTCACGTTTAACCTTGCTGTATTCTCATTGGCCAGCTCCAGATGAATGAACTCTCTTACTTTTCCTATCAGATAATGCTATAGAAAACTTTGCTAAAAACATCTATATGGGACGAAGAGAAAAGTGTATTTTTTTTAAAGATACTTACTTGTATTGAAGATGCCAGGAGAAATTAAAGATTAAAAAAAATTGATCTCGCATGCAAAATCCTGCTAACAAACTATTGCTCTCCCAGTTGAAGAGGGAAAAAAAAACCAAAAAAAAAATACCTCCCCCAAAATTACTGGTGAGAATGCTGTGGGGTGGAAGAGGCAGGATGAGAGGTTGGGAGGGCACAGCTCCAAAATACCTTACTCACTTTAACTGAGACTTTGTTGCCCAGAATCTCCTTGGATTTACGAGGCCCTGTGGATTCATTTTTACCCGTGTTCTCCATTTCCGCCCGCTTTCTCATGCGTAGGGTATGCCATGAACATGACTTCCTGTTGTACCAAAAAATGCACCAATCAAAATGGCAGGTCAGAGTAGAAGCGAGGAGGTGTGAGGGGTCACCACCCTCTGAAGAGATGAAGAGCTCCGGCCAACTCCCAGGCTTCAGTGCCGTATGACCCGCCATGCCAACTCTCCCCTCCGTTGGCAAGACTGGCCTCAGTCCCACTTTGAAGTGAATTTTGTTACCTCCCCATCCTAGATTCAGAGACAACTAACTCATAACACTATGGAGGAAGAAAGGGACCCGTGGTCACTGGGCCCTACAAGGGAAGGTTTGTTAACAGAGGTTGCTTCAATTCCTCCGAAGGAGTGGAGTCACTAACCAGCTCACAGTCTGAAGGAGGCATATGTTTGGGTGTGAAGAAAGGTGAGAGGAAAGAAAAGGGAGTAGTATAGCTATTTGTCCTCTGCATATATCTGGCGTGGACCTATCTATATGGGTCCACACAAGATATGGTATCTTCTCTATTAGAACGTAAACTCCTTGAGGGCAGGTCCTATATCTTTCTATCTCCAGCACTTAGTGCCTGGCACACAGTGAGCACTTAATAAATGCATGTTCTATTGATTAAGATTGGTAAGACCCAAATGATCAATTGGGACTTGGGGAGGAACTTATCCTATTAGAAATTCTACTCATGTTTAAGTTTCTGTTTCATTTCCATCCTCTGAATTAAATGGATCACGTTGGCAATGATTTGGGTAATTAGAGCAGGAAATCCCTGTGCTCTATTTTTCTGGGCATTCTAGATCAAAGGCTGTTTCTGGTCTCCATTCTTTGTCTGACAAAGCCCAATTTATTCAGATTGCAAGAGGGCCTGGTACTTTCCTGCTGAGAAAAGATGTAATTTCTGCTACCAGGTAATCATAAGTATGGAGTGGCTGAGAAGTGACTATTCCGTCATTCCATCCCCCTTTTGCCTCCCTTTTTCCCAGTGATGGAGATGAGATTTTGGGTTGGCAGAGACCTGTCATTTGACCTAATGAAGTTGATCAGTGTGCTTAAACCTCACTTGCATCATGGTATAATCAGAGGAAGAGAATCCCAAAGCCAAATCACAAATATGGTTCACCATTTTGGGCAGGCTGTTTACCACTTCCAATCCTGCTTGGGGCAAGGTCTCTTCTCTATTTGCATGTGGTGGCAGCATCTTGGCTGAAGTCATAGTCTGGACAAAATGGTGCTTAAACTTGGCAGGCAGGAGTGATTTCTCAAAAACAAACAAAACCCACCTAACCCAATCGTACCCTTCACCAGCAAATCGTGATATACACAAGAAAGGCAATAGAGAAGAGTCAGAGCAGAGGCTCAGTGCTGAGTGGGGGAGAGGGAGGAGGAAGAACAGGATGATCCAGGAAAGGGCATGATTAAGGTCCAGCCAGCCACCACAACACCAGGATCTTCCCTTGCATAGGTGTTCTGCCATTTTACCAGCCACAGCGCTGGTAGCTCTGTCCCCTTCTAGTGTTTGCTCTTGGAGCAATAACCAAATCAATATTATCATTGCTGCTAGTGAAGGCATGATTGTCCAATGCCCTCCGTGGCTTCACTCACAATCCCTGTGATTGCCTAGATAAACTCCCTTCCATGGCCACCATTCCCTTGTGTGTGTGATATCCCTTTATTGGAATGTGAGCTCCTTGAAGGCAGGCATAGACTGTCTCATTTTTGTATTTATATCCTCTGTGCCCAGCACAGTGTCTGGCAGATAGTAGGCATTTGATATTTGTTGGTTGATAAGGCAGATTTTTATTAGCTCTCCCTGGGGAATGTCAAGAAGAAAGGATCTAGGGAAGTTGTTTCAGGGATCTCTCTGTGCTTGGTGAACTGCTGAGCTGTAATTATTAAAGGGATTTTTTTAAAAAAAAGTTTATAAATGTTTTGAAATGCCTAATAAAATAGATCAGATCTCATCTGCCTTTGAAAAGGAGAGGAATGCTTCATTTGTACATTCTAGCTGTCTTCTTTAGAATCAGCAACAACCTAGCAATGGAATGGAAGAGGTCAGCTCTGTGCCTTCTTCCCTCCACATACTTACAGAAAAATGAACTCAGAGAAGGTATGTGTCACTAGCTAGATCTCACTCTACCATAGATGTGGCTGAGACTTGGCTGCAACCTCTCCACTCCACTGAACTTAGCCCAGTTTAGCTTGAAGGCTTGGCTTCTTTTCAGTAGGTTTTAGCCTTGGTGGTCCCAGTGGAGAAAGCTGTCGGGGAAACCTCCCTTTGTAAGTGGGTATATGTATATTTCATGTGTTTACTTCTGAAGTGGGAAGGGTGAGGGAAGAGAGAATGTTTCCTATACACGTTAAGACCATCCATGTTTTCTGGTTTAGCTTGGCACAGCATTCGACCTGTTAAGAACCAAGCACAGGGAGACCAGAATTCGAGTTTTTCCATCCCAAAGAGTTAGACTGTATGACTTATGAATGTCCATCTGTTGGATATGAGTAAACAGAAATCCTGGGGTGGTCACTGGTTGGGTGACCAGCATTGTAGATACTAAAACCAACTCTGCATGTTTTGTGTTCAAAGCATACCCTAGGGAAGCCTGGGAAGTGTTCCCTGTCGTTATTACAAAAGACTAGATTTTAAGCCATTAGTTTCTATTGCTTTCCTATCTCCAGGACTGCTGACAGACCCAGCCTGACAGATTCGGTTGCTCCTTGTTCTCCCAGCTTGTACCTCCCTTCCAGGGCAGCAGAGTACAGATGAAAGGTGAAATGACCTGAAGGTGAGGAGTGGGAGGTGGAAGAGATGCTGCATGTCCCAGATGGGCAGCTCCTAAATCGGAGAGCCGGCTCTGGAAAGGGATCACTCTAACTGAGCAGGCACTTTGGAGCTTGGAGAAGCTTCATTCTCAAACCTTGAGATTTTCTAGAGAGAATGGAGGGAAAATGCAAGCAAAAACAAACTAGGGTCTTTTCAGACAACATCAACCGGATCCTTCAGGTCTGGATAGCCAATGCCATTCTGACATCAGACTAAGTCAGAACGGACTGTAGTCATTTGGAAGGATCTGGAACAATACTGGGACTCCCCTTCCCTCCCCATCCTAGAGGAAGGGTGAGAGCAGGAAGCCACAATGAAGCCAGAGGCACTTTGTTCTTTTGGCTCTGCTAATCAGCTTAAGCAACAGAAAAGTCCCTCACCCCACTGCTATGGGCAGCTGCTTAACGGGGCCAGAAGTGGGAAGATGGTCTATTTGAGCAGTTTCTTTATGTCATCCACCTCAGGATCATGTGTTTGCCAGAAATAGGCTGGACAGAGCCCAGAAGGCATCATTCTTCATCTTCTATGGTGGTGGAAACCAACCATAGGTAGGGAAGAACTAGGAAGACTAGGCTGCTCTCCAACTATGAACACCCTTTTCTTTTATCCATTGTATTTTTATCTCCAGGACCTAGCATGGTGTGAGGCACATAGCAGACACTTAACAAATGGCATGTTGGTTGATTGATTTCAAGGGAATAAGGGACAACCAAGACTTTGGACCAACTTTTAAAATTCAAGAGGAGGGGTGGGGGGAAGGAAGATAGATTCAACCCACTCATTTCATTATAAAAGTAACTGTTATTCAGGTTTCAGGACTCAGGGTAGGGAGAATGAAGGGTCAACTAGTTCTTTAACCTCATTAAAACATGCTCATGGTGAAAATTTATTTTACATATTTAAAATAGTACATTTAAAATTATTAGTTACATTACAGGTACAATGATGAACATTGCGACTATCCAATATATTGCACACCCTGGCTTCATCCATATGGGTTTCTTTTAAATAGTGCAAAATACTTTATACAGGAATGTACTCTGAAGGATCTCACAATTTAAAAAAAAAGAAATATCTTACAAATTACCAGGAACATATATTAAAGTAACAGGGAAATGGGGGTGGGGGCAGGAATGGGTTGAAAAAGTTACAAACTGTACAAAGAAATTCCCACCAATAATCCCCCCCTCCAAAAAAAATCCCCTCCATCCCCTGCCCCCTTCTTCCCCTGGGGACAGCAGCAGGCCTTTGGCCTACAGCAGGCATGGGGTTTGTGCTAAGGTGGGGTGTTTTTTTATGTGTGTGTCATAATCAAAAAAAATATATATATATCTCAGTAACTTAATACAACATAAATAGAAGTCCAGTCCAGTGAGTCCTGTGTTGGGGGGCTCAAACAGAGCAACAGAAAGCATGCCTTTAATCACTCAGGGTTTCATTAAGGTTCTTTTCTTTCTTTTTTTTTAAACAAATGGGGGGGGGAATGGTTGGAGAAGGAGAAAAAATCAACAGAAAACCATGAACAAAAAGAAAAGAAACAAAAAACTATCCAGCATGGATGCCCCCTGTGGTGTGTGGTTCCAGCATTCGGACATTAGTTCCAGTGGCACTGTCGAGCATGAGGAGCGGTAATTCCCTACTGTGTGGTGGATTTTTTTTTCCTAATCCATACACTGCTCTCCCAGGAAAGCCAACGTGGCACTTACTTGATGCTTCCGTCGCTATTTTCTGCTGCAGCTGTGGCTTTGGTGAGGGGTGCCAGGATGGTGCCTGGGACCCAGCCCTCGGCTGCAGGGGAATGATCGCTAGCGGGCTGGTAGACCAGGCACATGTTCTGCTGGTTGACGGCGAGGACCTGGACCACCTCGCCCTGGCTCACACAGATCTCATTCTCTTTCAGTGCGTAGTAATCTTTGATCACTGCCATGGATGAGGTCCCATTGCACCCTCCCATGTCATTCTGCCAGGGGAGGAGGGGAGGAAAGAAGGGAGATGTCAAAGAAAACTTGAGTAGAACATTGTTTTGTCTCCTACTCCACAATTAAAAGCCTGTGTAGGTTCTCATTAGCAAAAGTCAGATAGACAGTGTTGGACTTGGACTCAGGAAGATCTTAGTTCAAGTCCAGCTTCAGACACTTACCAGCTTTGTCACCTAGGGCAAGTCAGTTAGCCTCACTCTGTTTCCTCATCTGTAAAATGTAATACTAGCCCCCACCTTAGAGTCATCGTGAGGATCAGATTTATACACACACATGAAATGCTCTGCACTAAAGTGCTATATGAATGTTGGTTATTATTATTTTTGGCTGCTCCTCTGGAACAAAAACAATCTGTGTTTTAGCTAGAATCTGTCAGCGACACAATTTATTCATGTATAAGCAATCTACTTGGAGAGGAGTTCTGATCCACAGAATATCGCCTGTTAGTCCTCTGGCCCAAGCACTTTCTAACTTCCATTTTATAGGCATCATGAAACAGGATGCAGAATTCCACAGCATCAAAAACCAAGATGACCTTCCAAATAGCATTGTGTCCGGAACAAGGGAGCTTACAATCCTGCTGTCTTCCACCCAAGGCAGACCCTAGCTGGAGCATGGTGTTCCACTCCAGGTGTCATATTTTAGAAAACATTCCATGCTGTACAAGGATTATTGAAGGAACTGGAAACATTTAATCTGGGGAAGAAAAGACTTAAGGGCCTAGGAGAGTAGTTTTAAAATATTTGAAGGGCTTTTAATTATATGGAAGAAAGTTTAGACTTGATCAGATTGGGTCCCAGAGGGCAGAACAGCAGATTTTGGCTCAGTGTAGGAAAACACTTGCTTAATGAGCGTTCACGGGCTGAATGGGCATCTTCAGCTGATGGTGGTTTGTTTCCCCATGGCTAGAGATCTGCAACCAGAGGTTAAAGAACTCATTGCTGAGAATATTAGAGAAGGGATTCCTACTGGGTGTGGCTCATAGTAGTTGACCTCTGAGTACCTTTCTAACTCAGACATTCTATGATAGTGAAAGAGCTTTGAAAATATATCAATATTCTATATTGTTTCCAAGTTGTTGGGATGTTGGATATCCATGACATCATTTGACCCTCAGGAATTATTATACCCACTTTTAGGGATGATGAAGCTTAACAGCGTCACCTCCATCAGACAACAGTATCACTAGAGGTGGGTGAGTGGGACCTTCAAACCACACCTGCCCAATCTCCTTGCAGGGGAGAAGTGGTTTGTTTTGGGGGGTATGAGATATGTGGGTGCAAACAGATTATGACCCAATGGCATGATTTTCAGGACACAAAGATTCCTAGCTATGCCCCTCAGATACAAAGATGGGAGTAAGGAGTTGGGCAGTAGATTGGTTTATCACAGAAGGGGCCAAGATTTAAAGCACCACAGGTATTCTATCCTCTAGTCATTTTCCTTATGGGTCTGCAGGCTGATTGGACAGGATGACTTCCATGCTCTCCTACCAGTAGGAGAAGGAACCAGATCCAACCTAGTCCAATCTCCTCATCTGAAAGAGGAGGAAACGGGGACTCATGAGAGGGCAATGACTGACTGGCTCAAGGCTTACCCCCAAAGCTCTGAAATTAGTCTCCATCCTGTTACTGTATTCACTTCTGACATTTAGGCAAATAATCTTCCCCTCCAATTTTCTCGGTATTATAACCTTTGGCAATAATACCTCATCGTGACATGCCATTTTAAGGTGTTTTCTGCACCACAACTCTGTGAAGCAGATAATACCTGTATTGTTATCCCTTCGTTGTTGTTGTTGTTGAGTTGTGTCTGACTCTGTTTGGGGTTTTCTGGGCAAAGATACTGGAGTGGTTTGCCATTTCCTTCTCCAGCTCATTTTACAGATGAGGAAACTGAGGCAAACAGGCTTAAGTGACTTTCCTTAGGGTGACCCAGCTAATTAAGTGTCTGAGGCCAGATCTGAACTCAGGAAGATTAGTATTCCTGATTCCAGGCCTTGCACTCTACCTTGCTACCTAGCTGCCTCATTCCCATAAGGAAGCAGGGAGGGGGGGAGGGAGGAGGAGAGAGGAGAGAGATTGATTTGCTCGTGGTCACAAAGCTAGTAGGTATCTGAGTCTGGATTTCAACCCAGCTCCCCTGACGCCAAGGCACACATTCTTTCCATCTCACATTTGTAATCTGTTAAGCAGCTGGGTCAATATTACCCACTAACTCACGGTGGGTGCCTCTTTGTTAATTCTTTAGCATATCATGACAAACCGTTCCTGTGAATTAAGCTAACTCACACTAGTCAAAAGGGGGGTGAGGTAAAGATGTTTAGTCATTCCCAAGGAATATGGAAAAATACACTGGTGCCTTTCCTTAGGATAGGCAGAGGGCACTGATGAAAACTTGTCAAGTCACAATTGGGTAAGACAAAAATTGACCCAAAATGATATTTGAAAACAGATTTATGCATGAGGGATGCTAAATCTGTAGGAAAAGAAATCCTTTAGGAGTTTCCATTCAAAAGATCACAGAATAACAGATCTGGAAACAGAACCCAGGTCTTGGGAGTCCCAGCCCAGTGTTCTTACTGGGTCACCACAATGACCTTGGCTAGTAACATCTAGAGTGTTCAAACAGCTGTGTTTCTGGGTCTGGGCCTAGAGCAAACTAAACTATCCACACAAGGGATGCTAGGAGTTTATAGATTAGTTATAGCAAATGTTTAATTCCAGGCTGGCTTTTTACTTTTCCCCCACCCTGCCAAGTACATTCCTTAACCACCTCTCTTTGCCATCAACCAAAATGTGCTCAGGGAATGTGAGCTCATTTTAATAACAGCCTGAGTCAATCATCATTAGGAATGGCAATATTTTTTTAAAAGCCACAGCGCATTCTAGGATCATAACTTTTGCATTATCCATTTCCTTGGTTTCCCCACCCCCTTTACTGTATATAAAAAAAAACCAAGATATTCAAGCTTGAAGGGACCATGGTGTTCTCTCTAGCACCTTTGTTTATGTACCGGACTCCTTCTCTTGACTGTTTTAAATACAGAAAATTATCCTGAAATACAGTTATCACAATATTTCTAAAAACCAAGTTCACGGACCCCAAGTTAAGAAGATTTAATCTAGTCTAATCTCCCCATTTTAAAATGAGGAAGTTGAGAATTAATTGTTTAGAACTCCTAAACGAGCCTACAACCTGTGAGAACACCTCCTGGGAGCCCTGCCATGGAGTGCTATTACAAACCCACATACCTTGCTGGGTTCATACTTGTCCCCGGGCTGGTGGTAGTCAAACCCTGGACTGCCATTGGAGGTAGATATCTTCAGGGGTGGCAGTGATGGGTTACGGCTGGAGCCCTTTGGGGGCTTTTCAGCCCCCACAGAGACAGCAGAGTAGGGCCTGGGGCTGGTCTGAGGTACTCTGGGAGGCTGGGTCCTCATGACGGCCGTGCTCCGTTCCTTCCGCTGATACTCAATGGGTGACTGAAGCGCTGCAGGAGAAGAGTCGGTTAACAATTCCTAATCTTCATTGAGTCAACTCGTGTCGCCTCCCCTCTGCAATATATGAGTGACTGTTGCGTGTGAGGTACTCTAGGGATCTCTAGAGATGAGGAAGTTGGGGAGGGCCTGCCTGCCCTCAAGGGGCTTACAATCAATCAGAGGAGAGAAGGGAATTTTAAGGGACAAGGAACGGATGAAGGGTGTTCAGGTGAGAGAACAAGAGCGCTGTAGGTCTTTGCCTATCAGGGATGTTGAGAAGGGATTCCTGCTCAGGTAGGATCAGATGACCTCTGAAGGTCTTTCCCCACCCTGGGCATATGCAGCACATTTTATTAGGGTCTGCACCCAGGGAAATTTACCTTTTTTAAGGTCAGCATTTATTAAATCCTCTATCACGAAGGTAATCGTTTTTATTCAAACTAAAGATGCAAGTTAAAATGTTAAAAATGTACGTTGTATGTGTTCGTGTATATACATGCACGCGCGTGCGCACACACACACATGAACATTCAAACTTTGCACAGGTTTCCTTTTAGTGAAATCCTTCTCCTACACTAATGATCAACCTTTTCAATCTTATCTTCTTGGCTGAAAAAGTGCCCCTCCAACTGAACCCTGCTCCTCTGGCCCTTCCCTTTGCTCCGAAGGACCAGCAGTGAAGTTTAAGGATTGGTGACTAGAGGTGCAGCCTTTTAGAATGTGAAATAATTTTTTTTGTCTTTCTTACAAATATGAACCAAAGTTTCTGGACAGAGACATGGAAAATAAAGTGGTCAGAAGTAAAAAGGAAAAAAAAAATTAACTGATTTTCCCCTGACCCAGAAGCAGCCAGTTGCAAATGACTGAGATCCCCAGGTCCAAAACGAGAAGGAGAGACAGCACCATGGAGAGGGTGTGGAAAAGGTTGTAGAGGGGTGCTGGTCCAAAGATTGACCAAGTTACTAGCCTCCTTTCTCCTCTCGCACCAGAGGACATAGGAGAAGTGAATGGGAAAATAAAAGCAGGAAAAGGGGGCAGGAAGGTTGTCCCCAGAGGCTGGAGAAGCTGCCCCCCACATTCTGCTTTAATGGGCTGCTGGCACACCCATTATCCCAACTCTGCTATTCTGATTTCTGGCTTAGGGGGTCAGAGGAGAAAGGGGATGAGCCATCACGGAAGGCCATGCAACCAAACAGTAGCTACCAGCTCTGAGGTCTGAAATGTGACTGGGAAAAAGCCATACAAGTCAAATTCCATTATAGCAAACTCCAAAAGTCTGTCCAAATGGCTTCGCTGTTGTTGGAATATCATTATCTTGAATGTCACTTGAAGTAAGTGGGTCACCAGCCCTCTGGTGCTTAGAAACCATTTGGCATAACAGATGTATATACTTTTTAAAAATCCTTTACAGTAATTATATCTATGGTAGCAGGATTGTGAACCTCGCCATATTCTCTTATCCCATCCAAGGTCTCTGGAGGGCAGGTTGGTTCTGTACTGTCTCCTAATATCCAAATAAAGAACATTCCATTGGGCTTTCACCATATATCTCATTGGAGATGTATACCAAGGATGGGACTGGTCTTTGCCAACAAGGAAAACCAACCAAACAAAAGAAAACAAAAACATCCCAACTCCAACCCTTAGCTGTGTGTATGGAACAGAGAAATATGTTTATGTGAATGTTTACTATAGTTCAAAAAGACCTCATTAATCCAGTGTAATTGGTGGGGTGGATGCCAGTCAGAATCATTAAAAAGTCTGAATTTTTTATATAAAGAAATTTAGCTTTTTTTTTAAACTTTAAAATCCATAGAGCAAAAAGAACTAATTGTCAGGAAGCTGCCATGTGGCTAGGCCTGCTCTGATGAATCAATAGGGATCATTTGTGTTTGGGGGATTGGCGGTGCACTTGCAACTGGAAGCTGTTCAAGTGTTTCTACGAGTTGAGTATGGGTGTTTGTTTTTCTCAGCATAATGGAGGTGTTCAGTCTGGATGGGGGGGTGGGGTGTTGTAAAGACAAGAGGCATCAATAAAACATTTTTAAAAAGTTGAAACCCTGGTTTTTAAAGCATCCCATGCAGTCTTTCAAAACTAATGGCGTTCTTGGTATGTTTCATTATGACCTGCATCTGAATTCCCAATTAGTGCGGGCTTTGATGAGGTTCTATCAGCTATTAAAAAATCACATGATTTTACAGAAAACAATTCCTAAAAGAAGTTTTTAAAAACACAATAATGATGATAATAATATGAAATAATTAGCATTTAAGTAGGACCTATTGTGTGCCAGCCATTGTGATAAGCACTGCGTCTCATTTGATCTTCTTGACAAGCTGGAGGTAGGTGCTATCATTAAACCCATTTTGCAATTGAGGAAACTGAGGTAGAGGTTAAGTGACTTACCCAGGTCATCTAGCTAGTAAGTATGTGAGGCTGGACTTGAATTCAGGTCTTCCTGACTCCAGGCCCGGCACTCTATCCACTGCTCTACCTAGCTATGTTAAATGGGATCCATACTCTCACGAGCAGTCACTGTTTGCTTAGGGCAGGTCCTGTACTTCGTGCTCATGGAACAACAGCATTTATAGAACAGTTCCCTGATGTTATAGGTAAGAAAGCTTAGGAGCAGGCAGGCGATAGGAGCTGCCCAGAGTCAAGCTGTCTGGAGCATTTTGTGTTGGCTTTGTTTATCTCCTGGGATCTGTTGACCTTTTGTTAATAGGAAAGCTGTTCTATATGATAAGAAGTTTTCAATTCCCTCCTTTTTAAGTCTGCTTGGAGAAAATATTAGCAACTCATGGGCCATACAGTCTTTTCCAGTATATGACAAAGACAAAGAAAAAGAAAAAACCCAAGCCCAAAGCGCATGAGTAGGAATCAGAAAACCTGCTTCTTAGTCCCAACATTACTACTACATAGGTGTGGGACCTTAGGTAAGTTATTCCTCTGTTAGTCAAATGAGGGGACTGCATTAGAGCATCTTCATGGACCCTTCCAAGTATCCAGAAAATGTTCTGTCTGCATCAGAGAGTGAGTAAAATGACTCAGGGGATTTAAATGAATTTTTTTCTGGAGAGTTCCATAAAATAATATGAATTAGAGGTAGAAGGGGACCCAGAGATGATCTAGTCCAGCTCCATCATTTGATAGACAAGGAACTGAACTCAGAGAGCAAAAGGGACTTTTCCAAGGAAACACAACTAAGTGGCGACATGATGAAGAATAACATTCCTAGCGTTTGGTCCAGGGTCTCTACAACAGCATATATTCTTTGTTTTGCTGGGTGGAGAACACTTTGAGGGTGTGGTGGGGGTGGGGAGAAAAGGGGAGCAGGGAGGGAGAGTGAAGGAAAGGGAACACTAGATTTGGAGACTGAAGATCTGTGTTCAAGTCCTGTCTCTGTCATTTATTCACTGTGTGGAATTAGGCAAGCTCAGCATCTCTAGTGCCTCATCTGCAAAATGGGCAGTTGTATTACCTACCTGACAGAGTTGCTTTGAGTATCAAATACAATCATGTAAAGGGCAGCTGAGCATCTGTAAAGCATGATTCCTATCACCATTTCCAAGTGGCCTCCTCCAGGCCAGAAGATCCCCAACCTCTTGTCACTGCTTAAATGCTTATCTCCCCAGAGAAGGGAGCAAATGGGCAGGTGGGGGGATCAGTGCACTGATCATCATTCAGGCATCAGAGGAATCTTTCTTCAAAAATGACTTGTCCTCTGCTGCTCAACCATCCTGCCATCCAAGCTGTTAAAAGTTTAGATAAATCCTAAAGGCCTAAACTCCTTGAGGATACAAAGGCCAGGACCAACATTAAACCTGTAACCCAGAGAATGGATAATGAAACATATTCCTCCCTCATGAAAGAGGTGTGAGGGACACTGTTGGAATGTATAGTGTAGACAGTATCAGATATAGACTCCATGTCAGACATTTTGCTTAACTGTTTTTTTTTGTTTTGTTTTTTGGTCACAAGGAAGGTTGTGGTGGTGAATGAGAAATGACTGTGATATAAATACTAAAAAAAAGCATATTAGACCCCAGAATGTGCCATGTTCTCCAGGTAGCCCAGTCTGGAGGAGGCTGGCATCTTTGGGTTCCCTCTGAAAAGGGGTCTGCTAATGAGGAAGGGGCATACATACCATTTAAAAAATCTCGCTGTGTATCCAAGACTTGGTTAATGTCCTGAACCCAAGCTTGTTGGATGTCTGCATTGGCTGCCTGTAGAATGACCCTTTCTGATGTTTCCCGGCTCATAAGGGCAAACTTACAGGGGTCATTGTCCACATTCTCTTCCAAGACAAGGTAGTTCATCTGGAACAGACCAATGACATCTTTTTACATTGAATAAACTTTTTAAGTTTTCTGGTGAAACTTATTGTATTTATCAGACTAGAAGTCACACCTTTTGGTTCTGGGAGTAGAGTAGGGGTGGGGAGAGTCACAAATATGCTGTGAATCTTTATTGTATGACACTATAGTTTTTTTACTTAAAATATTCCAAGTCCTGATCTGATCCTGGGATACTCCAGGGGCTGATACTCCCCCAAGTCACTCTGTCTCATAGATAATACTAGTCTCTATCTCTCCTGACTTCATCCCCACTCCATGCCCCAAAACTTTGAAATGAAAATTTGATGCGACCATTTGGAATTGTACCCCCAAAGCTATTAAACTGTACATACCCTTTGACCCAGTGATACTGCTATTAGGTCTATATCTCAAAGAAATCAATAAAAGAGGAAAAACCCCTTAAGTACAAAAATATTTATAGCAGCTCTTTTTATGGTCACAAAGAACTGGAAAATGAGGGGGTGCTCATCAATTAGGGAATGGCTAAACAAGCTGTGGTATAAGAATGTGATGGAAAACTATTGTGATGTAAGAAATCATGAAGGAGATGAAGGTTTCAGAGAAACCTGGGACGACTTGTATGAACTGATGCAAAGTGAAATGAGCCGACCCAGGAGAACAAGTTATATAATGGCCACAATGTTGCAAAGACAAACAGCTTTGAAAGACTTAGGAACTCTGATACAATGACCAACTATAATTCCAGAGGACTCATGATGAACCATGCTACTTCCACATAGAGAAGTCAAAGGACTCAGAGTACAGATTCAAGAATAGTTTTTTTTTATATTGTCAATGTGGGAATTTGTTTTGCTTTACTGTGTGTGTGTGTGTGTGTGTGTGTGTGTGTAATAGGTTATGTTTTTCCTGTTGCTTTTTTCTCAATGGGGGAAGGGAAGGTGAGAATAACTGAAAATAAACTTTTAATTTCAGAACTGAAAATAAAATCAAATTGAATTAAAAAATTCAATGCAATTTCTAGCCTACAAAATATAGCACCTGGCATTTATTCTGCATGAGACATGAACACATTCAGAATCTGGCTATGTTAGTTTGCGTTATATCTGCATACCTTCTAAACAGAATACATGACCGTCATACAGCCAAGTTTATATCAGAGAAGATTGTGGGAGAGAAAAATGCACGCACACACAAACATATACTAGGACAAGTTCCGGAATCTAGAAAAAGTCCAGATTATGGGAGAAAGGGTTTTCAGACATTATTAATCCCTTCTTCTGCAATCACATACAATAATGCCAAGCCTTGTTCCGAAAGAAATGTACATTTACTCCTTCAGGCAATGAATAAACAGCTCATTACAGCAGATCTCATGGACTGAGAAGAACAGTGGGAGGGGGAAAGCATTGGGGTGTAGTGGAAAAGACCATTGGACTTAAGTGGATGGATGTGGGGAAAGGGGGGAGGGAACAGGCATTATTAAGTGCCTACTATGTGGCAGGCACTTTCCAAATATCATCCTATTCCACCCTCACAACAACCCTGAGGGGTAGGTGCTATTATTTTCTCCACTTTACAGTTGAGGAAACTGAGGCAGAGGTTGAGTGACTTGCCCAGGATCTCATAGCTGGTAAGTGTCTGAGGCCTGATTTGAACTCAGGCCATCCCGACTCCAGAGCCAGTGTTCCGTCCACTGTGCCATCTAGAATTCAAGTATTAGCCCTGCTGTTTACTAGCACGTGACTTTGTGCAAGTCAGTTCCCTCTTCAGGCTTCAGTTAGCCCAGTTGTAAAATGAGATGGCTGGATGGACTGGATAGTCTGAACACTCCAGGCCAGTGAACTTGACTTAAATGTATGGGAAAATCGAAGGACGGATGATTGATAAAGTATCACATACTATTCTTGTGAAGAAGACAGAGGTGGACTGGATACAACAACTGGATAGATTTGGAACTGGGGGAACAGTCAGACTCAAAGTGTCATTGTTAATGACAGTTCAATGTCAACCTTGAAGATGTCTCCTGTGATTGGCCTTGAGCTGACACTATTATTAATGACATGGATAAAAGTGTGGATGGCACATTCATCAGATTTATTACCGACTCTGAACTGGGAGGGCTAGCTAACACACTGGAGGATAGAATGAGGGGCCCCAAAGGGAAGGGCAGGCTACAGTAGTGGTGTCAAGCTCAAACAGAAATGGGGTGGGGAGTGCTAAATCATCCATAAAGATCCTTGTAGGCTGCACATTGACATAGAAAAACCTATGGATCTTTCCCAGTACTTACAATATGGGTCCTGCCCTCATGGAGCTTATCATCTAGTAGGTGGGTCTGACTTGTACAAAAATACCCAGTGATAAAGAATGCCTCAGAGAGGTGCAAAGTATTCCATGAGGTTGGGGGCAGGGAAGTTATTGACTGGGGCGATAACAAGTATACCTATCTATAGCATTTTTAGATCTGCAATGTGATTCCCTCCCAATTTAACAACGTGATTTCCCTCCCAATATTAACATTAGATACATTCTAGTATATTTTATTTGTTAGATAGTTCCCAATTAAATTTTTAATTTTTTTATTTTCCACCCCCAATTACATTTTAATCTGGTTTGGGCTGCACTTGAGAGTTGTGGTCTGTGTGTTTGACATCTCTGAAGCTCGAGACCTGGGCTCAGTCTCTTAAGACGAAATTCAATAGAGATAAAGTGTAAAATCTTGCACTTGGGTATAACACAAGTCATCTTTAAGTAGAAGATGCTAGAGGCATGGAGAGGCAGCAGTTTTCCTGCAAAAGATTGGGGGTTCTAATGGCCTTGCAAGCTCAAGCAGTGACATGTGGGAGACAAAAAAGGTAATAGGATCTTAACCTGCATTAAGAAAAGTGTGTTGTTGGTGAGCTGTTTCAGTCATATTCAATTCTTTGTGACCCATTTGGGGTTTTCTTGGCAAAGACACTGGAGTTGTTTGCCATTTCCTTCTCCAGTGTATTAAGGCAAGCAGAGAGGTTAAGTGACTTGCCCAGGGTCACTCAACTATTAAGTATCTGAGGCTAGATTTGAACTCAGGTCTTCCTGATTCTAGGTCCAGTGCTCTGTCCTCTTTGCCACCTAGTTGCCTGTTCTACCTTCCCATAAAAGCTTCCATCTGGGGTGGGGGTAACCCAAATGCTTGCCAAACCTGCGTAAGAAACATGACTCACTTCTCCCTCTCAGTCCTCTGGGCTTTTGCCCAGTCCATAGTGTTCCTTCTCACCTTGATGCTTCTTTTGAACATGTAGCCTGGTGTGAGAGAGCCCTTCCGAAGAAGCTCACTGAAGATGACAATCTGTTCAAAGAGGAACACACGCCTCTCCTTGGTCCGGGACTGCATGCCTGCATCCTGCTCAATCACGTAGAAGGTATCCTGTTGAAGCAGCTTTCCCTGGGCCGTCAGGGTGCCCTGTGGGGTGGAGAGAGAGAGGTCAAGGAAGAAGGGAGAGGGCACGGGAAGGAGCCTCTGGCCCTACAACCTCACAGAGGAGCTGGAGGATCTGGTAAGAGCATCCGCCACTGCCTATTCTGATATTTTCAATGCAACAACTCCACAAATACTAAGTACCTGGTATGAGTACCATGTTGGCGACATCTTGGATCTTTCCCAGTACTTACAATATGGGTCCTGCCCCCACGGAGCTTATAGTCTAGTAGATGGGTCTGACTTGTACAAAACCACTCAACGATAAAGAATGCGTCAGAGAGGTGCAAAGTGTTCCATGAGGTTGGGGGGCAGGGAGGTTACTGACTGGGAAGATAACTACTACACCTATCTACGGCATTTTTAGGTCTGCCATGTGATTCTGTCCTAAACACCTTGTAAGCTCAGTAGGGCAGCTATCATCAAACCCATTTTGTAGATGGGGAAAGAGATGCTCTGAAATTATCTCCAATTATCCTATTTACATGTTGTATTCCCCATGAGACTATGACTGACATGCTCCTTGACAGAAGGGACTGTTTGGTACCTTTTTCTCACCAGGGCTTAGTACAGTGCCTGGCACACAGTAGATACTTATAGAATGCTGGTTGATTTACTTTTTGTATTCTTATTTTTAAACTTCCCACTCTCCTCAATCAGCAAGTTTCTGCTTATGAGACCAAGCCTCTTCCAGGTCTACAAGGAACCTTGTAATTCCTGGGGAAATTCCTTTTTAAAAAAGGAGGGAAAAAACCCCTCCAGCCAAAGAAGGTTCCCTAAATAGTGATTTCATGTAGCTGGTACATGAACCTTTTTGCCCTGTGGGTCAGATGTATGCCAATGGTACCATAGGACCCCTTCCTTATTACCCAAACTCACTGCCTGAGTCATTCTTCCTTGGGTTCCTGAGAAACCCCTGTACTATGCTCCAACCCAGCGTTGTGCTGCCAAGGTCAGCACTCCAATAGGCTTATCTCCAGCCTAGTAGCGAGCTGATATTAAGTCCGTGGCCAGCTAGACAGAAATGTTTTATAAGTTATATTATTGTTACGTAAGATCTTGACCCAAACGTTATATCTTGACCCAACACCTAACTCTTCCCAGGCCCTGAACCCAGGGACTTTGGAACAAGGGCGAAAACATCTACTGGCCCCTCCAAGAATTAGAAGGGCATCCTGATACTTGGAGTCAAGAAGATTTGGGCTCAAATCCAGCATCACTTCTTGCTAGGTATGTACCTTAGGCAAGTCACTTAAAATCTCTGGGACTTGGTTTCCTCAGCTGTAAAAGGAGGGGACTGAACTTCATGAACTCTAAGTTCCCTTCAAGGTCTAGATCTGTGACCCTATAGACTGAAGCAATGCAAAGCAGTTTCTCCAGGGCACAACGAAAACAAGAAGAGGAATTTAGACGTAGACCTAGAACGGACCTTAAAGGTTTAGTTTTCATTGGTTATTATCCAGAATGAACAAAGTGAAACTCTTTTCTCTTGCCTCTCCCCTTCTTCCCTCCCCCACTGCTTCCCCTCCTCACCTCACAGAGTCCAATCCCTTATATTACAGATAAGGAAACTGAGACCCTGGTGGATTAAGTGACTGGCCAAGGTCATGTGGCTAGGTATTCAGGATCAGAGCCAGGGTTTAAATCTAAGTCCCCTGTCTCCAAATCCAGCACACCTTCCATGGCACCATGCTGCCTTCTGTGACACCTGATTTTAAAAATAATTTTGAAGAGTCTCAGATGTAGCCTTGTGTTGTAGAGGTGTGTATACACACATATAGGTGCCTATGTGCCCACACACACTAATTCCCGTGACACCTAACACGAGTTAAAAAAGTGCAAACTAAATGGTCACTCATCCTACCCCATCTCTTCCCAGGGGCCCACTTGCTTCAAAGAACCACAATAATTTGGGCTGTAATGACTGGGACTATGGACAAAGGCGGGGGGTGGTTATTTCTTCTCAAGATTGTTCAAAATATCTCAAATTTAGAAAAGCTTCTGGGTTGCTGAGGAGAGGAAGTGGTGTGGGAGGTAAAGTGGGGAGAGGCAAGAGGAAAGAGTTTCACCTTATTCATTTTGGATAATGACCAATAAAAACTAAACCTGAACCCTATCAATCTAGGGGCATTTCTGTCTAATGGCATTGCTTCTGTCTGGGCTCTAGTTCCACTATGGAGGACAATAGGAACCTAGCTCCAAATAAATAATTTCCTATTTCTATAGTGCTTTGGGGCTTGTCAACAGCTTCATACTCCAGGGCCTTTGGCGACAGTAAGAAAAGGTTTTTTAAAAAAAACAGTAAATTTAGTAAAAGGAAATAGTGCTCCATTCACAGTCAAAGGAATTATCTTATAAAGCAAGGACTTACTTGGAAAATTAAAAGAAAAGAAACATTGGGAAAAATACTTGAAGCATGTACATGAGATAAAGAACTGATGTTCCAAATCTATAAGGATGAATATAATTTTTAGGGGTGGTGGTGTTCGGGCCTATAATTTCATTGGTATGGGAAATTTCCAGATACTGAAACTCCCACCTTCTATCACTAATGAATGAGTGCAGATCTGTCACTTAGTCTTAGAAGGCTGCTTTGGTTGCTGAAAGATTAAACAACTTATTTACGGTCACAGGGCTAGTATGTGTCAGAGACTTGTGGGACTTGAATTCTGGTCTCTCTGATTCCAAGGCTGGCCGTCTCTCTGCTACGTCAGGATACCACTCGGTGCGTACCTATAAGACTCATAACACACACACTCCCAGGTGGAATGAGAGTCAAAGGACATGCATGGATGATTTATAAAGTAGAAAATGCAGATTGTTGTCTGGTTTGGTGTAGTTACAGAGCACTGAACTTGGAGTCGGAAAGACCAGGATTCGAATCTCACTTCAGATGCTTCTACTACCTGAGTGACCCTAGGCAAATCCTTTATCCTTTGAGACTTGTTGGGGGTTGGACGTAATGACCTCTAAGATCCTTTCTAACTCTAAATCTAGGATCTCATAATCAAGGATCTCATAGGCCATGTCAAAAGATAATCATACAATGACAGCTAGTATTTCATACGGTGCTTTGAAGGCTCGCAAAGGGCTTACAAATGTCATCTCACTTTATCTTCCCCACCATCCTGAGAGCTAAGGCACTATTATTAGCTCCGCTTTACAGGTGAGGAAACTGAGGCAGACAGAAGTGAAGTGACTTGTCCAGGGTCGCACCGCTAGTAAAAGTTTGATCCTGGATTTGAACTCTGGTCTTCCTGACTCCAAGCCTGGAGTTCTATCCGCTGTGTCACCTAGCTGCCCCAGTGTAGCACAATGCAGGTACTTAACAAATGCTTATTTGACCGCTTGACTCATGAAGGTTTAGTTAACTTAACTGCTAGTTTTTAAGTAGGAAAAAACCTATTGACTTGAATTTTTGAAATTTTAAAATTTAAAAAATTCTCCATAGTTCCTATATCATAAACCTTGGGGGTTTTTAGGTAAGTACCCTGCTGTACACCAACATGCGTGTGAACACACGCTACCTGTAGCACAGAAGTCAAGATTTCAGTGTTCTTAGACTTTATATTTTTGGTTGGACTGCTGGATTAAGATTGGCCTACTCATTATACAGACAAATTTATTGCTTAAACTTTGAAATCTCTCCTCTAATGCTTTATTGTGGTATGACCATGAGCCTGGATACTCACAGGCAGAGCCCAACCTTTGGCAAGACCAGCCTAGCTGAAAAAAACTTGGAATATATGTCCATTGTCAGGTTCTGTGTCGGTCACTTGAGGACCAATCTTGCTAAGTTCATAGGTGATTGTTACCCTAATGTTTTCCACCAGTTACTGTGACCAAAATAGTTACTCACCTGGTCAAGGCCATTTACTAAATTGCAGATGGGTTGGGATGTTCATCAGTGTTAGATGTTACCCATCCCAATGGACCTTGTGCCCCTAAAAGATCCCTTAAAAGGGTAAAAAAGGCCAATATATGGTTATTCTTTTAGGTGTCACTTCCCATCATCAACTAAAATCTGTTGGGCAACCCATAACTCTACTCTCTCTGCGCTCCTGTGCATCAGTCTAAGAAAAAGGAGGGAGTAGAGAGGAAGCTGCTTTGATGCCATATATTCTTATACTTGTTTGTTTTTTGAAATAGCTTTTTAAAATCTGGCCTTTCTTGTCTCTGTGAGCCCCTTAGAGACTCAGACCATAGTTTGGAAAACTGTCCTGGAATTCAGGAAGAGGGAAATGAAAGGCTTTTTTTTTTTTGCATGCTAAGCGAATAAAACTTCAAGCTCCTTGAGACCAAGGAATGGTGGGAAGGATGAGAGATGAACAGAGAAGTACCTCTTGAAGTCTTAGTTGAAGCTGCTTCATAGAAAAGGAGGCATAGAGGGAAGTGTTCAGAAGGAAAAAACTTCAACCTGGGAGGTCTTGGCTGCTTAGCCACCCCTCCCTCCCCACTCCATCCCTCTCAGAAAAGAAAGAAGATTTAGAAACATTCTCAGCCACTCACCTCAAAGCCCTGCAGACGTCCCAGGTTCATCATGTCATTGCAGCGTTTTGGAACAAGGCACATTAACTCCACTGCTTTCTGGAAGACAGAGGCAGGAGGGCAATGTCAGCCCAGAAGGCTCATGGGAAATGCTGCTTCTGATGGAAGACAAGGGTCTAGTCTTCTGGTATCACCTCGCTCACCTTGTTGGTGAGGCTGGGTATGGGTCTCTTGATAAACTTCAGAGTTTTTTTTTCTCCTATTTTACTATGTTATGGAAACGCTTGTTTATTTTTTTAGGTTCAGAATAAAATAAATAAAAATTTAAAAAACAAAAAACTTCAAAGAGGTGTGGAATCCTTTGACTTAAGTCAGGGTAGACATCCCACAGTACTTGAGGTAACTGCTGGGGCCCATTTGAAGGGTCCCATTTCCTCTGACTTTCCCATTCCTTTCCTCTAACTCTGTTTCTTCTTCTTTCCCGCAGTCATTACTCAGCCTGGCTGGTGACCCTTGGGGCTAAAAAAAGGTTAGAAACCTTTAGCTAAACCAGATCTACCTGATATCATTATATTCAAATGTTTGCTAAGCACATAGTCTCATGTCTTCAGCAGGCATATCTTTTCATTTCCAGAAATGGCAAACAGGCCCACAGGCAAGGAAAAAGCTACAGAGGAACAGAGGGTGGAATTGAAGCCACATGTCAGGAGGACCCTTGTCCACCTGGACAATAGATTCAGGATCTCTGAAAAGAAGGGTTGGAAGGGTCCATAAGAGTCATTGAATCTCTACAACTCTCTCAACAAATTTTCTGTGTTAAAGGCCTTCAGCAATGGGGAATTCACAACCACTTGAGGCAATCCATTCTACCCTTGGACAGTTTTAACCATTAGCCAGTTTTTCTTTGTTCAGAACTGCAATCTATCCTCTCTACAACGTCTATCCATTGATCCCAACTCTGCCCTCTGGGACAGAGCAGAACAAGACTACTCTTTCTTCCACATGACAGCCCCACTCATCAATGTTTGGCAGGAAATGGTTTAAAGAAGACAATACAGAGACTGCTCCTAAGACACTTCTACATTCCTAAGATAAGTATCGCTTTAACCTCGGAAAACTCATGCCAATGTGTTCTCATTAAACATGCAGAAGCATTGAGAGAAAAACTGGGGTGCTTTATATGGTCATTTTTATCTTCTAAAACTCTTGACATCAGTAGTCATTCATTAAGAGGTAATCAACTCCCTATCAAGGGTCAATAGTTAATAAACCTATGTTGGTGTCCACACTTATTCATACGACTTAATCCTTCTTCTGGTTCAGTTGCCATTTCAAAGGTCCTCTTACTTCTCTGGGTTGGGAGGTAGAGTTTGGACTGGGGCCATCGGGTTACATGGGAAAATCTTGCTTTACATTGTCCTCCTTAGTTATCCACCCAACCCATTTGTGCAGGAAACTCACCTCAATATCTGCACACTCCAGACCAGCCTTCTCGCTGTACCTTAGGAAGTCCTAAAGAGAATGTGGGGAAAGCAGAGAATAGGAGAAGGAAGGGGTGAAGTCGGTGAGTGAAAGACGAAGGAGACCCCCTATGACTGGCAGCCAGTCAAATCACCCCAGACATTGTCTACATTCCAGGCAAAGGTGGCAAGTGCTTCTGGCACGGCCCAGGAGTGAAATCAGCTGTGGAAAAGACTAATGTCAAGACAACTGAAGTATGTGTAGTATGATTCTGCATACACATACACACACTTGTGTTTAATGGTAGCCATCTCTAGGGTAGGGTACAGAGGGAAGGAAAATATATAAAAAGCACACAGCAGAGGATGGGAAAATTTAGAAGAAAGCATAGAGCACAGAGTAGGCTTAAAACAATGTGTAGTACTTACATCATTTTTCAAAAAAAAAAACCAATGAAATGTAAGGTAAAGTCATGGTTTTCTAATGTACTGTGTTGTGTATTGTGTGTGTATAGTACTGTACTGTGTATAGTATATTATGCTGTGTACATGGAAATGTTATTTTTTGTGTTTACATATTTAAGTTCAAAATGAATTTTAAAATGATAGACATGAGAAGTAGAATTTTGTAAAAATGATGAAATAATGTTATATGGAGAAAAAAGACCCAGGAGGAGGGTATGTGTGTGTATAGATATAGAATAGGGAGAGATATATCATTATATATGTATATGTGTATATGCATTTGTATATACGTGAATACTAACTAGATATTTGTATAGATACAAGAGACTGGACAAATAGAAAAAGAGTGACTAATAAACTGTTACAGATATGTAGAAAATATATATAGAGATTAATTTTTAAGTGTTTATAGTTATAGTTTAATATAGCTAAATTTTTTTTCTTTTTTAAAGTTAAAAGAAAAATAAATTATTTCTTTAAATCACCATCTTAACCAGTATTGACAACAATCATTCTGTCTGCTCTCAGGCAATGTCAATACAAGCAACAGATGTTCAGTCATGTATAATTGGATGCAATCACTAACAATGTTCATGTGCGTGTATATATATATATATATATATATATATACATGTGTGTGTATATATGTGTATATATATGTGTGTGTATATATATACATACATACACACACACACACACACACATATATATATATATATATATATATATATATAGAGAGAGAGAGAGAGGAGACAGAAGGGGGGAGAGAGAGAGAGACAGAGACAGAGACAGAGACAGAGACAGAGAGAGGGAGAGACAGAGAGAGAGAGAGAGAGAGAAATACAGCATAGTATGTTGGATAGGGAATGCACCTTGAAGCCAAAAAGATCTGGATTCAACTTCCGATTCTGATGCATAACTGGCTGTGTGACCTTATGCAAGTAACTTAACCTCTCTGTACTCTATGAAGTTTTTGCAGATTGTGAAGTGCAGAGAAAGTGCCTATCTGCATTGGTGAAGGAGTTTCCTCAACTTTGAGTCCCAGATACCAATGAAATCCCAGGTCCAGTTCATATCCTCTATCTCCTCTCCCTTCTCTCCAACTCTTCCCATCTCCCTGCCCTCCCCGCCCCCCCCCCCCCCAAGTATGGGACATGCACAGAAGCAGATTGCATAGTCTAGATCACCTAGGTCAGATCTCTGCTAGCCCTCTGTGTATGACCTTGCATGAACACTATCTGCCCCAGATCTGACCTGAGGCTCTCCTTATTCCACTCACCTTGAGCAGCAGCTGGTACTTGGTTATTCTCTGAATGGGTTTGATGAGGAAGTCACTAAGTGTCAGCCTCTGGCTGATTTCTTGTTTCACCTCCTGAAAAATAAGATAATTCTATTAGAAAAAGAGTCATCACCCAAAGAGCTGCATTCTGGGGGACAGAGTGACTGAGGCAGCAGTCCCTCAGAATTGCTCCAAGGCCTTTGTTTCAATTCATAAACATTTACTAAAGAACACCCTCCTTTCCCCCTGCACCACATGCCAGCTACTTATTGGGTGGTTGCTGGGAGCTACCACTGCATCATGGTAAAAAGCCCTTAGGTGGTACATTATATATATCATTCCCCTTCATGCACAGTATCACTGTTTGGCCAAACTGCCTTTCTGGCTCTTCCTTATGCACGATGTTCCATATTCAGTCTGACCCCAGGCCCATCACGTCATCTCCTGTGCCACCAGCCACCTCTAATTAGGGACGCTGATGGCCAGCCACCTGAAATCCTACTGTCTTTGTATACATTATCCCCTATGCCTAGGATGTGCACCTTGTTCAGTAATACCCCACCTAAAAGAACTCCCCAAGTGGCAAGTGCCACCCTCCTGCCCCATTATTTCGTAGTTAATTTATGTATATGTATACAGGTTGTCGTGTGTGTGTGTGTGTGTGTGTGTGTGTGTGTGTGTGCATGCACATGTGCACACTTTGGTGCTGCAGGAATTCATGAGGAGAAGAGAAGAAAGGGAATCTCTGAAGACATACAAGACAAGACAAGATCATGTTTGGCAATATTCGTCAGCTTTGTGATTGGCATAAAGGGTAAGAGAGCAATACCACATACACATATGTATATACGTGTGCATACGTGAACACAGCACACACATATATGCTCACATAAGTATATGTATACACGTGTGTGTACCTACACATGCAAACACACATGTACACAAACACACACGAAAGTATGCATGCAGTGCAATATTCATGTATGCAAACATACATGTAGACATGCACACACGATATATGTGCATGTATATGCAAATATGCACAAATATATGAATGTACATATAAAACATGATTATATGTATACATGTATGTGCAAATACACATGGGTGTGTATACATCTATGTATGTGCACACATACACACGCATTCCTATGTCCACCTATGACTATAGGTGTGTTTCTACCCAAGTTGTCTCCACCAATAGAATATAAACTCCTCAAGGGCAGGGTTTATTTCATTCTTGTCTTCGCATTCCCAGTACTTAGCACAGTGACGAGTATACAGTAGGCATTTAATAAATGCATTGATCGGTACCTCCCTTTAAAAAGGTACCACCTCTCTCCACCCCCAACATGCGTCCTCTTTCCACTATCTCTCCATTGCTTTCACTGTGAGTTTTCTTCTCTCACATCTGCACATTACCTCTGAGAGCCTGAGAAAGACAGGGGATCATTCTCCCCATTGTTCACAGGCAGCTGTATGAGTGAAGACAGACCTTTCCCAGAGTCACTCAGTGAGCCAAAAATCTTATGATGCTGTGAAGGATAAAGCTGGAAACTGGGCTCAGGTCTCCTAAAGCACAGCTGACAGCTCCTCCCACAAGTTTAGTCTTCCTCTCCCTTATGGTCCCTGAGGCCCTGGGATCGCCACATTTTAACAGAGTAACATGAGGAAGCATGAGAAGGGGACTAGGAGGATGTGAATGCAGCCAAGAGTCTCTAGGGCCACGAAAGAGGAGAAGGGAACCCAAAAGTCAAAGAGACACTAACAGGTAACGGGGCAAAAACCAACTGGCCCGGCATGATGGGAAGTATCCCCAGAGCCCCTAGGAAAGAAAGGTTAGACACAGGATTGTCCCCTACACTGTCCTTCTCTTCTTTGAGAGGTAGGGGCTATGCATGTCAGATGGGCTCACTCTGCTAGCTCATTTTGCTTAACTGGTTTTCTTTGCTATAAGGGAAAGTGTGTGTGTGTGTGTGTGTGTGTGTGTTGAAAAGCAGGGGCCCAGTTTCCTGATCTATCAAATAAAGGGGCTGGACTAGCTGGTGTCTCATAAATGCAATAGTGGGGGGCCTGCACACTGATGGATGACAATGAATGGTGACGACCCACAGGCACCCCATAAATATGTATCAGAAGCTCCCCTTGGCTTCTGACTTCTCCCACTGTGTGCGCCTAGTGGCTTACTTCAAAGTAGGCATCGTATTCCGCGACTATGTACTCTGACCGTGGTTTATTCTGACAGTACCACACGTAGATGTGCAATTTCCGCTCCTGAAAAAGGCAGAAGGAATGATCATTGTGATAGCCAGGGTTCTGTGGGGAGGCAGGATAGCCCTTTTAACTAGACATGAAACTCAATGGGAGAGACAGGGAGTAAACCTGTGAGACCTTGGGCAAGTCACTTAACTCCCCTAGGCCTCCATTTCCTCTTCGATATAATGAGGAGGTGGGATGAGATTATCTCTAAGGTCTCCTGGAATTCTAACTCTAAGGCCCTGATTATAGGTCTTTCTCTAAAATGCCATGATGGAAGAACTTGAGGGAGGGGAGAAAAAGAGACAGGGTACTGAGAGGGACACTCACATGCTTAATAAAAAGTTGTGCTAGCCGGTCTTGCTCCTGAATACATTTTTCCAGTTCAGCCAGGAAAAAACTAAAAGGAAGAAGGGGAGAAGAATTCAGACCATTATTCAGAACTATTTATTTCCCTAATGACAAAGACATCACTCCCAGTAATCCCCCCAAGCCCCACATGACTTCACCCAGACTGGGTGTAATGTCCATCCTTGTTTATATAAACCACAAGAATTGGTATGCTTTGCTTTGCTGTGTGTGTGTGTGTGTGTGTGTGTGTGTGTGTGTGTGTGTGTGGATGGGGTGGAGGGGAAGAAATCTCACAACCACTTTTATCTTAGCAGCAAGAGGAGGATTCGGGAGTCCTGAGTGCTGGAGGGTGGGGGAGGGGGCGGGGGGGGGAGGGGGGCTGGTCTTGCTGGAGGCGGAGTAAGTCACTTACTCTTTATGCCAGTCATAAATCTGATGGATATTGCCAAACACGATCTTGTCTTTCCCCCGCATGTCTTCAGGGACTCCCTTTTCTTCTATTCTCTTCATGAATCCCTGCAAGGCCAAAGTCAACAGAGCATTCTCAGAGAGAGTTGCAAACCAGCCTTTCTGGACTCTGCCTATGGCCACACCACAGCGCCTGCTCAAGCTCAGACTTGCCCAGGCCACCCCAGCCCCTACCTGAGGTGGAGATGGTTCTAAGAAGTTTACTCAGGTGGAACACGAGAGAAATTACTTCAAGAAAGCCCTTTTCTCTACAACCCGGAATCTCTTCCTCCCAGCCTACCTCAAGGTCAGAAGGTCTGCCCTACTCTATCCAATTCCATAAGAATTTATTAAGCATCCATGTTGCAACAAACAAACACAAAAATAAACTAATTCCTGTCTTCAATAAGCTTGCAATTTTTAAATAGACAGATTTAAATGAAATAATGCTCGAGAAGCTTTAATTTTTAAAAATAAATAAATGGCACATTTATTAATGCCAGGCACTGTCCAAGCACTTTACAATCATTATCTAACTTGATCCTGACAGCAGCCCTGGAAGATAGGTACTAGCTATGATTATTCTCAATATTATGGTTCAGGGAACTGAGGCAGACAGAGGTTAAGTGACCAGGTTCACACAGCTAGTAAATGTCTGAGGGTGGATTTGAACTCAGGTCTTCCTGACTCCAGGCCCATTCCTTCTATCCACTGCACTACCTTTTTGTCTATGTTTTTCTCTTCCTTTTAGGTCATAGCTTGTCTCAGATTGCTACTTTTAAACAGGTAAAGTATTTTACATTCCCATCCTCTCACTTCAGCCTGATAATCACATGGTGAAATGGGTTGGGCAGGTGGTGATAGCCCCACTTGGTGGATAAGAAGGCTGAGGCACAAAGGATCTGAATTATTCTATTTCACCTTCAGAGGCCAGGAGGCAGAAGGGCCTGCTCTGGGGGCATTGACTCCTACACTAAGTCTTAATCAAAGCCTGCCTTTTTAACAAGGAAAAAAAAAGTCAGATTGACCCATACTCTGGGTTAGTGTATACACCCAAGTTACAGGAAAAGCATATGAAGCAGAGTATGGATTCACATTGGGGGACAGGGAGAAGGGGGAGGAATTTGAAGCCTGAATAGCATAGTGCAAAAAAAAAAAAAGGATTATAGACCGTTACTTTCAAGCTTAATTTATATGGCCACTCCAAACATCCAGGCTATAAATGGCACTCCGTCTCAATTACCCAGTTAGTTACCCTCTAGACTATAGTCATCATGCCTTTGAATCCCAATGCTGCGAAGCCTATGGGCACAGAGGGCCACTTGATGTAATTTGCTGAGATCAACACAATTTGGCTGCTCACTTTCAAAGGGGATGGTACTGTTGATGGTTCTCAAACCACCCTGTGCTAAGGCCTGTGCTAGGTATAGAGATCACAAACACAAAAATGAAACAGTCCCTGCCTGCAAGGAGCTTGTGTTCTCCTGGGGAAAATCAACACATACACAGATAAGTAAATATGAAGGACAGACAAAAACGGTGATCTTGGCAGCTACAACGACCTCTTGGCAAGTTCAAGACTATCTTCGCCTCATCACACTGTCTACAGTTGGTGTTGACAAAATGTTAGTTGGAAAAATGAATAAATGAATGAATTTGGATAAGCTCTGTCGATGGGGGTTTTATGCGCAATACATTGAAAAGTCCAGTTGCTTTCCTGCTTCTTGGAAAAGAATGACAGATCTCTCAAGTTCACAATGCAGGGTGTTAGTCCCCAGTGCTGGGCACTCGATCCGTTCTTCCTGACCTTAGGATTTAGGGTAGCTGACCACCAGCATCCCTAGTTAGAGGCACTGAGGGGGTACAGTGGATATAGCACGATGGGCCCAGATTCAGAAAGACCCAAGTTTAAATCTGGTCTCAGACGCTTGTAACCCTCAGCAAATTATTTAACATCTGTCTGCCTCAGTTTCCTCAACTATAAAACAGGGATCTTAACAGCAGCCATCTCCCAGAGTTGGTGTGAGGATCACAAGACATAATATCTATAAAGTGCTTAGCATAGTGCCCGGCATACAGAAGGCCCTTAATAAATGCTTCTGCCTTCTTTCCTGATTCTACCCATCCTGTGTGTCACAGCAGTTGTGAATGCTGTACTACTCTCTCTCTCTCTGCCTTCTCTCCCTTGCCCAATATCTAAATTATTCCCATTCTTCTAATGTCCGTAGATTCTATTGTGCCCTCCCCAAGCTCACTGGATCCTCATAGCTCTCACTGGGAAGAGAAAATGGCATCCCCAACTCCAAAAGGGAAGCTCATAGTTGGACAGTCTCATTAAACATCAGAAGCAAAGAAAGGCCTTTTTCTCCAGCAAACATGGCCTCTTACATGGTGCTCAGACATCCCTGTATCACCATGAGTCAATCAAGGGGAAAGGAAAAATCCAAAGATTTATGCATGAACTTGCTAATTAATTTACTCTATTTATTTGTTTCTAATGCAAATCTATACAACATTTCTGCAAATACACAGGGATCAAATGCACCAAACTGTGCTTCTCCACTCACCTCCACCACAATCCCCAGGTCCTTAACATAGTCTTTCTCTGTCTGGACCAGCTCATTCAGGACAAACCTGAAAGGGAAAACAAGAACATTGAGGTTTTCAATTAGCGTTCAGGGGAGAAGCTTTTTCCTCATTTAACTTCCTCATTAAAATTCTCAGGATTATTATTACCTTTGACCTTTGATGATAAAATGGAAAATTCTCTTTATATAGTATTCAAAGGATGGGGGAAGGAGGAAGATCTGTCCTACCTTCCCACTCTCAGGACATTTTCCATGATGAAGGTGGGAAAAATGGGGCCTAAGTGATGACTTTACCAAGGTGGTTTTCCAAGGTGGGAAGAGAACTATTGGTTTCTGTTTCCCGACCTTGAATTCTTTTTTTTTTCTCTATACCATACATAGACCTTCTCTAGACCCACAGAATACAGACTTTAGAGCTAGAAGGTAACTTGGAGACCACTCAATCCAATGCCTTCTTTGGATGGGAAAATGGGCCCATAGAAATGAAATGACTTGCTCAGAAAGGCTACAGCTAATCAGTGAACAGCTAGGAAGAGCACAGCTGAGATCTGAACCGGGCTCTCCTAATTCATTCTGTCTCCTGCTTTTGCCTTCGCTGCCTCCCATACCTGAATTGATCTTTCTCGCTCCCCCCTCTTGGATCCCTTTTTAAGGGTCAGTTCGGATGACACTTCTGACACTAGACCTTTCCCAATTTCCCCCGTTGCTGGTTTCTACCCCCTCCCTCTCCGTATTATTTGTCATTTTTTATATTTGCTTATCTGACCACATCTGTCACCTTCCCCACCCTTTTGCTTAATGAGCGCCAGTGGCTTCCTATTACCTCCAGGTTCAAATATAAATAAAGTACTTTGTTTGACATTTAAAGCTCTTTATAACCTAGTCTCTTCCTAACTTTCCAGTCTTTTTATACTTTAATCTGCTCCATGTATTCTATGTTCCAGCAGCTTTAGAATTCTTCAAACACAAACACTCCATCTCCTACCTCAGTGACTTTGCTCTGGGGAACCTGTGGCCTCAAGGCCACGTGTGGCCCTCTAGGTCCTCAAGTGCAGCCCTTTGACTGAATCCAAACTTCAGAGAACAAATCCCCTTTGTTCTGCAAAGCTTGGACTCTGTCAAAAGGCAGCACTCGAGGACTTAGAAGGCCACATGTGGCCTCAAGGCCGCAGGTTCCCCACCCCTGCACCCCTCAGCCAGGGCAGCTAGGTGTCGCCATAGTGCACAGAGTGCTGGGTCTGGAGTCAGGGAGACTAATCTCCCTGAGTTCAGATCCAGTCTCAGACACTTATTAGCTGTGTGTGACCCTGGGCAAGTCACTTAACCCTGTCTGCCTCAGTTTCCTCATCTGTAAAATAAGCTGGAGAAGGAAATGGCAAACCACTCCAATATCTTTGCTAAGAAAATCCCAAATGGGGTCATGAAGACTGAAAACAACTGAATAACAATAACCCCCCTCAGCCTCTGCCTCTTAGTTTCTAAGTCCCTTCAAGACTCAGCTCAAATCCCACCTACTCTAGGAGGCCTTTCCCCATCCCCAAGTTTTAGTGTTTTCCATCTGTTCTGTGTACAGCTTGTATCTACCCAGCTATTTACATATTGTCTGTCCATTAGAACATAAGCTTCTTGAGGGCAGGGATTTTGTTTTTGCCTTTCTTTGTATCCTCAGATTCCTGGCACATAGTAAATGTTTAATAATTGAATTGTACCAAGACGTTTCTCTGAAGCAGAAATTTTATACAAATCAGCCTCTTTAGAAAAAGCCAAGTTCTGAAAGCTGCAAGGCCGGACCACCAAGCCCAAGCTTACTGTTTTCTCTCTGAGCCTCAGTTTCTTCATTTATAAAAAGAAAGAGTTAGTCTGGAGGATCTCCAAGGCCCCTTCTAGCTCTGCTATTTTATGACCAGAATGGCTACCTTTCTTTTCAGCTCTATTCTTTGGTTATCCAGACAGGTGTTAAGGAAGGACCTGTTTGATAACTATTTTTTAAAGACCATTAGGCTTAATGACACTAAGTGAAGTTTTGTTTTTTTTTTTTAAAGGCAGCCAGTGTAAGGAGGTTATCTGTGGAGCTGGCCAGGAAACCCTCAAAGATCCAGGATTGAGATCTATTGCAGAAAGCGGATTTTGACTCCTCCATGATCTCTCTCACTGGAAATATTGTATACACCTAGATTTAAATGATGTAATCAGACCACTGAGGAACAGCAGCAGTAACAGGCCCAGAGGACCTTAGTTTTTGATCCTACAAGGATGATTCCTTCTTGGTGGATTATTCAAACTGACTCCTATGCTGCTCCTAAATCCTTGAGACCTAGGACACATTCCTTTGCTTTCCATATCTCGTCTTTCCAGAAAACCAGTCAAGAATTAAGGAGTACTGGCTGGAGGGTGGGGTGTGAACTATGGTTTTCTTGACCCTTAAACCCTGCCCTTGCTGGCTAAGCTTGGTGTTGGATAACTGCACTGCTGAATCTAAGGAAAAGATGGAGAAAAGTCAAAGCTCTGGCCTGTCGGAGATCAGGTTCTACACCAGAGTTGCCACTTTCCTAGGAAGCAAATTCACCTGAAATATTTGCTCTGCAGAATGTAACAGAGAGCTAGTGGTATAGTATTATAGAATTATGGGAGTGTGATGTGGTAGAAGAAGCAATGGCTCTGAGTCATAAGTATTAGATTCGAATCCCACCTCTGACCCTTATTACCTATATGACTTTGGGCAAGTCACAGCCTCCCTGGTCTTTAGTTTCCTCATTCCTGAGGGCCTTAATTAGATGGTCTCCAGGGTTCCTTCCTGTTCTAGATCTCTGATCCCACTACTAGCCAAGGCCTGAGACCACAGGGCAAAGGGTGACCAAGAAGGAAGAGGAGTTTCTTTATCAGTGTAAGGAATACTTCCATCCTCCTCCTCCTCTCTAGTGAAGATGACAATGCATCTGGCCACAGAAAGGAAATGACAAAGATAAACATGTCTAAATATAATTCAGGGGAAGAAAAGTCCTAGTATGGACTTAGAGTGGTTACTGTTTATTAGAAAGTGGGAAGAAGCCCTCCCACGGAAAAACCAGAGGGGCCCTTCCAAGCCAGGAGGCCTCCCTGGGGCCAGTCTCCAGCCTCCAGGCAGTTCTGCCTTGGGTCAGTTCTGCCTTGGGCTATTCCTATGTCATTCTTTCAGTTCTCCAGGGAAGGAGATTTCATTCAAATCCAGACAATAAGCATTTATTGAGGCATCTCCTCCAGGTAAGTAGTTGTGTTTACAATCCAGCCCGGATGATAAAATGAAAACACTGAAAAGCAAAATTCCCAATTAAATCTTTGGTTATTTAAGATTAAGAAAAAGAAATACCACAAGGCAGTCCCCTGATTAAGTGGCAAATGAATTCTACCTATCCTAAGTTCTGTCTCCCCAGAGTCTGGTCCTAGAGGCACAGGCCATTTGAGAAGTGGAAGTTACTGTGTTTTGCATTGCCCAAATTGGTCCAGCTGCAGTTTAGGCCTATTCCTCCCAGGCGCTGTCCTTAATGACCAGCTATTCTTCTTCTTCTTCTTGTTTTTTTTTTTTAATGAGGAAATCATGGTTAAGTGACTTGCCCAGGGTCACACAGCTAGTAAAGTGTGTCAAGTGTCTGAGTTCGGATTTGGACTCAGGTCCTCCTGACTCCAGGGCCAGTGCTCTATCCACCTTGCTGCCCCATGATCATGATTCTTGAGTGTCTTTGTCTATCATGAAGCCTCCATTCCAGTGATCCAGACCAGTTAAACTCCTTATTAGCATCTTCTTATCTACTTGCACAGCATCAGCTCCATCTCCACCTCGATCATCTCCAGCCCTGACTTCTCTCTTGACCTACATTTCCCACTGACAATGAATCAGACTCTGCCTGGATGTCCCATTGGAACCTGTTAGTCAACGCCTCCCAAATCAAGTTCATGGGACCTTAGAAGGGGAAAGGACCTCACACAACCCCTCAAGTATACACTATTTAGCCCAACCCTTTCATTTCGCAGATGAGAAAATCGAGGCCTAGAGATGCTAAGGGACTTTGTCCAAGGCCGCACAACTATTAAGCACCAGAGACAAGACATGTTGTCTCAGATTCCAGAACCAGTGCTCTTCCCAGTGTAACACGGTCTTCATATTGGCTCTCATTTGAATATTTATACTACCAAACCTGCTCTTTGTTTGCCATGAATTCATTATTTTCATCAGTGGTACCACCAATTCCAATCTCCTATGTATAAAACCTTGGAGTTCTCTTTGATTCTTCCCTCCAATATCTCACATTCAAGTGTTTATTAAGTCCTATTGACTCTACTTCAACAAACTTTTGGATCTGTTCTCTCTGCTGCCATCCTGACACACACTATCACTACCACCAGCTGGAACTACTGTTAATACCTTACTAAGAGGTTTCCTATGCTCTCTGCCCCACCAAAAAGCCTTCACACCACTGCCAAACTAGCCTGCCTTAAACATAGGTCATAGCACTCCTTGACTAGAAAAATCTTTGGTAGCTCTCTGTGGTTAATTAAGTAAAATTCAAAGTTCTTCACTTGGCACCCAAGGCTTTCCTCAATTTGGCATCACCCTGCCTTATCTTGCATTCAGTTTACACACCAACCAAACTGGACTAGAGGTAGTTAGGTGGTGCAGGAGGTAGTGCTGGGCCTGGAGTCCAGCCTCATTCAAGAGATAGGCTCTATTATCATCCTCATTTTACAGATGAGGAAACTGAAGCAGTCAGAGGTTAAGTGACTTGCCCAGGGTCACAGCTTGCAAGTGTCTGAGGGCAGATTTAATAATAATAACAAAGATAACAATTAACAGTTATAGAGTGCTTACTATATGCTGGGCACTGTGCTAAGCCCTTTACAAATATTATCTCACTTGATCATCAACAAATCTAAGAGGTAGGTGCTATTATTACCTCGTTCTATGGATAGGGAAACTGAGGCAGACAGTGGTTAAGTGACTTGTGGTTACACAAGTTACACAGGTTACCCAGGGTCACACAGCCAGTAATTGTCAGAGGCCAGATTTGAACTCAGTTTCTCCTGACTTCAGGTCCAGTGCTCTATCCACTGTACCACCTAGCTGCCCTTTAACCCCCTAATGCCATCCCAGTCCCCTGGATCATGTCCAGTACCTTATTTCCCACATGCCACTATTACCAAGCAGACTGTCTAATCCTTTCCTATTGTACCATTATGTTTCATACCCAGTTATCTGTCATGAGGTTGTTCTATAAAAGAGAGTAATGAACATCTCTTTATCTCCACTGGAGGTGGAGCAAGACCAATTAGCCTTAAATTGCAGCAGGATATATTTAGTTAGGATAAATAAAAGAAAGAGCTTCATGTCAGTAAGGTGTGCAGGGGGGAAAAAGAAATCAGATGAATTCACTTTAGGGAGGAGGAGGAGGAGGAGGCCTGGAGAGGAAGGCACATGGAATAATCAAGAGATGCCCATAGGTTTGGAATAAAAAGCTTTGCCAGGATGCCAGACAATTACTTGAATGACCTCTCAAAAGCCCTTCGAGCTCAATAGGCCCATGTTCCTAAGAACTGTGACTGCCTTTGCTAAGTGTACCAAGACACTCTGAGCCCGAAGTGGCCCCGAATGTCACAGGCTCAAGATGTATACCTCCTGCTTCACTGAGGCCCAAATATGAAGCTAAGTTTGCCTCTCACTCATTTATATGACCTTGAGAAATAATCAGGAAGACCTAGGAGCTGTATGGGGGAGAAATGAGGAAGATGAGTCAATGAGAGTATCACTAAATGTACCTAGCATCATATCTCTAGAACTAGAGGGGAGCTTGGAAGCCCTGTGGTCCAACAGCCTCATTTTACAAATGAGGAAATTTAGGCCTAGGGAAATGAAGCAACTTGGCCAAGGTGACCTACACTTTGAGAAAACCCAGTCAATCTAAAGTGACGAAATCTAGGAAATTTGGAGGGGATTGTTCACAATACAAAAGGTTTCACTGCCAGGTTATAGAAAGCTCCCCTAGTACACTTAAACCAAAATTTTATTTATAAAACTCAACTTCTATACGACTTTCTGGGGACACATCTATCATGCAAAGCACTAAGGGGTATACTTGTGAACAGCGTCATGAATATTCTTCTCTCTTACTAGACAAGATCCCACTCAGTTGGTGTCAAATATGTGACTAGCAATTTTTCTTTCTTTTGCCCATGGCAAGTCCCACAAACCCTTGTGCAGAGCAAGGTGTGACAGCTATATTCCTATAGTCTTTTACCAGTTAACATGAGTCATTAGAATGGATCCATGGCTTGTTCCCATGGGAAAAAGATTCCCTGAGCTGGAAATTGAGGGTGAGGAGGAGAGAAGTTGCTTATCAGCTTCGGAGTATGAGGAAGCATTACTGTACATCACTGGGACAATGGCTGCTGCATTTGGGGTCCCCACCTAGTTCATCTTTCCACACTGGTCTTTCGCTTCAGTCATCAACCACTCCCTGGCATCTTTGTGGACTTTGCCTCATGCCTGGGGATTTCTTGACTCTATGGTCATAGCTCCTGGGGCTTCTCCTTTTCCCTTCTCCTTTTCTCTGGGTAGAGAAAAGGATATTTACAATTTTAGGGCTGGGTAGCAGTAACACTGCCAGTAAGGGCTGCTATTTAAACATATGACCCAATCCAGTCTAAAGAGTCCTTAATTTTTAAGCTTCAGGTATCTTTGATGTCATTGTCATCATCATCAACATCATCATCATCATCACCTCTTCCTCCTCTTCCTTCTCCTCCTCCATATTCTTCTCCTCTTTCTTTTCCTCCTCTCCTCTTTCTTTTCCTCCTCCTTCTTTCTTTTCATCTTCTCTATTTTCCTTTCCCTCTTTCTTCTTCTCCCCTTTCTCCTCTTTTGTCTTCTCCTCCTCCTCTTCTTTCATCTCCTCCTCCTCTTCTTTCATCTCCTCCTCTTTCTCTTCCTCCTCCTCCATCTTCTTCTCCTCTTTCTTCTCCTCCTTTTTCTTTTCATCTTCTCTTTCTTCTCCTTCCCCTCTTCCATCTTCTTCTCCTCCTTTCTTCTTCTGTTCCTCCTCTTTCATCTCCTCCTCTTTCATCTCCTCCTCCTCTTTCATCTCCTCCTCCTCTTTCTTTTCCTCCTCCTTCTCCCTTTTCTCCTTTTTTTCCTCAATGTTTAAAAGTATGACAGTCTGTATGACAACTTTATTTGGAAGGAAAGATACCTGCAGAACTGGGCCAAGACACTTGGTAGCCCCAGGTAAGGTCTGAAAATTGGGTTTCTTGGCTATATGGCCCAGCAGGGACTCTGAGCCTTCTCTGTAGCACACACAGCTTGACTTATTACTAAACAAAAGCCTATATGTAGTGGACATTAGAAGTTTCTGGTATTGAAAATGTTCATTTCTGCTAAACAAATTGTGATACATAAATGTAATGGAAAATTCCTGTGCCATAAGAAACAATGAATATGAGGAATTCAGAGAAACACAACTCTTTTATCAACTGAAACTGAGTGAAGTAAGCAGAACCAGGAAAATAAACGCATGGACCTCAATGACACAAATGGAAAGGAGCCTTTAAATTGAACACTGTGTAATTATAACGACCAAAACTGGCCCTGGAGAAGGGAGGGGAAAAATGTATCTTCCTTGCTTCTTTTCAATAGTGGGGGACGATGTGTATAGAACATTTCATATACTGTTCAACTTGGCTAGACATGTGGTTAGTTTTGCTGATCTACCTTTTTTCCTTTCTCTTTTAAAATAATTGTTAGGATGGCTTCCTGGGTAGGAGAAGTACAAAAAATATATTTAGAAATGTCGGTTATATAAAAACAAAACAAATCAATAAATTGTTTCAAAAATGTGTAAGAAATAATATTTAAAAGAGTCTCTTGTTGCAGCTCCCCCTGTGCTACATTCTCCCTTGTCTCTTATCCTGGTTCTACTCCACGGTACTTTGGAAGACATCTTTCTTGTCCCTTCTTTTGAATATGTTGAAGGAACATTCTCTCTTTCCCTCTCTCTGCTCTCAGCACTCCCCTGGCCCACCAATGGCTTACATCCTGCCCCTGAGGGCTTTGGCTTTCTGCTCCTCTTCCAGGTTCCGAGGTGGTGTAGGTGGAGTCATCCCTTCATTCAGACAACCCGTGGGGTCTTTCAAGCTCCCTCGGTAAGAACCTCCTTCTAGGCTCTGAAAATAGAAGGAAAGACACTCTTAGAAAAGTGTATACTGGAATAGAGTTGCTTCATTGCCATTCCTACTGCCCCCCCCCCACCCCCCACATCGATTTTGTTTGCACAAAACCTTTTCAATTTAATGTAATCAAAATTATCCATTTGTGTCCCATAATACTCTCTCTTGTTTGGTCATACATTTTTCCCTTTCTGTAGATCTGATAGATAACTTTTTCCATGCTTCCCTAATTTGCTTATGAAATCACCCTTAATAACTAAATCATGTATCCATTTTGACTTTAACTTGGTATATGGTGTGAGTTGTTGATCTATACCTAGTTTCTGCCCAACTGCTTTCCAGTATCCCCAGCAATTCTTGTCAAATAGTGAGTTCTTGTCCCAAAAGCTTGGATCTTTACATTTATCAAACACTGGGATGGTCATTTACTATATTGTATTGTCTGGGACAATTAACTCTTCTGTCCCAAGCAGTTTCATTTATGATTTCTTGAAATAGAGCTCTGGAAAACCAGGCTTCCATAAAGTCCATTGGGATTCAAATGGAGCTACTTGACTATACCTTAAATCCAGATCACTTTGGCTCTCATTGATTGGCCTATAATAGGTCCTGGCCCAAGCCTCCCTTGGTCATTGGTTGGGTTTGATAGCTCAGAGTGAGCATAAATAGCAATTGCTTCTGTTCTGGCCAGAAACCTTGAAGGTCTTTCCCTCCCAGATTAATTTTTTTTTTGAACAAGCAAACTAGGCCATCTTTTGCTTCATTTCTTATATAGCCTTAAATCACTGAATGGCTGTTGTCTCAGACAAACTGGGACCTGGGAAAGACCTTAGCTTAAAAAGACCAAGTTCTCCCCCTGCATCCTGGGTGATCTTCAGCTGTCCTGACCTATGTCTTGCCACTGGACTCCACTGACTTTGGAGAGAGTGAGGCTGATAACTATGCAAACCCTGCTTCACTTAAATCCAATTCACTTGCACGTCAAGATATCACCCTCCTGATGTCATTAGTCCTCTTCAAAAAAGGACAAACAATAACAATTGTGTACCTAACTATCCTACTGATCTACCACTCTATTTCTTAGCCAGTACCAGACTGTGTTGATGATTACCACTTTGTAATATAGTTTGAGATCTGGTATGGCTAGGTTACCTTCCTTCACATGTTTTTTCATAATTCCCTTAATACTCTGGAACTTTTGTCTTTCCAGATGAATTTTGTTAGTATTTTTATAGCTCTATAAAATAATTTTTTGGTAGTCTGGTTGGTATGGCACTGAGTAAATTAATTTAGGCAGAATTGTCATTTTTATTATATGGTCTTAGCCTAGCCATGAGCAATTAATATTTCTCCAATTATTTGGATCTGACTTTATTTGTGTGAAAAGTGTTTTCTAATCGTGTTTATATAGTTTCTGGGCTTGTCTTGGCAGACAGACTCCCAAATATTTAATACTGACTGCAGTCATTTTAAATTGAATTTCTCTATCTCTTGCTGCTGGACTTTGTTGGTAAAATATAGAAATGCTGATGATTTTTGTGGATTTATTTTACATCCTGCAACTTTGCTGAAGTTGTTAATTGTTTCAACTAGCATCTCAAAATCAACATATCCCCCCCCAAAAAAAAACTCATTATCTTCCACCCCCCAGATAAATTTGCTCCAATCCTCCCACTCTCCAAATTTCCTTATATCTGGCGAAGTTGCCACCATCTTTGTAGTCATCCAGGTTGGCAAGTTTAGCGTCATCCTAGACTCACTTCCCCTATATCCAGTCACTTGCCCAGTCTCGTTGATTTTACCTGCCCAGTGTTGTAGTGGAAGGGGTGCTGGATTGGCAGTCAGGACACCTGGGTTTGAATCCCAGTTATACCACTTATTACCAGCATGACCTTAGGCCAGTCCTTTTGATTCTGTGTAATGCATTTTCCTAATTTTTAAGCAAGGGGGTTGACCTAGATGACCTCCAGGGTTGAGGAGGGGAAGGAGATTAGGTGTAGGAAGTGGCACCTGAGTAGCAGAATGAATAAAACCCACTGCAGATGGATTCCAAAACATCACATCAGAAAACAATTTCAAACCCTCCACCCTCAACTTTTTTCCTGAAGTAAACCAAGAAGAAGACCCTTTAGGGTATGTGCAAAGAAAACCAGAAGGCATAAAGGAAGAAAGAGGAGGAAGTAAAGGCTTGGATAATCAATCTGCCCTGATGTGAAAAAAAAAAAATTAAGGATGGTTAATGCTTTCCAGCTAGCAAAGTGAAGCAAGCAAAATTGTTTCATTCAAATATATTCAAGAAACACTGATTAAAACTGCTATGTGCTAAGTGCTGCTGCTGTAAAGGTATAAAATAGCACAATTCTTGCCTTCGGGGATCTTACAGCCTGTTGGGGATGGGTTTTGAGGAGAGTCAACCTAAGCATAATGCAAGGTAAGATGTAAGTGGGGAAGAATTAATCAGGCAAAGGAGAGATCCAGACAGTGCCTTTCTGGTCTTTTATTAAGGGGCAAAACCTACCTTTGGCCCCAAATCTCAGGAATGCACATAACAAATTTAGGAAAAGGGTGTCATGTGTTCTAGGACTCCCATCAGAGCCCATTTGTTCTTAGCTGTCATTATTTATATATATATACATATGTATATACATTTCATATATATATATATACACACACACATACAGAGAGAGCAAGAGGGAGAGGGAGAGTGAGAGTGAGAGCGAGAGAGAGAAGAGGAGAAAAAGAAGAAAAGAAAAAAAGGGAAAAAAAGAAAAGGCCAACCAGAGTCTCTATTTTGTTTAAGACGAGAGGACAGAGATGAAGATAGGTTTCAAAATTATGCCATGAGCAGTCTTTTCTTTCCTTTCCTTCCTCCTCTGAACCTTGAACAAGGTACCAAATAAAAACACATTCATTAATTCCTGAGAACTTCTTTACGTGGGAGAAAAAGAATAGTTTGGTCTGCTGCTAGACCCAAGTATCTCTCTCCTTACAGGTATAAACTTTTCTGGGTGGCTGCCACAGAATCAAGCAATTCCAGGCATGCTGGAGCCTATGCTAAGGCAGCACTCCTGTGTGCAATGAAAATGCTCAAGTTAGAAACTTCTAGGCAAATGACATTTTTATCTTTGTGATTTTATTGCTTCCTGAGAGAGGATGTATGAGAAGGTAGAAAGAATACAGACTTGGGAATTAGGAAACAGGATCTACCTCAAACTATGCTGTGATTGCTACATTTAAATATTTAAAGCGTTGTTGTGTAGAAGATGGGGAAGCTAGGTGGTGCTGTGAATAGAACACAGGACCTGGAGTTAGGAAGACCTGAGTTCAAATATGACCTTAGATACACACTAGCTGTGTGACCTTGGGCAAGTCACTTAACCCTGTTTGCCTCAGTTTCCTTATCTATAAAATGAACTTGAGAAGGAAATGGCAAACCACTCTGATATCTCTTCCAAGAAAACCCAGATGGGGTCGCAAAGAGTCAGACACAACTGAAAATGACTGAACAACAACAAATCAGACAGGGAATGGACTAGATGACCTCTGAAGTCTCTCCAAACTCTAAGATTCTGGGATGGCCATGTGACCTTGGTCAAATCACTTTGGGTCTTTCTTGGCCTTGTAGCCTTGTTTGCAAGCCACCTGGAGAGAGATACATGAGGCAGCATGTGCCAGGCAAGTCAAACCACCATCATCTTGCCATCATCTCTCCTCAGACTCTAATGGAAACGTCCTAGGACTCTTAGACCAAGAGCCGTGGGAATGTCAGTATTCCCAATGCCACCAGTCCTGCCTCTAGCCCAACCCCCATAGTCATCACCAAGGGGAAAGGTCATTGTGAAGAACGAATTCCCCTTCTTCATCACCACTAACAACAACTGCTATCCATCTGCCACCAATGGGCTTATAAGTGTAAGAGGCTTGGGAGTGTCAGACCCCAAGTCCTTCTTCCCTCACCAACATTATCCATGGAAGCAAATCCGGTGGAGAAGGAGCCAGCCAGCCTCACCTACTGTCACCCACCAGGCAGGCAAGCCAGTCTAGCTGAGGCAGCAAGGCACACAAGGGAGAGATGGGAGGTGGCATGTGCCAGGCAAGCCAAACCACTGCCAGCACCTGGACCAACAAATCCCCTCAAGACCCTGATGAATATAGCCCAGCACCCTGAATCCAACAGCTTGGAGAACAACAATGCTTCCAGTCTTCATCCTGGGAAACAACTCCTCTAGAGATGCAGCCCGACAAAATGCTCCTACAGGTACCCAGAAAAGAAAGCTCCTGCCACCAAAGCCCTGGGCATTATCAAATGATCCAGCATCAGCGACTGATGGTATTTTTTCCCCCAGTGGAGATGAGATTAAAGAAAAGGCATTGACATCTGCTTTGCTGCTTCACCCTAAGGATTCTGGGACCTTTCCATCTGACTTGTAGCTGAAACCTTCCCCATGTGTCATCTCCCCCTTTAGAATATGAGTTCCCTGTGAGCAGGGGCTCTTATTTTTCTATTTGTATTCCTAGTCTCACACAGTGCTTTGCATAGAGCAAGCACTTAAATTCTTCCTCCCTCCCTCTCTTCCTTCCTTCTTCCCTTCTTCCCCTCCTTCCCTCACTCCTTCCTTCCCATCCTTTCTTTCCTCATTCCTTCTTCCCTCCCTCCTTCCCTTCCTTCCATCTTCCCTTCCTTCCTCTCTTCCCTTCTTCCTTCAGGGAAGGGTTGTGATTTGAGGTGTTTTCCAGCCCAAACATTCTCTGGTACTGTTTTCTTGTGTTTTCTCGGGTCTCTGCTACTTCTACCTGCAAGATCCTGGGTAAGTCATTGAACTTCTTTAGAACTTAATTTCTTCATTTGTAAAATTGGGGCCTTAGGTTAAGTTTCCTTATAGATCAAAATCCCAACACTGCTAGAATCCTAAGGCTATCTTGGATGTATTGTTCATGTTCTTTTGTCCTGACTGTAGTCTTTCTCCAAGCCAGATACCCCAGGGTTATGGTACCGCAGAGATATTACTGTGGGTGGATATTGCCTGTATTTTTAAAAATTGTTGGTTAAAAGTATTTGTTATATTATAAAACTTTAGAATGAGATTCTAACAGACTACTCTCATTCCTAAGGCTAACTATGAATCATCAGGATAACCTGCACAGAATCAATAACCTAGGTCAAGAAAAATTATGAAACATTTATTGCGTTCAGAGAGTGTTGGTTATTTCCAGCTCTGCTAATAAGCAGAGTATGAAAAGAGCCCTCAGGACAAAAACTAGAACTTAGTAGGTGGTATTAAAGGACTGTGGGAGGTGCAAATTTTGGAAATAGAATAGAAAGGTCTGAGCACTGGAAGGGAGATTCATGCTAGGAAAGGGTCAAGGGCTATGCGAGCAAGCTGAGGCCAGGCCTAGGCAATAGTTACTTAGAATGAAATGTGAAGAAACACAATTTTCATCCTAAGGGGAGGGCCAGGCTGAAGAGTGGATTTGTAGAATAATCAAATGTTGACTGGAGCAAGGAAATCAGTCAGCGTCAGAACTTCAAAGGCTGGAGAAAAAGACTTCCAAGAAAGAGGCCATATGGGTTGCTGTCAGGATAGGGTCGCCCTAGAACACTGTCAGCCTGAACTCTGGACAAGCATCTTTTGGGGCCCAGGTACAGAAGTGTTATCTTTAACTGGAGTTGCTTGGAGAAGATCTGGACCAAGTCAAGAAGGCTCAGAATAAAAAGCTGAGGAGTTGTGTTTGTCACTGTCTGGCTAAATTAATTTTTTTAGGATTAGATTTGTGTGTCATCCCATCCCCCCTCCTTTTTTCCCCCATGATCTAATTTCTTTTGTTTACAAAAATATAAAAAGTCAGCTTTCTTTGTCTTTCCAGAATTCCAAGGAGACATGCCTCCCCATCTGAGTAAAAAGCAGTAGACGATGGATGTATAATGAAGCCTAAGCTGTCAGACATGGTCCATGTGTCAGTTTGCTTTGCTTAATGGCACCTGGTTATTACAAAGGAGGGTTACAGAGAACCATTTCTTAAAAGCACAAAACATTTTTGAAAGCTTTTATCTTTTATAAAAGACCAAGTAGACATGCTTGATTAAAGTGAAAAAGCTTTTTCATAGATAAAATCAATATAGCTAGAATTAGAATGAAATTATACAAATGGGAAGAGTTTTTGCATTAAATATCTATGACAAAAAGTCTGACATCAAAAAATCTATAGGGAATTGCCATATAGCTCCGATATTAAGACCTCCAGCAGACAAAGACCAAGCAATTTTCAAAAGAAGAAATGTAAACTATCAACAGCCATCTGAAAACCTTTTCAAAATTACTGTTAAATAGAGAAATACAAATTAAAATAACTCTAAGGTGTCACCTCACACCAACCAAAATGGTGAAGAAGGTGAAAGATTGGAAAATTCATCTTTGGTGGGTAGGGAAACATCCTAATTCACAGCTGGTGAAGGTGTGAACTGAACCAATATTTTTGAGAAATCATTTTGGAATTAGGCAAGAAATGTTGCTAAATTTTCCCTCCCATTTAACCCAAAGATCCTTTTGTTGCATTTGACCCTTAAGGAGACTCATGATAAGAAATGACTTTTATGTACAAAAATATTCATAGCAGCATTGTGATACTGAAAAGTTGGGAGAGTGGAGGTGTCCAATCAATGAGAAATGATTAAACTGTCTTATACGAATGCAATATCTTGCAATAAGGTGTGATAAGGATGTAGAATATGGACAAACACTGAAAGACTTGTATGAAATGATGCCAGTGAAAGAAGCCAAGTCAAAAATATATACATACAACATGCATGTATATACACACATGCATGCATGTACATATATGTGTGTATATATGTATATATGTGTGTATTATATATATGTATATGATGGCTACAATGCTATAAATAAAGACATTGTTAAATGGCAATAAAACTCAAGGTCAAATATAAGAGTCCACATGGGTACCATACTATCCAAGTGAAAACACCTATCCTTGCTTTCTGTTCATACTGGATCAAGCACAAAAGTGGAAAGCGACACCTACCCCTAAGAGTCAGTCATGCTATCAGGCGATTTCATTTAATGTTTATAGGGAACGTGGTATTTTATGGATATTGGTTGAGAAATATCTGTCAGAACAAAATAAATTTATTAAAAAACCAAAAGCAAAAACCTCTTTGAGAGGGCAGGCCTTATGATAGAGTAGAAAGAAAGGACCCTTGATTTGGAGAACAAACACCTGGTGTGGAACCTTGGTTTTGATGCTTACTCTTTGTGTATCCCTGGGAAAGTCAATTAATCTCTACTGAGCCTCAGTTGCTTCATCTATAAAATGGAGAGAGCCCTCACAGGGCTGCTGTGAAGATATTTCTTGGTAAATCTTAAAAGTAGCTCATAGACATATGAATTGCCACTACTGGGCAAATTGAGGTGAATTGGGCAAATTAAGGGGAAGAGAGGCAGTATGATCTAGTGAATAGAGGGTCGCTATTAGAGTCATAAAGTCCCACCTCCCGACACATACTAGCTGCGTGACCCAGGGCAAGCTACTTACTCTCTCAATGCCTCCAGGCAACTGAGGCTCTAAGTTATAGAGGAGCTGCTGACCTGACTTGGTGGAAGGAGTTTCCATAATGGGACTTCCCTACACTAATGAAATCATAGGTCTGGACCCAAAAGAAGGGGGGAAAAAGGCTGGGGAAAGGGATTTTGTTTATCTTGAGATCAGGAAATTCTAACAGAATCTAAGTATGTAGGAATTGGTAAGAGGAGAAAAGGTGACAATCTAGGCAGACCTAGGGTATTGGGTTATGATTTACTACCTGCAGTTTGGACAAGTCACCTAATGTTTCTCTGCTTCAGTAACCTCCTTTGTGAAATGAAAGGGAAAATGTGATCCGTGGCTCCTCAGAGAGAATAAATGGGCTTCGGCTGCTGGTGCTGTACCTGCTTCTTCCCTGGGTTATTTCCTGGTAGGCTCAAAGTAGCCCAGCTTCTAAAGATGCACAACTTAATGAGCCGACTCATGTACACACAGAGAAGAAAGAATACATGTGTAACTGCTGGGCACTCCTACTTCTGTTTTTCCCCTGTCTGTCAGACTGTCTTTGGGAGGGGAAACCTTTTCAAAGGGAGAGGACCAGGAGACCAAGAGAAGACCTTTGCCAAAACAATTCAATTTAATTTGAATGCATTTACTATGAGCAAGGCTCTATGGGAGATACAAAGACAGATAAGACATAAGGCACATTCTCTAGGCACTTATGATTTAATGATCTCAAAGGGTGGGGAAGGGGCAGCTAGGTGGCACAGTGGATAGATAGAGCACTGGAGGGAGGCAGGAGGACCTGAGTTCAAATACGGTATTAGACACTTACTAGCTTTGTGACCCTGGGTAAGTCACTTAACCCTGATTGCCTCCAAAGGGTGGGGGTGGGGAAGACTTGTACACAGAAGGAGAATGAGATACATAGTTCCAAGCAAAGTGCTATGAGAAATTTGAGGATGGAGAAATCTTTGGCAGAATGGACCTAGGAGGACCTCATCAAGGAGGTGGCTCTTAGGCTAGGCCTTGAAGTCAGGGCAGGACTTTAGGAGACTATGATGGTAGGAGCATTCCAGGCACTGGGGATAGTGTGAACAGAAATGCAGAGAGGGGAATGGGCAAGAGGAAAATGTGAAATGGAGAGAAATTCTGTTTGGCTAGAATGGAGAGTTCCAGAAAAGGAATTGGAGGGATGGACAAGTAAGATCACAGGATTTAGGTCAGGAAGAGACCTTAGTCGGACTTCTGCTCCATCTACCTCATTGTACAAATGAGGAAACTGAGATCCACAGCGGTCCACTGAGCTGGATAGGTGGTTTGTCCAAGGCTACACAAGTATTAAACTGTTGATTTGAAACTGTAACCCAAATCCTCTGGGTAGACTATCCAGTCCATTTGTATACCCCCATACTTGGGGGAAAAAAACCACACTAGACCTGAGCACATGCTCCATGTGGGACAGTCCTGAGGCTGGTTTGGGTCTGTACTATTACCATCAGATGATTCAGAGACACTGATGTGTCACTTGCGGAAACAAGAGTCAAATCTAGGATGTGGTTTCCTTGTCACAGTCCAGTTTTCTCTCCAGTGGTTCCATGCCAGAGAAGAGATGGTGGTGAGGAAGGGGAATTCCTGGGGTTCCAGACCAACAGAAAAAAAAGACAAACGTGGGATTTCCATGGGAACTGGGATTCAGCCTGTGTACCACTCTGAACAGTGCAGAAATTCACAGGGGAATGTGGTGTGAGCCAGGTGAAAACACTGCCTCTTACTACTCTTACCACCTCCAACAGAACAAAGAGTACATTGTATAGCTCTCCAAGGCATTCTGCTACAAAGCCCCAAGTCACAGAACACTAAAGGTAAAAAAGAGTGAGAGGCTGTCTCATTCAAACCTTTCATTTTACAGATCTGGAAACTAAGGCCTGGGACAGACAAGGGCCTTATCCAAAGTCACAAAGGAGAGTGACAGAGCTGGGATTAGAACTGAGTTCTCCGGACTCTCAGTTGAAGATTCTTCCTGTTGTAAGACAAAGTTCCTCTCCTGACGCTGCCTGTGTCACCTTGGGCAGATAATCTCCCTGCCCTAAGCCTCAGTTTCTTTATCTTTAAAATGAAAGAGGTGGGGTGGACTTGATGGTCTCTGAGATCCTTTCTAACTGTAAGATCCCATGATCCTCCCTCCTAATCATCCCTGTATATATTTAGCATCAGTGACAAGCACTGTTAGAGAGACAGAGAAAGAAAAGGTAATGTCTACATTCTCAAGGAGTTCAAAGTCCACAGGGGGAAACCATAGTGTGTCCTCATCAGCAGCATAGGGGTACAAACAGGGAATTGGATGGGAAATGGAGAAAAGGGTGCTGGCTTCTCACACTCTGGATGGCTCTGCTGTTGGGAAGGCTCCTTTTATCTTAGCACACCAAAACACTGAGAAAGGAGCAAGCATGTGGGAGAGATTCCCCAAAAAGGCCCGATCTATGTAAACAGGGACTCCAGGAAACGGGTGAGGTGGATCCTCCAGGGAAGATTTTTAAAGTGAAGCACACTTAGGATAGCCTTCCTAGGCCCCCAAAGAGAGGCCCAACAACCTGCTAGGTGGTGAAGCATATAGGGTACCAGACCCTGAGTCAGGAAGACCCGAGTTCAAATCCAACCTCAAGCTAAGTCGCATAGTCGAGTTAACAGCCTTTTATGTGCTTACTATCTGCCAGGTACTATACTAAGTGCCAGGGCTATAAATACAAGCAAAACAATTTAAGTGGCTTCCATTCTAATGGGGAAAGTCAACACATAAAAGGGAGTTGAAAAGTGAAAAAAGGTGGGCGTGGGAAGACCTGCCTAGGGAACATAAATGGGGAAATCTGGAGAATAAAGGATGACTGGGTCTGGGCCCTTCTTCAAAGTGGAGGTCATGACAGGGACTCACCAACAGGAGAAAAGGGCTGTAGGAGTGGCAAAGTCTACAAGCATGGTGGCATTGCAAATACTTTTTCTGTTCACTTGTTCGTTCATTCCCCCAATATCAGTTCTGACCCTTCTGTTGGCAGCAAGGTATATTGGAAAGAGGATTCTACCTAGAATTAGGTGAGGTTGAAGCTTGAATCCCACATCTGACATCTCCTAGCTGTGTCATCCTGGACTATTCACCTTCTCTTAGCCAAAGCTATTAAATAAGAGGGTTGGACATGATGACCTTTAAGCTCCCTTCCATCTCTAAATCTCTCATGATGGAAGAGTTAGCTGTTGATGTTAACTACCAGGTAATTTTTTAAGGCCCAAAGGCTGGACCAAGCCTCTGTTTCCCCAAGGAGCCCTTTACATGCAAGGATAGGAGTCCAGGCAAGTTCGATTTCCCACAGAGTTCTCGTGCCATGTCAGGGCATCAGATAAAAAGTTTTTGGACTCAGGTTTGGCATTGTTCTTTGAGCCAAGCAAACCATTGAGGAAAGTCAAGAGAGGCGGAGGAAAACCAGGCCAAGCTGAAGAACTGATGAAAGGAGATACATGGTAGGAACTCCTGTGAAGGCCTTTAGTTATAGGTGGGTGAGTGGCAGTCTTTGCTTTTCTAGACTCTGCTTCTTCATGGTGGGTGAAATGTGGGTATATTTGGGTGGGAAAAGAAAGAGAGGAACAAAAAGGGGCAAGAAAGAAAGTCTTTCCCCCTTGTAAACCATACCTGATAGTGACAATCATAGGATAGGGACTGCACCTGTGATTTCATACATATAGGGAACTCTTAAACGAGGAAAATCTCTCTACCAAGATTACTTGGCATTTTCTCTGCAAATGATAGTCTTAAAGAGGTGTCTAGAGCACTGAGAGGTTAAGTGACTTACCCAGGGTCTCACAGTCAGTAGGTGTGAGGGGCAAGACTTGAACACAGGTCTTCCTAGTACCAAGTAACAATATAGATAATAATCATAGCTGACATTTATGTAGCAATTTAAGACTTACAAAGTGCTTTCCACATATTCTTCTATTCATTTCTTATAAATATCCTGTGAAGTTGATTCAAGGGTGCGCTAGAGCCCATTCGTATCTGCTTACAGGAGCTGATTGTTAAATTATCAGTGTGAGAATTTAGATCTTGGAAATTGGCAAATGATACAAATCAGGGCTTGATTTATTGTTTTGCTGTTTGTCTAGACTTAAGAAAATGATGGGGGAAGGTTAACAATACAGATGAAACTTAAAAGTGTGTTGCGTGTACAATTTATTTTTCCCCAGGAAGCTGATTATTAAACTAACCAGAACACTCATGGGTAGATCTTACATATACAAGGTGTCTCAAAGTCATAAGCTTTAACAGCTTAAAACTTGTAACAGCTTTAGAAGCTATTTATTAGCTGCTAAAACTGAAAACTGCTTTGACACTTTTGGGACACCTTGTATGAGCAAACCCACTTTGGGGAGATGAGGAAACAGAAAGGTAAAGGTTAAATGATATGCCCAAGCTCACAGATCTAGGAAATGTCAAAGGTGAAATTTGAATCCTGGTCTCACCTGACTCCAAGTAGAGTCCTCTTTTCCACTACACTTCGATTCCAGCTGAAGATTCAGAGTAAACATTGGAGGAAGGAATGAAGGAACAACTGCACAAAAAGGCATTTATAAAGTACTCGTTATATGCCAGGCACTGTGCCAAGCACTGGGAATACAATTTCCCATACACAATGTGGTGAATGACTCCCTAAAATCAAAGAAGAAAGCTTTTTTGCTGTGTATAAAGAAGCCACTTAATGAAGACTTGGTGATGGCTGGTTTGGAGTCCCAGTCTTGGAGAACTCACCAGAGGCAAGCCAGGGGCTACTCTCCTCATAAACATTGTCTCCAGACTCTCTCCTTTTCTAGAAGTTGGTTGAGTGGATTCCTGAAATAGTCCAATGATATGCTTAAGAAATGTCACTAACAGAAGAAAGGGAGCTGCCTCCAGAAATGTTCAGTAGGACGAACGTCATTAAGAGATCAAAACAGACAAACAGATTTTGAACAAGTCATATTTGTTGAATGCCTTGCCACGTGCAGGATATTCTAGGTGCTCTGGGAGAGTCAAAGAAGTTTAACACATAACCCTGCCCTTAGGCAACTTCCAATCTCCTGGTGGGAGCCAAGTTCATGTGAAAGCTTAGGCAATAAAAGATCAAAGCAACAATTCCATTAGAGCCATTAGAAGAGGTGTTACTAGGCCATTCATGATTCATTGTCATATGAAATTTATAAAGGAAAAACACTCTAGGCATTCAGGAAAGAGAAGGGAAGGATAGGGGGAAGTCAGAGATGACTCCTTGTGAGAAGAAATGAATTTCATACTCAGATCAGTCCATGGCTCCTGCTTAGAAACAGAAGGCTGGCAGGAAAATGGAAAGGCTTTGAGAGGATTTTATGAGTCCGGCTAATGGGAAACCTTAACTGCTAAAACTACTTAAAACTTCAGGATGTAAAATTAAAGAAGATAGTACAAAGATTCTTGGGAGAGTTTGCAAGGTGGAATGAGTGGAGGGCTCCCTATAGTAACATTCAATGACTGGTTTAAAGTAATGAAACAAGTTTCTATGGAGCACTTCTATCCTTTTTTCTTCAATCTGTCCTGCCCCTCCATCTCCTCACACACTACAGGGACTGGTTGTATAGGACTGCTAAGTATGGAGACCAGGAGCACCGATGACCATCCCAATGAGGGTCAAAAAGAAAGAATTCGCAAACCTCAGAGTCTGAAGAGTCCTCATAGTTCACCTTTTCCAACTCTGACCTGAAATGTGACTCCTCTTTATGACTTAGCTACCAGAAGATCAGCCAGGGTCTGTCTGAAGACCTTTAGAGACAGGGAGCTCACTACCTCCCAAGGAAACCATTCTATTTTGGGACTACGCAGTACCCTGACTACCATGGCTTAGAAATAGTGGGCAAGGAAGTGGGGGAAAAGAAGGGAATTGTCTCAAGGATATTCATCTTTTTAACATATATCCACAATATATTGGAAAGTATGATTGAAGGAAAATGAAGAGGGAACACTTTATGGAGCTAGAACTCATTTCTGGTAGATGTTCTAAGCTCTTGGCCAGCACTATCCCAGTGCAGATGCTCCCTTCCCCCCATTTATACTGTCCTTTGCACAAGGAAATGACATTACTGACAAATCATCAACGCCACATGCCTGGAGTTATTTTTCCGGTAGCAGGGATGTGTTTCCATTGAGCCACCCCCACAGACACTTGCCTGTTCCTTCTTGTAACCAACTGCCTGTATTCATGAGGGGGCCCAGACAGGGCTGGGAGGCAGTCTGCCGTCCGAGAACAAAATCAAGTGATGTCAACTGGCCCTGGCCAGAATCAAACCTGTAGCCTTGGCCTTATCAGCACAGGGCTCTTAGCCCATCCACAGAGACTTCTCAAAGGCCACAGCTTTAGCAGAACCAGCTTGCAGGCAGTTATGTCCCCTCTGATATTTGTCACCAATAATCTGCTCTGTCCCCCAGTACAGAGAGAGGGAGAGAAAGAAAGAGAGAGAGAGAGAGAGAGAGAGAGAGAGAGAGGAGAAAGAGGAGAGAGAGAGAGAGAGGGGGGGGGGGGGGGGGGGAGAGAGAGAGAGAGAGAGAGAGAGAGAACATGGCTCTAGAAGGGCTGGCAGTTCTGGGAATGACACTAAAGAAGAGTAGAGAGGGACAGAGGTGGACGGGAGAGAGTGGAAGGCATCTTAGGTTACATGGGGAGAGAGAAAGGGGGGAGAGAAAGGGAGAGGGGAAGAGGGGAAAGGGTGATAAGGAGATGAGAGATGGAGAAGGGGAGGGGGAGAGGGGGATAAGGAGAGGAGAAACAGAGGATAGGAAGGGGGAGAGATGGAAAGAGAAGGATGGGGAGAAGGGGAGGAAGAGAGGTGAAGAGAGGGAGGGGGAAGAGAGAGAGATAAGGAGCGGGAGAGTTGGAGAGGGGGAGAGATGGAGAAGGAGAGAGGAAAGGATAGGGAGGAGGAAAGTTGGAGGGGGAGGGGGAAAGAATGGGGGTGAAGAGCTGGAGAGAGGCAAGGGAAGGGATAGAGAGGAGGAGAGAAAAAGGGGGAAGGAGAGAGGGAAAGGGGGAGAGGGAGATGGAGGAGAAGAAGGGGGAAAGAGAGAGGGAAAGGAAGCCACACACACACACACACACACACACACACACACACACACACACACACACTTCAGCTCGGCTTCCAGGACTCTCCCACTTACCAGTTTACTTTTGACCAGTTTTTCTATTGCACTGACAAGGTCCGCAGCAGTGGGCACATCAGCGGAGCCCTGCCGGGCTGCTAGCAAAGAGGAGGACTGCAAGACAGTGGGCAGCAAAGGAAAAGCAAATTAGCAAGAAACAAGGAAGAGCAATGAGGCAGGAAGGAGCAGGGAAAGGGACTGGGGAAAGAGCAAGCCATAGAAAGCCACAGACAGACCACACAGCACAGCATGGAGATGGGTCACTGCCCAATTCGTAGGTCAGGGAAGTCTGACAGCGGCTTCCTCAGTGAACCAGCAACAGCAAAAGCAAGGGCTGGAGTCTCCTGTCAATTCCCCATACAGGGTTCCAGCAGGAACTAAAGGAGGTGGGTTCTTGAGTTATCCTGGGAATGAAGGAGGATGTTCACACTGCCTGTCACTAGGGGCTGAACTCCTTCAGAGAGCCATGAGCCATGTGACTGCAGGGAGGAGAGAGCAGCAGTGAGGTCCCCACTGCCTCAGCAGCCTGGGATTCTGGGGATGCAATCCACCCTGATATCACTGTGAAATCAGAGGGCCTGGGTTCAAATCCCACTTTTGATAATTTACTGCCTATGTGACATCTGACAGGTCCCTTAATAGCCCTTGGTCTCAATTTCCTGTTCTGTAAAATGAAGGGGTGGGGATAGATGGCCACTGAGGTTTTTTCCAGACCTGGACCTATGATCTGCCCTGAGCTACGGGCAGACTCTACTAGGCCTTTGGAGATAAGACATTGGCCAAATCCCTCGGAAGCAGCAAACACATGCTGGATGCCATCTCCTTCCTCCTCTCCATCTTTCTTCCCACTGTCCCTCCATAGGGGTAAAATTCTTATGTTCTTATTGGCTTCCAGACAGAAAAGAAATGAAGCACTGGCTTCTTTTTATACCTCACAGACTGGCCCAGACTTACTGCAACTCACTTGAAGGACCTTCTCCTATTCCAAACAGCTCAAATAAAAGTGGGTTCTTTGGCCCAATGGATAGGGACTAGACCTGTAAATGAATTGGTATGGGGAACTCCCTCTGCTAGTGCAGGGCAGCACCTGCTCTGAAACAAATGGGGCTTCTCAGAGCTCTGAGAGTTTAAGTGACTTGCCCTGCGTTGCTCTGCCAGTAGGCATATAGCAGGCAGGATGCAAACCCAGGCCCTTCTGGTTCTGAGACCAGCTCTCTATATCCTATGCCAGGTTGCCCCTCATCAATAAACCCTGTCGATTTAGATTTAAGGAGGACATGACTGTGTAGTTCTATTCCTCGATATCTAGAACCAGGCTTTTTTAGGTAAGAGAGTACAAGATGTATCCCCAGGAAAGTGAAACGTCTGCCTGGCTACATTTGAGAGCTCACACAGGGGCAGAATAGGAAATGAACTTGGAAATGTAGCCTGAAATCAGACTGTGGACAGCCTTGAATGCCATGTTCAGAAGCTTGAACTTTATCACAGGCAATTGGAGTTAGTAAAATTTTCTCTTCAGGGGACTAACACAGGCAAAGCAGCATTTTTTTTTCCTTAGTAAAATTAATCTAGTAGTAGGGTTCCAAATGGATGGGAAGGGAAGGCAGAGAAGAGACAGGAGGTGATTATAGTAGTCTAGGTGAGAGGTGCCATGAGGCTGATCTCAAGTGGTAGCAATGAGAGGGAGAAGGAAAGGAGAGATTTGAAGGGGAAAAAAAGTGTAAGAAGGACAAACAAAAAACTCCAGCAACCCAGACTTGGTGACTAATCGGGTCTGTGGGAGGGAAAGTAAGGAGCAGGGAGGGAGCAGAAAAGGGAGGAAACCAGGAGAATTCTGAGGTCATCTTTGCAGCAGTCTCCAGCAACATGAATAGCATCTAAGGCTTGCCTGGAGAGAAGCACCTTGCAAAGTGTTCTGTGCACAAACAGTCCTAAAGTGAGCTGGGATGTTACACAAGCAGAAATCAATTATCATCTGGCAGAACTGGGGTCTGCCCTCCCAGCTCCCAAGTTCCATTTGTCCCCAGCTGACTTATCTGTCAGACTTTGGGGGATCTGCATTCCTTATTTTTATTTTCAGAAGCACAAAACTAGGCCCTTTTACCTCATCCCCAATAAATCTCTGTAGCATTCAATTCTGAGGGGGGTGGGAAGAGGGCTAAAATGGCATCTAATAATTAAGTCTGAGCTTTGAGAAGAAAGTCTGAATTTTAACAGCAGTGCATTTTATACCTAGGTCAGACACAGTCCAAAGCCCACAGGGGGGAATAAAGGAAGGTAGTGGCAGCAGTTGGGGGTGTACTGAGGAATGTTTGACTGTGGAACGTGTGCTGGGCTCATGACCATCTCATTCCTCAACTACAGGAAAGGGTAGCATAAGGCCATTGCTATGTTTAAAAAAATGAAACTGAATTCTGGGCAATTATAGGTAAGTTTGGTCCCAGAGAAGAGTTAAGAAAATGTACCTTCATCCTCTTATTTGCTGAGGTGGGGAAACAGTGTGGAATATTACAGATACTATCAGATGTAGCTGATATGTTGGCTGGTTTTGCTGAAAATGTGTTTATTTTCCTATTTTATTCTTTATTTTTGAAGGATGGGGGGGTGAGGGATGCATTTGGAAATGAAGGTAATTTAAAAACAAATAAATCAATAAAATACCTTTAAAAATAAAAAAAAAAAACACTTGTAAAAGAAATCTGCCGTATCTGGTTGTTATGCCAGTAGTCTGGAGAAACTCACTTTTCCTTGGGAACTCCTGCTCTCACTGAGGGAGAACATATGCTTTTTCTCTTATTTCTATTTATTTTTGAGGAGAAGAGAGAGAATTAACCCTGTGTGTGTATGTGTGTGGGTTTTCAAGTTTATTTAGGAACCATCCTGAGGGCCATACCACCTAAAACTACTCGACTTTCCATCACTTAGAAAAAATAGAAACCAACAATGTCAGTAGGCCCTAAAACAGGTGCCTATGGAGGCCTGGAACTCATGCTACCTTCTTAGAGATGAGCCCTACAAATGTTTTCACTGGGGTGGAAGAGAAGAATAGAGTTTCAGTTCCTGGTCAAATATTATCTAGGAACAAAACATCCTTCCCTCCCAAAAAAGCCATATAGGAGGGAATTGGAAGGGGAGAGTTTAGGTCAGTGAACTTTAGCTCTCTTATGCAAGTTGGTAGCTAATTTCAGATTGTCTGGGGTAGAAGATAATGGGATATTTATGCTGATACCATCTTTATCACTGTTTACAGAACACTTTACAAGGACCAGTCTTTGGAAAGGTCAGAGCAAAGCAAGTCAAGTCAGTGCAAGTCCAAGGCCTAGAGCAAAAAGAGAAATATTTTTTGACTGAGGGCAGGGGGAAATCAGGAGTATCACCTAGCCTTCTTGGTCCTATCCCCTTATCACACGCATTTTATCCCTGCAACCTTGGAAAATAATTCCTTAGGAAACTGTGCTGAATAGCGAAACACTCGAGCTTTCCCTAGAGGATGGGCCCCATTGATTAGAACAAGGGTGAATTGGGGGCTTCTACCTTGAGCGGTAGAAAACAACACAGGTAGGCTTAAATGACAAGCAGAAAGAATCAAAGCAAAGATGGGAGTGCCATGAGAACCCAAGAGGCATGTGTCAGTAAACCTAAGGTGGCCTCACTTGAATTAGGTCAAGATCAATGAGTGTCTCATTGTGGGTTTTGATCCTCCCAAGACATGATAACTCCAATTAGGGTAGGTGGCCACCAAGTAGTCAGGAAGGTAGGATGTGTGGGGTGAAAGGAGAACCAAGAACAATGGCAGAGTAAGTAAACAAATTGTGTTAAGATGAAACAATGAAATGAAAGTAAAAAAACCCCAAAACAAAACTGAAGTCACAACATTCCATTCCAGGGTCCCCTAGGACCCAAGGCTTCTCTCCCAGAGGTCAGGACTCTGGAAGTCTGCTTATGATATTGAGACACAAAAAATCAATGAGGCAACAGCAACATGAAACTACACAGTAGAAGAATGAGCAATGAGAAAAAGAAGCCAAGTTACCCATAGGCTAAGTGTTAATGCCTGGACTTCCAACCACCCTAACTCTCAGCAGCTGTTAATGGCTAAGTCACTTGATGTAAGGTGGCCACCTCTAAAAGGAGTCCAAAAGGTATCTGCTAATCATTGAGTCTTTGCCACCTGAATGGGTCCATTAATTATGCAAAGTGAAGATCCTTGGGGAGAGGGGGAAGTTCTTTAAAATATTTCAGTTTCCCATCTTGGACCAACATCACTGCCCTAATACACCCTTGGCTTAATGCCAGAAGGATCAGGTATGCTAACTGATGGAAAAAGAAAAAAAAATAATTTTACTATATAATTTACTATAATTTATTATGTTTTTTTTACTATTTACATTTATTATACTATACTATAGCATAATATAGATTCACTATAATTTTTCCTACCTGTGCAAACCTACTTGAAATACAAATAATTACAAGTAAATATTATCATTTTATTTTAAAATTAAAATTTGGATTCTATAATCTCTATTTTATTTGCCTTGTGGATTTTAAAAAATGCACTATATCAACTAGTATAGTTTGGTCCTTTGAGGTATTCTTAAATTCTGGTCCTTCCATTAATTACCCTCTTCATCCCCCACCACCTCCTTCCCCACCCAAGCAAGGCTTTGAGAGCATGATTTGGGTACAGAGTGATGGCACTTGTCCTGAGTAGGGGTTTCTTGGTATTATAACTTGGGTTTACTTTCATCATTCAAAGATTAGTGAGTTACTCCTTGGTGTGGATATTCTACTTCACTGTCCATACAGTAAGCCCCTAGGCCTTTGTCAGATAACCTTTGGGAACCTCTATGGCTAAAAAAACATTAAAAAATCTAAACCATCTGATGGCCAATCTTCTAGGGAGGAGAATTTAAGATTTGGACTAGGAAATAGACCAACATGGTATGAAATGTACATCGATGCCTCTAGGCCTTACAGGGCCACATACATCCCAACCTGGCTTTCCTTGGGCTTAATCCTCTAGAGCAGTGGTGTCAAACACAAATAGAAACAGGGCCACTAAACCATATATAAGAATCCTTGTGGGCTGCATATTGACTTAGAAAGCTACACATGTTTATATATTTCTTTTCTTATTAACACATCAACGAATTGAAATCAGTTAGGAACTACACTTTAACCTGGTTTGGGCTACACTCAAAAGTGTTGCAGGCCATATTCGGGCCCCATGTTTGACACTTCTGCTCAAGAGAGCTCCTTTTAATTTTAGTTGCTGTTGCTGACAAACCCAGAAGCATCACCCTTCGGTTACTGGAAAAAAGATGATCAAAGCTTATCTGAAGAATCCACACCATGGGATGTCAAGTCAGTACTCTCCTATTGGATTAGCTAAGAGAGAACCAAGCCTATAATACAATACAGATATAACCCAGAACCTATCATGGGCAGGATCTAAAATGGTTATATTTGAAGGGGGAAAATGGTGGGAAAAAGATGCTACAAGCAAACATCACAAAGGAGACCAAAGACCAGCTGCATCATGCATGGAGGTGGTCAAGAGAACCTACCATTTCATCCTGCGTGGGGTCGTTGTCAAAGATTTTCATTGGAGGAGGAAGTGGTGTGTGGGACTCTTCGTCTGGTTCATCTTCACCCCAACCTTTCTTGCTCTTCTACAACCAAGAAAGCGCCATTAATCATAGAATCATAGCATCATGGATCTAGAGCTTAGCACAGAGCCTGCTACATAAGAAATGCTTAATAAATGTTCTATCTTTCTCTCTAGAAGATGGTGCAAGGGGCCATAAAGATCACCTAATGCCATCCCTTCCCCCCTTGTTTTTACCAGTGAGGAAACTGAGACCTATGGAAGTTGAGTGGCTTTTCCAATATCAAATAGGTAGTTAAGTGTCCGGGACAGAACTTGAACCCATGCCTTCTGACTCTACAACTCTTAGCTTTTCTACTGTACTATGATGCCTACAGCCTTATGTAAACACAATATCTTTGGTTTGATGGTTTTTTCTTTTTCTTTTTTTTGGAGGGGGATGGCAGGGCAATTGGGGTTAAGTGACTTGCTCAAGGTCACATAGCTAGTAAGTATATCAAGTGTCTGAGGTTGGATTTGAACTTGGGTCCTCCTGCCTCCAGGGCTGGTGCTCTACTCACTGCACCACCTAGTTGTCCCTGATGGTTTTTAAAATAAAAACTACAGGACCAGGTTGAAAATTGAGACATCACCTGTATGTAACCCACCTCTCCTCCTCTCCAGAAAGGTGACTATAGGTTCCCTATGCTAAGGTAAACATAACTACTTGTTACAGCCTAAATCTAGATGATTGGGGGCTGTTTAGATGAAGTCCAGATGAGATGTAAGATTAAAAGGCGGCTTTCTCTTCTAGTTCTAAGACTCTGTTCAATTTCAGTCCTAGAAAGTCTCTGTCTGATCAGTCATTCAGGTATGAGTCAATAAATTATTTATTCCCTGTTTTAGTGCATACTGAGCATAATGATTATGAGTGATAGGCTTTGGAGGGGCTGAAAAACTTAGATTTCCTTAACCCAAAGGACAAGGTTATTGGAACTGACCAAGCACCTTAAAAACCCATGAAAATCTAGAGTAGAGCGGCTGTGAAGGCTTACCAAAGAGGGACCCCAAATCCCACCTCCCCCTGCTTCCCCATCAGTGGGCCACCTTCCACCACCCCAGGATCCACAGGGTAAGTACCTCATCAGCACTGTCCCCCTGTGGGGTGGTTTCGTCGCCAGTCTTGGGGGATCCCAGATCGAAACTTTTCCGACCATCGCGTACTTTCTTCTGTTTTTTGATGTTGCTCTCGGCTTTGCCGCTGTTAAGCCTACGAACGGGACTGGTCAACCATTTCTTGAGGGTGTTGGTGGAACGTTTGGGACCTGGAGAGCTCTGGATGGAGTTTAAGGAAGACTGAGGTTGGAGATTGGCCACAGACTCTGACTTGCCTCCATTTTCACCCGAAGAGGCTGAGTAAGCATCTGCAGGGAGACAGAGGGGGGGCGGATAAAAGATGCAAATCAGGGTCAAGCAGGCCAACAGACCCAGTTACAATTCCTAGAGCAAACCAAGCACATTCTCAGGATGCCTGGCTACCAAGTAGGGTCCATCCGGGGGCTTAGACCACAGCTGCTCTAAGAAGATACAAACAGGACCAGTCTGTTGTGGTATAGTGAAAAGAGCAAAGGATTTGGAGTTTGGATTCCACCAGGGCCCCTTGCAAGCATGTGAAAATCAATCATTCAATGTGGGAAAATCATTTAGCCTTTTTAAACCTATTTCCTCATTTAAAAAATGAGACATTTGTACTACATGGCATCCCAGGATTCTTCTAGCTCTAAACACACGATCCTATGGTTTCCATCTGTGTCTCTTCTCACTCCTTCCTCCCCAATTCCTGATTCATTAATTTACTGTCTTCAAGGAAGAGCCTTATATTATTCCAAATACCCCATAGTGCATCAGTCTCCAACCACCTGTAGACCAAGCGACAGCTAAGTCATATATTAGATCTAAGCATATTATTATACTTGACTCTGTACTCGATGTATCGATGGACGGGAGTGGTTTCACACAGAACTCTTAAATCATTTCTGTTTGCTTAGGCCTATGTCATATGATTTGGCCACTTCCCTTCCTAAGTAAGGATGCCAAATCTTAGCTGATATTAAAATGAGGCCTTATTGCTTGAGCTCACACCGACGGTGCATGGAAGTGATCCAGAACCACACTGGGAGGCAAAGCAAAGCCATTTTGAGATTAAATATTGGTTATGGATAATCCACAGGGAGGCAGTTCAGAATAGATTGTAAAGTAAACGAGTTAGTTCCAGCAGAACTTGGGAACACACATTCTGTTCTCCAAAGACACTTGAGATAGCCGAATGCCTCATACATAACTCTATGGAAATTCTATTAACCCTACGTACCACCATTAGGATATCACCATATTAAATTATCACCATATTGGGTTTTTAATATAATACCCTTATCCCCCAAAAGCACGTCCCTACAAGACTCCAGGCAAGTTATTTAACCTTTAAGGGCTCTAAGCAACAATGGAAAACTAAGTTGCAAACAAATTGCTGACCTGCATTGGTGGAGGTCATTTCCTAACCTGGGAGTTCCCTGTACCAATTAAACCACAAGTCCAGTCCTTAATGGCTATTCTTATACTATCTTTCATTGTTGTTTAGTCGTTTTCCAATCGTGTCCAACTCTCCATGACCCCATTTGGGGTTTTCTTGGCAAAGATACTGGAGCAGTTTGCCATTTCCTTCTCCAGTCCATTTTACAGATAAGGAAACTGAGGCAAATAGGGTTAAGTGACTTGCCCAGGATCACACAGCTAGTTAAGTGTCTGGGCTAGATCTGAACTCAGGTCTTCCTGATTCCAGGCCTGGCACTCTAACCACTGCTCCACCTAGCTTAGAGAATTGTTGTGAGGAAAGCACCTTGTAAATCTGAAAGTATGAAATAGATGTGAGCCACATCTTTTATGCATTCATACAGGATCGTATATTTAGAGCTGGAGGGGACCCTAGTGGCAGAGAGTTCAGCTCCTTCACGTTACAATTTAGGGAATGGAAGCACAATGAAGTTAAAGGTCTTACCCTGAGCACTTGTTTTTATTGCCTCCTGTTGAGCGTAGACATCACCACCTGTAAACACCCTAGCTGACCCTGCTTTAGCCTCTCTGACATTACTGCAACTTTTGTCAGAACTGTCTATTAACATTTAAAGAGATAATACAAATGCTTTAAAGTGAATTCATCACCTCCCCTCTTCCCTACTTTTTTCTGCTCCCCCCACTCCAAGGCAAAGAGGCCTTGCTCAGTCTAGGGTACCATGGTATAGTTGTAAACATCACTGGATTAGGCTTATATCTTAACTCTATGAGTCACCATCTCTCTGGGAGTAAATTTCTTCATCTACAAAATAAAGGAGTCATACTAGATGGTCTCTAAGTGACTAGCCTATGGTCAGCCAGTAGGAGTCTTAGGCAGGATTTGAACTCAGGTCTTCCTGGCTCTGAGTTCAACATTTTCTAGCCACTGTGCCATCTAAATCCTAGCCCAGATAACCTCCAGGTCAACATGAAAGTGCCATGTGATCATTGGTTTAGAACTAACAAGACCCTTAGAGGTTATATGGTCTGACCCCCTCATTTTCAAAATGGGGAAACTGAGGCCAAGACAAGTGAAATGACTTTTCCAAGGTGACACAGCATGTTGCAAAGGTCCTTTAACTCCAAATCCAGCACTCTTTTCACTGTTCTACATTGCTTTATCACATCCTGAAATGATGACAGATACATGGTTCATCCACAAACCATATTGGCACCAAGCACTTTGTTATTTCAAGTACTTTGTTAGCCAGTGATCAGGTGTTTATCCACATTTTTGAGGAAGATCAACCTTTGAACACCAGCATTAAGAGGCCTACAGTTGAGTCCTCAAACTTCCTTTCTCAGGTATCTAGGATAAGCAATAGGGCACTCTGCAGAGGAAAACCAACATGGAGGAATGAGTTGCCTTCGTTGGTAGATATCCCTTTAAGGGAAGAGCTAAGGTCCTATTTTGGAAAATTCCTTCCTGGCTTTAGGGTGTGTGTGTGTGTGTGTGTGTGTGTGTGTGTGTGTGTGAGAGAGAGAGAGAGAGAGAGAGAGAGAGAGAGAGAGAGAGAGAGAGGAAGAGAGTGTGTGTGTGTGTGTGTGTGTGTGTGTGTGTGTGTGTGAGAGAGAGAGAGAGAGAGAGAGAGAGAGAGAGAGTGTGTGTGTGTGTGTGTGTGTGTGTGTGTGTGTGTGTGTATGTGTTGACTATTTTCTAGGTGTTTGGTGTGGGGAGAACTCTTGCTGTACATGGGGCCAAGAGATAAACATCTCCACAGGTCCAGTTGTAGGAACCAGAGATTCTCTACTATCTCCCTAATGATAATCTGCAGACACTTTCCATTCACCGACCTCCTGGACTGCCAAGTGTCTCCCTGAAATCCCAGCCTTAAAAACTCAGCTTTATCAGTGCACACAGTTTCAGCAAAACCCAAGGTCTCAGCATTGTTAACTTTGCCCTGTGTTGATAAGCACGACTGAGGATGTGCTGTCCGAGTTATCTGTTCCATGGTACATCACAGCCTGGCTGGAAGATTCAAATCTTTCATACATGCTTTGATGGAGACCCCACCCCACCCCCAACCTGCCCCTAGCCTTTTTCTTTCTCCTTTGCTCTATTTATTTCCCCTGAGACAATTTCTATGCAAAATCAATGGTGTGGACTCCAATGGGGCAAACTTCTATCTTTTCAAATTTGGACACCCCAAATTTTAAGTTCTACTTTATGCACCACAGAGAGCCTGCCTCTGTCACTTTCTATTTGTGTGACCTTGCACATGTCACTTTACCTCTCAGACCTTTCCTTATTTGTAAAATGAGGGGCTGAGCCAGATGGACTCTCAGAATTGGTGGTTCTAGAATGCAATTCAAGCTTGATCGCATATCAGAGAGCCTAAGATTTGGAAGTTACCCAGTAAGGTTTAGTTTAGGAGAGTGTTCAAGCTATTCCAGACATACAGTATTTTCAAAACCCTCCAGTGGCTCACTGCTTTTAGGATAAACATCATATAGGATGAAACACAAACTAATTCATTGGTTCCAAATACAAACTTTTTGGCCTGACAGTCAAGGCCAAGGTCTTCTATAATCTGGCTCTAATCTATATATTTTCATTCTTTTTTTTTGAATGAATGAATGAAGAAACATTTATTCAGTACCATGTATAGTCGCTATACTAAGCATTCTCTCATTGAAAGGAGTACTCACATCTATAAGATGACAAATCTATCAACATATCAAAATATTATTCACAGCCAAACATGCATCTAGGACTCCAGTGAAGCTTATATACTTGCCAATATTACATAGCGCTTAAAAACAGCTCAGTGAAAGTTTTTCAAAATGAACTTGATTCCTACCTCCAGAGAAAGAATGTATGGAGTCTGAATGCAAATCAAAGCATACTTTTTTAAAACTTTCTTTATTTTTCTTTTTTTTTCTTTTGCAACGTGGCTAATGTGAAAATATGTTTTGCATTACTGCATGTGTATAATCTATAGCAAATTGCTTGCCTTCTCAAGGAGGGGAAAAAAGGAAGGAGGGAATTAGGGAATTTGGAACTCAAAATTTAAAAAAGATGAATTAAAAAAAATTTTTTTACATGTAATTGAGAAAAATAAAATAATACAAAAATTTATTTTTATTTCACTTGCGGAATCTGATGGGTTTGACCTCTTTTAAATTCCTCAGGTTTCTCTCTTTTTTTTTTCCCTTAAATTGATTTTATTTTTTTAGATATCATCCCTTCATATTCAACTCACCCTGTGCCCTTTGTGTGTGTATATATATATATTTATATATATATATATATACACATATATATACACACATATATATATACCTACATATATACATAGACACACACATATGTATATATATATGTATACACACACACACACACATATATATATATGCATATTCCTTTCAGCTACTATGATATTGAGGTCTCATGAATCATACACATCATCTTTCTATGTAGGAATGTAAACAAAACAGTTCAACTTTAGTAAGTCCCTTGTGATTTCTCTTTCTTGTTTACCTTTTCATGCTTCTCTTGATTCTTGTGTTTGAAAGTCAAATTTTCTATTCAGCTCTGGTCTTTTCACTGAGAAAGCTTGAAAGTCCTCTATTTTATTGAAAATCCATATTTTGCCTTGGAGCATGATACTCAGTTTTGCTGGGTAGGTGATTCTTGGTTTTAATCCTAGCTCCATTGACCTCTGGAATATCATATTCCAAGCCCTTTGGTCCCTTAATGTGGAGGCTGCCAGATCCTGTATTATCCTGATTGTTTTTCCACAATATTCAAATTGTTTCTTTCTGGCTGCTTGCAGTATTTTCTCCTTGACCTGGGAGCTCTGGAATTTGGCGACAATGTTCCTAGGAGTTTTCTTTTTGGGATCTATTTGAGCAGGTGATCTGTGGATTCTTTCAATTTCTATTTTGCCCTGTGGCTCTAGAATATCAGGGCAGTTCTTCTTGATGATTTCTTGAAAGATGATATCTAGGCTCTTTTTTTTGATCATGGCTTTCAGGTAGTCCAATAATTTTAAAATTATCTCTCCTGGATCTATTTTCTAGGTCAGTGGTTTTTCCAATGAGATATTTGACATTGTCTTCCATTTTTTCATTCCTTTGGTTCTGTTTTATAATATCTTGATTTCTCATCAAGTCACTAGCTTCCACTTGCTCCAGTCTCATTTTTAAGGTAGTATTTTCTTCAGTGGTCTTTTGGACCTCCTTTTCCATTTGGCTAATTCTGCCTTTCAAGGCATTCTTCTCCTCATTGGCTTTTTGGAGCTCTTTTGCCATTTGAGTTAGTCTATTTTTTAAAGTGTTGTTTTCTTCAATATTTTTTTCAGTATTTTTTGGGTCTCCTTTAGCAAGTCATTGACTTGTTTTTCATGGTTTTCTTGCATCATTCTCATTTCTTGTCCCAATTTTTCCTCTACTTCTCTAACTTGCTTTTCCAACTCCTTTTTGAGCTCTTCCATGGCCTGAGACCAGTTCATATTTTTCTTGGAGGCTTTTGGTGTAGGCTCTTGCACTTTGTTGACTTCTTCAGGCCATATGTTTTGGTCTTCTTTGTCACCAAAGAAAGATTCCAAACTCTGAGACTGAATCTGGGTGCGTTTTCGCTGCCTGGCCATGTTCCCAGCCAACTTACTTGACCCTTGAGTTTTTCATCAGGGTATGACTGCTTGTAGAGTAGAGAGTACTTTGTTTCAAGCTTGAGGGGATGCGCCATTGATTTCAGAGCTATTTATATATAGCCAGCTCTGCCACCCCAGCACCCCTCCTTCCTCAAGAACCACCAACCCAGACCTGATGCAAATCTTCAGCAGGCTCTGCACTCCTGCTCTGATCCACCACTTAATTCCTCCCACCGTGTGGGCCTGGGGCCGGAAGTAACTGCAGCTGTAGTTCTGTAGCTGCACCTCCCCCACTGCCCCTGGGGCGGTGGCCGAACTGTGAACTCTGTGCCCCGAAGCTTTTCCCACTAACCTTCTCTGTTGTCTTTGGTGTTTGTGGGGTTGAGAAGTCAGGTAACTGACACAGCTCCCTGATTCAGGGTGCTAGGGCCTGTTCTGCCCGGCTCCTGGTCTGGCTAGTCCTGCTGCCTCCCATGCTGAGCTCCGCTCCCCTCCACCCCCTGCGCGATAGACCTCATCCAGCGACCATCCAGGCTGTCCTGGGCTGGATCCCCACTTCCCTCTGCTATTTTGTGGGTTCCGCAGTTTATATATTTTCATTCTTAATGAATGTGAGTCACGGTACTCACGTTTTTCACATGCTATGCTTCAACCAAGCTAGACTAGCTATTCTCAAATCGCATCCAGCTTTTTATTGCTCTTGGGCATTAACACATACTCTCCTTGTGCTTGGGGTGCATTCCCTCCCACATCTCCACCTGGTAAAATCCCTCTTGTTCCAAGGCCATCTTAGGATCTGCAGCTTCCATGGAGCCTGGCCTGATTTTCCATCTCACCACCCCCACCTTTCCTTCCTTCCTCCCTCTCCTTTACTTCCTTCCATCCTTCTTTCCTTTCTTCTTTCTTTCCTTCCTTCCTTCCCTTCTCTTCCCCTCCTTCCTTCCCTTTCTCTTCCCCTCCTCCTTCCCTCTCCTTTCCTTCCTCCCTCCTTCTCCTTTCTTTCCTTCTTCCCTCCCTTCCTTCTTTCCTCCTTCCTTTCCTCCATTCCTTCTCTCCTTCCCTTTCTTCCCTTCCCTCGTCTCTCACTTCCCTTCTCTTCCCTCCTTCCCTTCCTCTCCCTCCCTTCCCCTCCTCCCTCCCTTCCTCTTTCCATACCCAATTCCCTTCCCTTCCTTCTTCTCCTTATCTGACCCAGGCTGGAAGTTCAACATCCGCACAAGGTTTCAAGCCCCAGTACTAATTGGTACAGAAACTTTAGCCTGCTCCATTTTTCCAGCCTGGGCCCATTTGTCCCTTCTTAAACACCCCTCCCAATGGCTGAGCTCACTGTCTTAGTGCTGGATATAATACAGTTACCCACTTGGCCTCAGCCCTACCATCTGCTACCTATCAAGTGATCGGTCAGCCTCAACTGCCCCTATAACAAGGACTACAGATGCGCGCGCCCAGTAGGAGCGACGTTTCTTGTAACATCTTGGTTGACCTCCTCCTCTGTACATCCTGCCCTCAGCTTTATTGATTACACGCCTTATCCCGCATGACACAGCCCTTGCTCCCACGGGGCTCTGAGTATTGTTTCCCATCTTTACACCTTTCACACTGCAGGTGTAGACGAATCGACTGTCAAATGGAACTGCAGAGCAGGCATTGAATGTTCTTGTTAGTGAGTGTTCTCTGGAATGGAATTGAAGGACTTTGTACATGGGGCAAACAGTTCTTTGTACTTTTTTCTGCACTTGTGCTTCACTTCCTATGCCTGAATTTTAAAGGGACTTTAGAGATGATCTAGCCTAACCTCCTTCCTATTAAGAGGTTGTTGTTGTTCAGTCATTTCAGTCATGTCTTTACTCTTCCTGACTCCATTTAAGGTTTTATTGGGAAAGATACTGTGGTGGTTTGCTATTTCTTTCTCCAGATCCTTGTACAGATTAGGAAACTGAGGCCGAGTTAAGTGACTTGTCCAGGGTCACACACATAGTTAGTAAGTGTCTCAGACTGGCTTTGAACTTGGGACTTCCAGATTCTCGGCTCCTCACTCTATCCACTGTTCCATCCCCACTTTCCCCTCCCCAGTTAGGAAGAGAGGCACCCAAATCATGTGATATCAGTCAGTCAACAAGCATTTTAGTGCTTACTATGTGCCAGGCCCTTGTATAAATGCTAGTGATACAAATAAAGGCAAAAAATGTCCCTTAAGACTTTAAATTCTAATGGAGGAGACAGTAGGTTAATAACTAGGTACACACATAACACATACAGAGGAAATGGAAGGGAGTCAAAAACGGGGAGGCATTAGTAGCTGGGAGAAAAGGCAAAGTCCTCCCATAGAAGGTGAGCTTTGAGCTGGACCTTGAAGGAAGCCAGAGACCAAGAGGTGGAGGGCAGGGAGCAGAGCAATGGCTGAATCTATGGCTCCCCTCTATAAGAAGTCATCTACCTAGGCCTTTGCTTCCTGACACTGTGGAGGGAGGAGGGGAGAGGAGGAGGAAAGCACTCAGAAGTTTAAAAAAAAGCAAATTAATGAGGAGTTACAACTCACCAGAGACCTCTGCTAGATTACAATGTTTCACAAACTGCTAGGTCATTAAATACACAAGATTTAATTAATATACCTCCTAAACCCTAATTACCAAACTATAATTCCTAACCAGCCCATGAGATACATACATAACCATCGATGTCAGAGACAAATGGACATTTATAGAATAAAATATCTTAAATAATTCACTCTACATAAAATTTTGGAATATTACTTAAGAATAAGACTAGTTAACATTTAGAGAGTGCTTTAAAGTTAACAAAGCACATTCTCTCTATAAAACCTCATTTTCTAAGGAGAATCCAAGGCTGAGTGAGGAGCAAAAACTGAAAATGAAGGCCCAGAAATTTAAAATTCCAAGAAAGTGCCTTAATCTTCACCACGAAAGATCCTTGATATTGGACTCATCACCATCCAACATATTGTGACATTATGTATTCATTATGTATTTAATTCTTTCATGTACCCTTATTAATATAAACTAACAATGCAAGGAAACTGATCTGTAGACTACAAAAGTCACAACAAAAATAAGTAACTAGATGAGTTTAGGTTCTTTCCAGCTCTAAATTTAGGTTGCTATGAGTCTAAGCAAGGAGACAGTAGGGGGAAAAAAGCATATGTTGCTGGTTCCTGTGAGTCCAAGTGAGGAATATTGGGTTAACTATATTTATGGGCCTAACACATATTAAGTGCTTAATAAATTTCCTATCTCTGAGAACTGAATAACATAACCAGTGATCTTTGAAAGATGATGGAGAATGGGAGAAATGCTATTGGAGATGAGAGCGGGAGGGAGGAGAGGAAAGAGGGGAGAGGGGAGGGAGGAGAGGGGAAAGGGAAGGGAGGAGAGGGGAGGGGGCAGGGAGGAGAGGGGAGGGGGGAGGGAGGAGGGGGGAGAGGAGAGAAAAGTTGCCAATGAGCTTGGCTTCATTTCCTGGAAAAATTCTAGGCCATATTATGAAATGGATGTTTTATGAACCTCTAGAAAGGGATGTGGCAATCACTAAGAGACAGCATGGTTTCATCAGGAACAATTCACGCCAGAATAACTTCATTTCCTTTATGGATAGAGTTATGAAATGAGTACATGAGGGGAATTCTATAGCTAGAATTTACCTAGATTTCAGCAAAGCAACGGACAAAGTCTCATTGTTCTTCATGTGAATAAGAAAGAGAGGTGTAAGCTAAAAAAGAGTGCCATTGGGTGGATTTAGAACTAGTTCAGTAACTGGTCCCGAAGAATATTCACAATGGTTCAATGGAGGCAAGTCTTTCACACAGAGGGTAGTGCCTTAAGGATCAGTCCTAGTTCCTGTTCCATTCAACATTTTTATCACTGACTCGGATGAAGGAAGAGGTCACATATTTATTGAGTTTTCTGATGACAGAGATCAGGGAGGGACAGCTGACCTATTATAAGACAGATTCCAAAAATAAATCCCCAATGATTCTAATCTGTTAGAACGATGGCATGAAATAAGTAAAAAATGACCTCTTATAGGACTGTCCCTCAAAAAAATCAACTGCAAGAGTATAAGATTTTTAGGCAGAAAAGCTCCTAGGCTTTGGATGGATGAACAAGTTCAATGAGAGGCAAAAATATGTGATATGGAAACCAAAAATGCAGGAGTGACCTTGGGCTATACTGAGAACATAATATCTCAGCACAGGACATGTGCATCTTGGTCTACCCTGACTTTGCCTGACCACTCCTAGAGTCTTAGGTCTAGTTCCAAGGGCCACATCTTAGGAAAGGTATTGCCAAGCTAGAGACTGTCCAGAGAGGGTGATCAAGATGGTGAGGGTGATAGGATCATTGACTTAGCTCTCAAAGGGACCTCACAGGCCATTGAACAACCCAACTTCTTCATTTTAGATGTGAGGAAACAGAGATCAGCAGGATAAGTAACTTATCCAAAGTCACATAAATCATCAGGGACTAGATAGAATTTGAATCTAAGTTCCCTGACTCCAAATTCAAGGGACTTTTCTCCTGTCCTGTGTTGCCATTGGGCAGGGGTCTCAAGATGGTGCTGTAAAAGAGTCAGCTGAAGGGAAGTCAGCAGTGTGGGGAGGAACGATAGAGGGAGAGGGAAGGAGAGAGAGAGAGGGAGAGGGACAGGAAGAGAAGGAGAGAGTGAGGGGGGAGGGGGAGAGGGAGAGAGTGAGAGAAAGGGGGGAAGAGAGAGGGAAGGAGGAAGGGGGCGAGAGAGAGAGAGAGAGAGAGAGAGAGAGAGAGAGAGAGAGAGAAACAGAGAGAGAGACACAGAGAGAGAGAGAGAGAGAGAGAGAAAGAGAAAAAAAGAGAGAAAGAGAGAAAGAGAGAGAGAAAGATAGAGAGATAGAAAAGAGAGAGAGAGAGAGAGAGAGAGAGAGAGAGAGAGAGAAAGAGAGAGTAAGAGAGAGAGACTACACTCATAAAGCACAACTAATAGAAATGGATGAAAAGCTGTAGAGAAAGAGTTTGCCCTGAGATTTTTCTTTTTTAACAAAAACAACCACAACCAATTGGAGCTGTCCGGAATTAGAGTGGGTTGTCTTCAATGTCCAAAACTGAAACCATTCTCTTCCTCACCAATCAATTCCTCCCTTCTTCCTAACTTTCCTATTACTGTTCAGGGCATCATCATCCTGTCGGTCATCTAGGCTTGGAATCTGGGCATCATCCTTGATGTTTTACTCTCTCGTACTCCTCATAACCAATTTGTTACCAAAGTCATGTCACTTCACCTTCACAGCTTCTCTCGTTCAAACCACCTCTCCTCTGACCTTGCCACTATCATGGTGCAGGCCTTCATCCCCTTGCACCAAGGCTACAGTCTGATGCTTGGACTCCTTGCCTCAAGTCATGCCCCATTCCATTCTATCCTCCACTCACTCATCCAATTGGTCCTCCTTAACTGGGTATCTGACCTGTTACTCCCCTATTCAAGAGAACTCTTGTGGTTTCTTGTTGCTTCCAGGATCAAATTTAAAATCTTTCATAACCTCATCCCTTCCTACCTTTCCCATCTTCTTATGCCTTATTCTCCTCTCAGGACTAGCTGTTGCTCCAATAAGCTACTCCACCTCCTAACTCTGTACCTTTTTCCTGGGTGGCATCTGTGCAGGAATTCTCTCCCTCTTCATTCTGCCTAAGCAGAATTCTTATTCTAAGAAGAATTCTAATTCTTCTCTGGCTTCCTTCAGTTCAAATCTCACCTTCTACCAGAAGCCGTTCCTAAGCCCTACTAATGCCAGTACCTCCTCTCTGCTGAGTAACTCCAACTTATTCTGTATATATCTTACTTGTACCCATTTACATGGTGTCTCCCCTATTAGAATGTAAACATGATGAAACATGCTATCTACCTCCAGACAGAGAGGTGACAGACTCAGAGTGTAGACGGAGACATATATGTGCATTCATACGTGCATAGTTATATGTATACATATATAAACATACACAGATAGCTAGTGTTGGAATTTTTATGCTTGACTATATACGTTTGTAATGGGTTTTGTTTTTCTTGCTTTCTCAAAGAGGGGAGAAGTTGATAGGAGAAAGTGAATGAGGACTTAAAAATAACATGAAATTGAATTAAAATTTTTTTAAATATGAGTTCGTTGAGAGCAGGGACTGTTTTTTTGCCCTGGTAACCCCAGCACTTGGTGCAGTGCCTGCTTAATAAACGGCTTGTGACCTGATGACTTGGTTGGCAGGTCTCCCTTCACTAACTGAGTGAAGGCTGTTGGGTACTTGCTAGGCATACTACAGAGGGAGTTCTTTTTTCATGTCTAGATTAAACTAGATGAGTTCCGAGGTCTCTTCCAATTCAGATTCTGTGATACAACGGCATCAAATGCTCCATCTTAGGTTTTGTAAAAAGTCTCGCTGGCCTTTCTCCATGATTTCAATTAATGGAGATTTTAATAAAGGTTTGAATGTTAATACTCTCATTAGCACTAACCTTGGAGTTAGGAAGATCTGAATTCAAATATTGCCTACGACACTTACTAGCTGTATGACCCTGGGAAAGGCATTTAACCCTTCTCAGTGGCCTCATGTATAGAATGGGGATAATAATGACGTCTAATTCCCAAGGTTGTTATGAAGATAAAATGAGATACCATAGGTACAGTGCTTAGCTAGCCTTAAAATACAGTCAGACATCAAATCTTAGTAAACGTTATCAGGGTGGGGAACCTGTGGCCTGGAAGCCACATGTTTTACAGAAAAAAATCCCTTTATTAACTCCATCCTCCGAATACTAATAGGATATTCAAGGAAAAGTAACATTGGAAAACATAACTTTTCTAGTGCTTAGGCTGAAAGAACAATGATCATCCTGGATATAAGTCTCATGATTTCCTTATGCTACTCTTTCTCTGTTCCGTGTTCTTCTCTGGTAATCTCTCATACAGATAAATCTCTGCAATCCACCTACTTTGTACATTCAAGAACACTGATAATTCCAGTGCTGAGTGTGCCCACAAGTCACCTGGAGGGATTTCCAGGTTCCACGCCTTGGAGCACATGCCTAAGAGTCAAACCCAGGAAAATACTTTTCTTTCACAAGTATAAGTGTACTAGCCTAGAACCCAAGGGCCAAGATTCTCCCCTTTGACACTGGCTATTGACTGTGCCCCACCGAGTATCAACTTTCCTTCCCATGGGAAGATGGGGAATCTGATGAAGAGTGAAGTAGGTATAAGCAGGAAAACGATATATGCAATGATGATAACATAAACAGAAAGATCAAAACCCTCAAAACTAAATGAGTTAAGAGAATGTACCTTCCTTCCTTTTCACCATAGAGGTAGGGGGACTGCGGCTAGGGAACACTGCATACGCTGTCAGACATAATCTGAATGTGGCACATTGTTTTTTTCCCTTCTTTTAAAATCTTTCTTATAAGGAATGGATTGCTAGGTAGAGGAGGGAAGAGGGACAGATGTGGGAATGAATGTGACATAAAAACAAGAAGGTAGAAATAAAAATAATACTGAAATGAAAGAAAAACAAATTTGACTTCCATAATTTATTCTCCTTAATTTAGTAGTAATAGTAATAATAGCTAGCATTTAAATAATGCTTTATGGTTTAAAAATCACTTCACTTATATTAACACTTTGGGTGGTAAGCAGATGGCAAGTCTTCTGAGACCTTCTTTGGGCATCATTATTTGGGTATGCCTACCCGTTAGAATGAGAGGTCAATGGGAAGAGAAAAGGTCTTCTTTAAACCATGTCTCTCCTGTGGCCTACTAAGTTACTCTGCACATAGTAGGTACTCAGTGTGTTAATGAAGTTTAAACTGAAAGCATCAAGAAGCAATATCATTTGTCATGGTGGGTAGAGAGCCATTCCTAGAGACATAAAGGTCTAAGTTCAAATTCTATCTTTGACCCACATGGGCCATGTGACCCTGGTCAGATCACTTAAAGTCTCAGTGCCCCAGGTAACTTTCTAAGAGAAGAAGTTTCAGAGAAGGTACCAACCTAAATGGGTAGAAGAAGTATGCCAATGAAATTACAGAGCCAGTCAAAAAAAAAAAGAAACAACAGAAGATTCAAAGCATCACTGAAATCTAGAAAAATTCTCATTTTCTTCTTCCTTCATCAACAGAACCTGCTGTGCTAATCAAAGAAAGAAACTAACTGGGTCAGCCATGAATGGCTCCTCTCAAGAGCCCAATAGAGAATCTGTGCTGTGGGATCGTCAGATCTATAAATATTCACTAACTGGCCAAATGACCAAGCCCCAGGCCTTGGACTGGAGGGAGGTAGCTCCCTCGGAGTCCTTTGAGAGTCTTCGAAAGTATGTTGACTTTTGTCACAACTGGGATCTTTCCTGCCATTCTATTGCCCTCATTCTCAGCTTCAATTGAATTTCACTTTTCTTCCATGAAGTTAGTAGGTAAAAGTTGCAAAGAGACAAGATTATAGAGCCAAATTCCTAACAATTAGAGCTACCCCAATGTGGAAATGGCCTGCCTCTTGAGAAAGTAATGTCTCATTGGAAGTCTTCAGGGGGCTGGATAACCACTTTGGGGCTGTGTTATAGTGGGAATTCTGGATTCTTTTCATATGTGGGTTGGAATATCTGGCCTCTGAGGTTTCTGCTAACTCAGATTCTATGATACAGTGGCATCAGAGAGAGATACTCTAAGTTGGATGTTTTTTTTTTTTCCTTAACAAGGTCACACAGGTCTTCCCACATTACTTTAAGTAGTGAAATTTTAGTAGAGTGTTAAGATAGGGTACATACTTAAATTAGATTTCAATTCTTCCCCACCCCCTAAAATAGCAGCTTCAGATTAAAGAACCCTAGAATGTTCTAACAGAAATACCCTGTAGTGGCAATATGTTCATTTTACAGATGAGGAAACAAGGGTCAAGACAATAAAAATGACTGAGCCACAGATAGAGTGAGCGAGTGGCAGGCCTAGGGTCAGCACCCAGGCCTCCTGGGTCCCATTCATCCATTCACTGACTCAGAACCTACTACAGGGAAGACAGGGTAGTAGGCACTGGGGGACATACAGTCAGGATAAAGAAGAACACAGTCCCTAACTCAAGGAAATTGAATGTAAAGTAGGGGAGATATATATAGAAATATAGAGATACAAATAGAAACTACAAATTAGAACGTGGTAAAGGCAGGAGGAAAATACAAGCAACATGCTATGAGTTCAGAGGCAGGATTAATCACTAGTGACTGGGGGTGGAAGATAAATCAAGGAAAGCTTCAAAAGGGCCATCTGGTCTCAGCCTTGAAGGCTAAGGAGAATTTATAGGAACAGATAGTCAAGTGTAGAGAAGGGGACAATTTTAGGCACAGGGGACAGCATGAGCAAAGGCACAGGGGGAAAATCCAGGATATGTTTGGGAATGGTGGGTGAGTAACCCATTTTGTTCAGTTTATTTGGCATACGAGAGGCCACGTGTTACAAAAAAGTAGGTTGGAGCCAAACTGTAGAGGGTCTTGAATGGCAGGGTGAGTTTAGACTTTATTTTATAGGCACAGGAGAGTGACTGAAGGGTTTTGAATAGTGTGGTGACAGAATCAGATCTGACTATTAGGGGATGAGAGATTGAACCTGTGATTTCACTGTCACAGGGAACTCCCAGGTGAGGAAACTCCCTCTCCCAATTTGTCCGAAATTTGTGGTCTTAGTTGCCTAGAGCAGTATTGTCAAATTCAAAGTGCCACCAAAACATAAAGATGCCTGCTAGCACATATCCACTTGGAAAACCATATATTAACATTATCTGTATTCTAATATGTTTTTATTTATTTTATTAAATAGTTCCTAATATACATTTTAATCTAGGTCAGGCAGCACTTGACACCTCTGAGAAGAAATTACTTGCGCAGGGTCACATAGCCAGGATGTGTCCCAGATGGGACTTGAACCCAGGCCTTCCTGGTTTTGAGGCCAACTCTCTCTATTCACTGTGCAATTCTGCCTCTCAATGGATTTTATGGAATAGATACTAGAAAGAGTGAGGATATTCCACAGTCTTCACAATCTACAATGTATCTATTAAAGGATGCTTGGAAATTGCCTGCTAGCAATGTTCCTGCCATCACTATTAGTTGGTTTCACATACCAGTTGGAATAATTTTATTCCCTGGGGGCCCTGTCTGTGATTATTCTAAGATGTACTACATAAACTATTCAGCTATCTTTGTATATTCTGAATGTTTTTCAGAAAACATAGCCACTTTCCCACTCACCCATCACTACACACAGAAAATAAAAAATTTCCAGAGAAAAACCCATTTGAATCCATTTCCTTCCCCACTAAATACATTCTCAAGGAAACAGATTCAGTCAGGAAGCAAATTTTCCAACAAACAGAACACCAAGAAAATACTGAAGGGTTCTCACAACTCTTCCTCAAGAGTTGTAGGAACTTAACCCCAATCTTATGCAACCCTTTAGTTATTACTACAATGTTATCACAATATCATAAAAGCAAATTCTGAGGAAGTCAGGAATGCATTTCGGGAGTTAGAAGACATGGATTCTGGTATTGTCTCTCTTGCTTGTTAGCTGTGTGACTTTGGCCTAGGAACCTCACCTCTTTGGGCCTCAGTTTCCTCATTTATGGAGAGGAGAGTCCTGGATTAGGTGGTCTCTAAGGTCCCTTCCAGATGTGACATTCCAAGTTTTTAATGAGGGTATGATACACTTGCCTGAGGAATGGCATTCATTGATCATGGGAACAGAGAGATACTAGTAAGATGCCAGTCATTTTGACTCTACTCTTTTTCCCTATCATTGGTGCCACCATTCACGCCATCTGCCATATTAAAAACCTTGGGGTTACCTGATTCTTCCCTCTCCCTTACTTCTTTTATCTAATCTGTTATCAAGTTGTATTGACTCTACCTCCTTCACTTGCCATCGTGTGCTAAATACCTTGATGAGAGTACTCCAGGCACCTCCTTCTCTCTCTCTCTTTCAATGCTGGGCCTGATCTAACACAGGGAAGAGAAGATCAAAGCTACCAAAACCCAGCTTCATCTCAATGGAGCAAGAACCACCTTCATCTTAAAGTCCACTGTAACACTCTGCCCTTGGCATCAGGCTGTTTCTTGGGTGGATAGAACAATCTTCCCACATGTCAAAGGACTAGGGGGTTTTGGTGTCAGCCCAGACTAAACTTCTCCAACTTCCCAGTTAGTTCTTGCTCAGTTCAGGATCCTCCCTAAATCTCTATTGACTCTTCTAGAACAAAGAGATTGTTCTTTTTCCCCTCCCAGGTCAGGATTCCCTTTGAGGCAGAAGGTAAAATCATGTTTCCAAACGACTGAGATCAGTCAGTCTCACTGTGAGTACATCTCAGTGGAGCCAGAAACATAGGGAGGATATCTTTTAGGGGCCTGGGTTCCCCCAGATAAGCGCTCTCTAAACATAGGCTCATTATCATGACACCTAATTCTTTTGCTTTTTGGTCCCTCAGGAGTTCAGCCCTGGAAAGTTTAGCCCTTAGTCTAAATTGCTTCAAATTAGGCTCCAGCAAGGGCAGAAGATCCTGTTCTTTTCCCTAAAGCAGTAAGCTGTCCCTCAGTACTGGTTACAAATGATCATCATTTACTCAAAACTCTCAACCTTCCAGGCTAGCCAGTCACTGAACAGAACACACAAGTTACCCAGGCCTCCTTTCCTACCAGAATCAAAAGCTGTCATAAGAGTTTTCTGAAATGTTGAAGACAGAAGGCAAAGGTCAATTAAGTCAAATTTCAACAAACTAGACTGACTAGAAAGTCCAGATCATATTAATATAAAGTCCACATTTTTCTTCTATGAGTTTGTATGCAAATAGGCAATAAACTACTGGAAAATAGCATTTTCTTGAGTAAATTAAGCAAGTTCCCTACTCTCTGTTTTTTTTTAAGATTTAGCAATTTCTACAAAAACAGCAAGCCAGCCAATGACACTAAAAGCAATAAGCCTTTGCCATATTTTAATAAAAGCTAATATTTTTAATTATTTAATTGAATTAATTTATTTTATTTACTAATTAATTTTTTAATAAAAGCTAATATTTATATAGCTAGACCTGGAGTGAAGAAGACTTGATTTTAAATTTAGCCTCAGGCACTTACTGCCTGAGTAACTCTGGACAAGTCACTGAACCTCTCTCTGTCTCAGTTCCACCAGCTTTCTCTAACAGGTGTGTCTGATTGGTTTCCTATCTCTGATGTCAAAGGCAGAGAGGCCTTTCCCCAACCTGCCCTCCCCTGAAAATGGCAAATTCTATAATCAGGGCAAGTCTCTACCATTCAAACTGGAGCTAACGGGTTCAAAGTTTATAACCTTTTTTTCTTCAGTTGGTTGTGGGGGCACAGGTAGGGATAGAAAAATAAATAATGAAGGGTGGGCAAATACAGTTCACCTACAATCCTGTTTACACTATTAATTTACCCTATTACTATTCTCATGGAGCTATTCAGATGAATTCTTTAGCAAGCTCTTCATGGGATAAGCAAACTCAGCTGTTGTCATAAGAATGATACATTTCTTTTTTGGGGGGGCAATTGGGGTTAAGTGACTTGCCCAGGGTCACACAGCTGGTAAGTGTCTGAGGCCAGATTTGAAGTCAGGTCTTTCTGACCTAATTCCAGGGCTGGTGCTCTAACCACGGTACTACCTAGCTGCCCCCAAGAATAATACATTTCACATAAATTATATCTAAATGTGGTATAGTGGATAGAAAGAATGCCTTGTAGCTAGGAACACTTGGGTTCAAGTCCTTCCTCTGACCCATATTGGCTAGGTAACCTTTGGCCAGGAGTGGAGAACCCGAAGCCTTGAGGCCACAAGTGGTCCTCTAGGTCCTCAAGTGCAGCCCAGCCCATTGACTGGATCCAACTTAACAGAACAAATCCCTTTAATCCCTTAACAAATCCCCCTTAAAGGATTTGTTCTGTGAGGTTTGGATGCAGTCAAAGGGCTACACTTGAGGACCTAGAGGACCACATGTGGCCTCAAGGCCACAGGTTCCTTGCCCCTGCCACTTTCTCTCTCACTCCAAGACCATCAGTTGCACAGAAGTTGCTGACCTGCATTATTGGGATCTCTGGGATCTCTCTACTGCTGGACTAACAGATCCAGCCCACAACCCTATCTATCAAAAGTTCCAAATGTCCCCCTGAGATATGGGGCTAAACCCAGGGTTTCTGAAGACTGTACCAGCAATGCATACTTTGAAGCATCTTCTCTCCACATTGAAATCTAATCCCATCTTCTTAGGCCCATTTCAAATCTCATCTCTAGAAGCCTTCTCTGTCCATCACAGGGTTCTTCCTCTGACACCTGGTAGTACTTATTGCTTTTAATATTTAGAAATTAGGCCATCATATTGTGAGTTATCTTTTTAAATGTCTTGATTCCTTAACTGAATTGTAATTATCAGATAAATATTTACTGATTGAAATTAAAGTGGAATAATATGGGGGAAAGGAGCAGGGTATGGAAGAAAGGTGATCACTGAGAACAACAGTCTCACTGTTGAAGGACCTCTTGAAAACGATGAGTAGAGGCCATGGTCTACTTCCCTCTCTTAATTTTTAATTTTTAGCAACTCAGTTTTATCAATTGAGGATATTCTTCCAACACAAGTGAGAATCAGACATTTGAGGTCAGGCCTCCTGAGAGCAAGAGCTGCCGGCCAGGCTCAGACTGCTAGGTTATGATACAAGGGTTATTTCTGGCGTGTGTAGTTATGTAACCTCCAACTAGGAACTCTCTCTAAGAACACTCATTTGGACCTTCCTTGTGGCTCTGGTATGATTTTTTTAATATTACGGCTCTTTGGGGACACATAGCTCCCACAGTAGAGTGCAAGCCTTTTGAGGACAAGTGCTGTCTCATTCATCTTTGCACTGGCCTCAGAACCTCTCACCTGTCTGGTATTCGACAAAGGTTCAATGAATAGTCTATCCAGAAGCTAACAAGGCAATGACTTCTCGTTCTCAGGAATCACCTTCTCAAATGGGAACAAAGATAATGATTCTAGAATCTGATGGTGGATATGAATTGCTGAGATGCTGGGAATTCTTCAGGACTGTCATCAAGAGCTGCTCAGGTGGAAACATCACGAAGAAACATTGATAAGAAAACTGGAAAGAGGTGAGCTTGAGTTTCTCAAGCTCAGACTTGTTACAAAATCAATTCCTAGTCTCAGGATGCCCATCCTCAAAGGACTGAGCTCTTTTTTTACATACTCAGCTATAATAGAGCAATAGTCAACGTTGACAGAGTCAGATCCTTAGGATTAAGAGAAACAGATTGTGCAAAGATTCACTCCTTCGTTGAATTCTCTCAACAATGTGATTAATACACTAAATGATTACTTTTCTTAATGCTCTAAATTGGTGGTATAAAACTAAAATAGGAATGGGGGCCACTGAATTGTACATAAGGATCCCTGTGGGTTGCATATTGACTTAGTTTTAAAATGCAGTATTATCTATGTTTTCTTATATTTTAATTTATTTTGTTAAATATTTTCCAATTACATTTTAACATGACTTGATTTGGGCATCACTCAGGAAGTGTTTGTTGTAGGTCACCTGTGGTGGGCTGCATGTTTGACATTTCTGTTCTAAATGATCACTTTTCCTCTCATTTATTATTTCTTTTTTTCTATCAGTTAATATTTATTGTGTGCGTACTCTGTGTGTGTGTGTGTGTGTGTGTGTGTGTGTGTGTGAGAGAGAGAGAGAGAGAGAGAGAGAGAGAGAGAGAGAGAGAGAGAGAGAGAGAGAAGTGGGTAGGGAATGTATAATTCTTGCCAACTTTGTTCGGGAGATATGACTTATGTAAATAAAAAGATAATAAAGTGAACCTGTATATGACATCATTCCTTCCCACTTCCTGTCTGGGCTCAGAATCTACCAGCTTCTTCCCAAGGAATCCCTTTCCTTGTGATGGGACTATGTGGGCAGACAGGGCCAATACGATATTTGTCTTTGTAAGGACTGGGTCATGACAGTTTTCAGCACATTGATATGCTGCCACAGGAATTGGCGTAGGTTCCACAGCTTCCACCTTTCTTGCCAACTAGACAGGTAGGGGTTGCCCACTTCTGCCTGGCAGTGGGACCTACTCTCCATGGAAGTGGCTCTGAGGATACCTATCAGGACACCCTGTCTTTCTTAGACTCACTCCCTTGTATTCAACACCAGCTCCACAAGTACTAAGTTACTCCCTCCCTGCCTCCATTTCTCTCTTCTCTTCATTTTCCACAACCCCTGTCTCATACTCTGTCCTACTTCACTGTGCTCTATTGCACACACAACATATACAATAGCAACACTGCTAAAAAATGTTGAAAACTGTAAGAATTATGATTAATACAATGATCATTCATGATTCCGGAGGACCAATGATCAAGCATGCTGTCCATGACAGAGCGGTGATAGCCTTAGAGTGCAGAATGAGACGTATACACCACTCCCTCTCTCATTGGGCCTGGAGTCAGACCCAAGTTCAAACCCAGCCTCGGACACTTACCAGCTCTGTGCCCCTGGGCAGATCACTTAATCTCTGTTTATCTTAATTAACTGGAGAAGAAGATGACAAACCTACCAGTATCTTTCCCAAGAAAACCCCGTGGACAGTATAAGAGTAGGACACAACTGAATGTCTGAACAACATCTATCTATATGCCCACATGTACCACTATCAGGAGAATTTGTTTTGCTTGACTATATGTATTTGTTACAAAAAATCTGCTTTTTTTTCTTTTCTTTTTTTAATTCTCGTAGGGGGTGGGATGAGAAAGAAAATAGATTTCTGTTAATTTTTTTTAAATAGTGAGGTGGACGTGGTGGTGCTCCAATGGTGGAATGCTGCATGTACTTTCAGATGGGCTTATTATGTTATTATCAGTTTTACTTTGTTACAAGAGACCTCTCCTGAAGAGAGAGAGTAATCTGCAAATGTTCCTAATGTAAAGAAAAAATCCATCAATAAAACTGAAAGTGAAAAATAAAAATTAAAAACCACCACAGGGGTCAGACTGTGCTGCCACACCAATCATGCTCAATTGTGTGCAACATAAGAACATAAAGACACTCTTTGGTTGGAGACAGACCCGACATCTGTGGGTAGGGTAGCTGCCTGCCCTCATTGCTTTGTCTCCCACAGCTGTCTGCTCTTCCAGCTTGCTCACTGGAATCCAGGGCCAATGCACAATAATAAGTGCCCACTGAGGTATTTTGTCTTGTTTTGTTCTGGTTTTCAAGGCTGGGCCTCCCAATTTCACCTGGGCTAGAAATGCAGCAACCATTCTCAGGCTTGACCCCACCATTGATTGGCACAAAGCTTTGATATACTCCCTTTTCCTGCCTGGGCTGGTTTGCCCTCATTAAGCAGCCTAGTGGACTCCTGCTTCCAGGGTTTCACCATATCTATTCTGGACTTAGTGTGGAAACCCAATTAGCTTTAGCCCTTCTCTAGATCAGAATTCCTTAGCTCAAGAAATCCCTCAGTCTTAGCCTTCCTTTGTAGCAGAGATTACAGGCATGCCCCACAGTGCTGGTGATAACATTCATTATCTGTACTAGAATTCAGAGAAGGAGCTCTGATAGATAACACATGGGCTGTGGTGATCAAAGAATACACAAGTGAGAATGTAGGTGGGCCAAGAAACCTGGGATTGGATTTTAGTAAGAGGAAGATAGAGCCTGATAGATTTGACACTTCACTCTGAAAAGAAGAGAAATCTGAGCATTGGGCCAGAAGGTCAGGCCTCATTAAGCTAGAAAGGCTTTGAGTAATAGTCTGCCAATAGTCTGTCCACTGTCCAAAGACCAATGGATCTTTTCATTCTTTGTATTTGTATCTGAAGTGGATATCATGGTGCCTGGCACAGAGTAGGTGCTTCATAAAGACTTATTGAGTAACTGACCATTTTAAGTTTAGGAAAAACACAACTCGTCACTAGAATGTTGGCTATGGCGATCATGAAAGCCTCCTAGCGAGACATGAAGTAAGGGATAGAAGCATCTATCCCTCACATGATAATATGGATCATATTAAGTGAGAGGCTAATCATGGTACATGAATGTCAGACCTCATGTGGCACATAGTAGGCCCTTCAATACTTATCCAACTGGATCTTTTCTAAGCTTTTATTAAATTTCTACTGCTTCATGTACTGTCAAGGAAACTGACCCCAAGAAGCTTTCAGTCTACTGGAGGAATTGAAGGCACAGAATAACAAAAATTTAGCAGGGAAATTAAATGAAGCCCTTAGGAAAGTTAAGCTGACATGTTTACTATTATGCATAGATATTAAAGGGAAGTAGGAGGATCCAAAGAACTTCCCCAAACTGATAGCTCAGCTGAACTATTCTGGTCCCACGGGACAAGCTCTCCTGGTTCGGTGGTGCCTACCTAGGTGGGGCTACGCCCAGAGATGGATTTGCCCACACCCTGGGTAATTGTGTGGCAGAGCAGAGAGCTCAGGCCAAGGTTGCCCAGTGAGTCATAACCCCAAATCCAGAACAAAGGAACAGGGTGGAAGCTAGGGCAGGGGAAGTAGGAGAGGTACCAGAAGAGTTAGGATTCCTGAAGCCAACCCAGAGGGTAACCAGGCAAAACAGGAAGTGACTTTTAGGTGCCTCTGAGACTTTCCCCATCCCACACCCCTCATTTACTAGACTTCCCTGCTTCTCTGGCAGGTGGTGCCCATAGCTCAGCTATTCAGGAACATCTTTGTCCTAGCTGGTATGAGATTAGATGTGGGGTGAGGGGAGGAGAGAAATAGCAATCTATTTAAGTCTCTTAAGGCATTGGTTTCTCCATCTAGAAAAGAAGCAAGCTGGATAAGATGGTCTTTTTAAGTTTTCTTTTAGCTCTCATATTTTGTGATTAAGATACTGGAGTCCTGGGCTATACATAGAATTGGCTTAAGTTAAGCTAGCACCTACTTATCTACTGTGGAAGTTACTCACACCTACAGACTACTAGAAATCCAGGACAGCCTGGGCCAGGGGTGGGGAACCTGCGGCCTGGAGGCCACATGACACTCTAGGTCATCAAGTGTGGCCTTTTGACTGAATCCAAGCTTCACAGAACAAATCCTTTTATTAAGGGCCACATGTGGCCTTGAGGCCACAGGTTCCCCACCCCTGGCCTGGGCCTTGGGCATCCCATATGAAGGGGGTGAGGTGAAGTGAAGAGAGCAGCAGCTAACTCCTTCCACCAGGAGAGGGCTTGGGGAGGGTAGGGCATGCTTTTCTGTGCTAGGTCCAGGAGTAGGTGTGTTTGGCAAATGTGAAAAAGAATAAAAGGCTATTTTATGCCTTGCGTAGCCACACACAATTTAGTCTATGGCAAAGGGTAACTAAACTACAACCCAAGGCCTCCAAATGGAGGAAATGATTGTTAAAAACCCTAAAGTTTCCTAAGAATCCTCTGGTGGGTGAACTGAACAGAATCAGGAGGACTATTTATACAATAAAAACATTTTAAAGACAAGCAACTTTAAAAGACTTAAGAACTCTGATGGAGGCAAAGGCCAACCAGGATCCCAGGGTTCCCGAGGATGAAGAATTCTACCCCTTTATTGCCTGACAGAGAGATGATGGACTCAAGGTGCAGAATGTACCACACGTTTCTGGACACAGCAGATGAGGGAGTTTGTTTTACTTGACTTGGCATATTTCTCCTTCAGTAGTGGTGATGGTGGTGGTGGGGCGGGGGGTAGGGATACAGGAGGAAGAGAACTAAATGCTTGTTAACTCTAAAAATTCTTTAAAAGAATCTTCAAATGGGAGCTTAAATGAGTCTCAACTAAAACTGCTTCAAAATCCTTTCGTATTCTTGTGAGTTAGAGGGATTGTCTCCTATTCTGAAGAGTTTGTCTCAAAAAACCTATTGTCCTTATTTCAGAATTCATTCATAGAAAGCTCATTTACCTTGAGAAACTTACATTATTATCAACAGTTAATCGACAGGCATGTATTAAAGGCCTACTACATTTCAGGAACTGTGCTAGGGACTGGAGGTAAAAATACGCAGAGACAATTCCTACTCTCTTGTATCCTAGATTAGGGAGACAGGTGCATATAAAATATATGCAGTGTATAATCTATATCAGATTGCCTGCTGTCTTGTGGAGGGGGGAGAGGAGAGTGGGAGGGGAGAAGAAAAATTTGGAACTCAAAATTTTATAAAAATGAATGTTGAAAACTATCTTTACATGTAATTGGAAAAACACTATTAAGAAAAAATAATAAATAAAAATTAAATTTAAAAATAATATGTGGCATAAATACAAAGAGAACAAAATCCAAATAACTGCAAAGCAGTTTAAATACAAGGCAGTTTTGGAAGGGGGGCACTAGCAGTTGGAGGAAATTATCGTGCAAAAGATGGTGCTTAAGCTGTGTCTTAAAGGAAGAGGAAGGCACTTTCTGAAGGAGAGGTGAGGAGGGTGTGCATTGCAGGCATGGGGGCTATCCAGTTCAAAGACACAGAAATGGGAAAATGGGCTGTTTTATGTGAGGAACATGGAGAAGGGCCATTTGGCTGGAGGGGGAGTAATGTCCAAAGAAACTGAAAAGATTGGTTGGGACCAGGTTGCATAAGGCTAAAAAAAGCTAAACAGAAGAGTTTACATATTTAAGCCACAAGGAAGAGGAAGCCACTGGGATTGGTTGAGTAGGGAAGTCATATGGTCAACTCTGTGCTGAAAGAAAATTAATTGGGCAGGAAGATGTAGGATGAACTGGAGTGGTGAGATGTAATTAATAACTAATATTTCCATAGTACTTCAAGGTTGCCAAGCACCTCACCAATATCTCATCGGATCCTTACCACCCTGTACAGCAGGTGCCATTGTTCTCATTTTACATATAAGGAAACTGAGTCTGAGAGACGTTAAGTCACAAAACTAGTAAGCTTCTGAGCTGGGATTTGAACCAGGGTCCTTCTGACTCCAGGTCCAGTACTCTTGCCTCTGGTGCCACCTAGCTATTGGAGGCTTTTGTGGTAATAATCCAGGTGAGAAGTAATGGAGCCTTGAACTAAGGTGGTAGCTGCTGTGAGTGGGAGAGAGGTTTATAAAGCATTTTCCTCACAATAACACTGTGAGGGGGAAAAAAAGCAAGTATGATTAACTCTGTTTTTCATATGAGAAAACTAAAGTTCTGAGAATTGTGATTTCCCCAGGAACATCCAGCTAGTGTCTACGGCAGGATTTGAAACCAGTCGTTCAAATCCAAAGCTCTGCCCACCACTCCACAGTGCCTTTATCTTAAAAATTAACCTTTGTGGAGCAGCGAGGTGGTGCAGTGAGTAGAGCACAGGCCCTGGAGTCAGGTGGACCTGAGTTCAAATCCATCCTCAGGCACTTGACATACTTACTAGCTGTGTGACCTTGGGTAAGTCACTTAACTCCAACTGCCTTGCCTTCCCCCATCCAAAAATAACCAAAAAATAACCTTTATTTCCCTCTAGAACTCTGAAAGGCGTTGCACTGTCTACATGAAGTTACAAGTTTTGACTTTCAGGAGTTTCCTTGAGAACTCTGACATGCATTTAATTTTTATGTCTATTAGGCCTGGTTCTGCCAGTAACCAGTTTTGTGTCTTTTGGGAAAGTCATTTTTATCTCTTGGGCCCTGCACTTCCTTCTCTATAAAATGAAGCTACTGTGGGAAGACTTGGGAAGACTTGTATGAACTGAGGCAGAGTGATGGAAGCAGGACCAGAAGAATGACATAGGCAGTGACTACAATAATAGAAGCAATACTAAAAGGCAATGGAACCATTATTGACCCTGGAGAATAGATGATAAAATAAATGCACTTCCTTCAACTGTAAAATGAAGGGGTTGCAACGACTGTTGTTTTTGAGTCGTATCCAATTTCTTGTGACCTCATTTGGGGTTTTCTTTGCAAAGATATGGGAGTAGTTTGCTATTCCTTCTCCAGCTCATTTTACACATGAGGAAACTGAGGCAAACAGGGTTAAGTGACTTGCTCAGGGACACACAGCTAGGAGTCTTCCTGACTCCAAACCCAGTGATCTATCCACTGCATCATCTAGCTGCCCTGGGGGTTGGACTCGAGGGTGTCTAAATTCCCTTCTAGCTGTAATACTGGGGTTCTCTCAGTAGAGAGGAGGGAGACTAAGGATGTAGAATGCTTATGTCATCAGTATATGTCATCAGTATATGTCATCAGTTCCTTCATTGGTTGGTTCTCCTTAACTATTTTTTCTTGTTGCAAGAGAGGGTTCAATATATGTATGGGGGTGCAGAGAGTAAATCAGAAAAGGACTGTGTTGAGAAAAAGCAGAAAGTAATCAATACGACTTTAAAAAATGAGGATACTGAACTAGATTATTTCTAAGGTCTTGTCCAGCTTTGACTTTCTGTGAGCCAGAAAGTGCCAATTTATTTTACTTTTGCTCTTGGGAGAACTAGCTGAATGTTTGTGTTTGGTCAAGTGCTTCAATCTAGGGTAAAACAACAAGAAAGACCAAGGTTATAGAATGCTCCTGTATCTCTGTGTGGTTCTCTTTTGGAACCATAAAGACCAAGGTTATAGACTATTTCCGAATCTCTGTATGGTTCTCTTTTGGAATCGTAAAGACTCAGGTTATAGAATACTTCTAAATTTCTGTATGGTTCTCTTTTGGAACTGTAAGTTTTAGTAGTTGAATCTTTGTACCTCCCTTAATAAAGTCTTATACTTTTAAGCAAAAGCCGCTTATAGCAGGGCAATGAGGAGAAGGCAGTGTCAGTACTATTAATCTGCAATCTTTAGTAAGCCAGGGCAGGGACCTCATCTGAACGGGATTGGAAGAAGAGGGTGGGGGAACCTGTGGCCTTGAGGATTCAGTCAAAGGGCCACACTTGAGGACATAGAGGGCCACAGGTGGCCTCAAGGCTGCAGGTTCCCCACCCCTGGAATCCAAAGGCGTTCTCCTTGGACTCCTGGTCTTATTGTTCTGATTTGTTTCCTCTCCAGATAATAGGTTTTCCTGCGTTTGTACAACATGGCTTCCATATTTTCACTATCTTTTCTGTGAAAATAATCATTTCCATCGTGATAAGAGTTTCTACCACCTAACAGCACAGGCTTTGGAAAAGCTTTATTTGGCCATGTTCTCTTTGGATCGAAAGGCTATTATTACTTTCCTTAGGTCAATCATCTCCCAATCCCACCTCTGATGCTTAGTACCTGTGTGACCTTGGGGTAATCATGTAAACTCCCAAGGGCCTCAGTTTCCTCATCTGTAAAAAGAGGTGGTTTGGACTAGATGGCCATTGAGGTCTCAGGTCCCAGGTCTAAATCCCATTCTAACAAAGGGCCACACACCAGTTCCATCAAGCAGATTGATCATACCTCTATGGCCTTTGGGGGAAGTCTCATCAAAGTGATCAAGGATTCTCTGGTTTACTCCTGCCCCCTTTAGTAGTACTTATGACCAAGAGCACACATTTCCATGGTTGCGCTACCACCTGTGGCCATGGTCCACCTGGAGACCGAACTGGTTACCTGTAACTATGGAAAGAATGCTTGCTCTGGAGTCATGAATTCAAATTCTGATTCTGCTATTTACTACCTATGTGACCTTGGCCAACTAACTGCCTCTATAAGCCTCCATTTTCTCATCTGTAAAATTAGGGGGTTGGACTAGATGACCTCTGAGATACCTTCCAGCTCTAACTCTCTGGTCTTATTATTATGGTTAGAGTTCAGACCTCAATACACTGGTAAATTCCTGTCCCTCCTAATGCTTTAAGATCTTGCAAAGTCTTAACCAATTCAGACTAGCACCATGACTGAGGTCAATTGTAAATGAAGCAGAGCAACATGACTTCTGGGCATGCTATGTAGGAACTCAGGATTAGGATCCCAAAGTCATTTGTAAAATAATTCCCTGGCCGCTAGAGAATGTTTTTGAGGAGATGGAAAGTTTGGTCTCATACTATATGATGGAAGCTGGTGATTATTGTGGAAAGTCTGGAATGGAATTTTGTCAAACACTTAATGAATTCCGCTCTCACATCTTGGTTAAAGTTGGCTTGTGGGCACAGAAAACAACAAAAAAGTTTAAATTTGCACAAAGATCACAAACACACAAATAAGGATTTGGAGAGCTAGCTTGAGGATACTCACAATTTGTCCACAACTCACTTCCTGGCTCCTGAGAACAGACTGTGTATTGGGGAAGCCTAGGACATGCCAGAGGGGGCAACAATATGTTTGGCTGTGTTGAGGTCATGGTCAAGTGGAAAGGGCTCTGGACTAAGAGTCACATCACCTTGGTTTGAACCCTGGCTCTGCCATGTCTACTCACAACCTTTGGTGAGTGATTTCACCTTATAGGCTTGAGGTTACCTCTTTTGTAAAATGAGGGAGTTAGGAATCATGTCTTCCAAGATCCCTTTCAACATTTAAGTCCTCCGATCATATAGAATGTTATTAACAAGTATGGGAAAAAATACCATTATCTTCAAAAGGCCTCAAAGTGACTAATTGTATGTGACCCACTTTATAAGGTATGCTCCTTAAAAGCAGGGATTGATTTGCTTTTATCCTGATATCCCCAGTGTTTAGTTTAGGGCCTGGCATATAGGGAGCACTTAATAAATTTATGTTGATTGATTGGTTGGGTGTTCTACAGAGGTTATGGCTGAAAGAGACATCATATAGGTAGCAGAATGGACACATGCTAACAAAGGCAGAACTAGATAGTAAGACATTACCATCACATAAAAATCACACGTTTGAAAAAACAAAATGTTCATAGGTAAGGACAAAATGAATATAGAGACACAGTGTGGTATAAAGATGATTGCTAGTTTTGGAGTAAGAGGACCCTATGTGACCTTGGGGGGCAGCTAGGTGGCACAGAGGAGAGATATGTCTATGTCTACGTCTATGGCTATGTCTACGTCTATGTCACTAGGTGGATAGTGGATAGAGCACCAGGCCTGGAATTGGGAAGACTGATCTTCCTGAGTTCAAATCTAACCTCAGACACTTACTAGCTATGTGACCCTGGGCAAGTCACTTAACCCTGTTTGCCTCAGTTTCCTCATCTGTAAAATGAGCTGGAGTAGGAAATGGCAAACCACTCCTGTATTTCTGCCAAGAAAACCCCAAATGGGGTCATGAAGAGTCAGATACCACTAAAACAACTGAACAATGTGACCTTGGACAAATCACTTAACCTCTGGGGACACAATTTCCTCATCTGTAAAAGTAAAGGGCTAGACCAGATGACTCCTGAGGTCTTTTGCAGCTGTAAAGCTGTGATCTAAGGATTGGACAAAGATAACATAGAACGTTAGAGCCGGAAGGGATTATAGGGATTACCCTGGCTTCCTTCAAGGCCCAGCTAAGGTCCCACCTTCTACAGGAAGCCTTTCTTCTCTGCTCCGCACCCCGCCCCCCCGCCTGACTCCTTAATTCTGGTGCCTTCCCTCTGCTCATTATTTCTGCTTTATCCTGCACACAGCTTGTTTGTTCATAGATGTTTTGAGGTTGTCTCTCTGGTTAGACTATGAGTTCCCTGAGAGCAGGAACTCTCTTGTAGCTTTCTTTGTATTCCCAGCACTTAGCACAGTGACTGGCACATAGTAGGCTTATAAATAAATGTTTACTAACTAACTTACTGACCTCGGCCAATTCCATCAGTTTGTAGAGGAGGGAATGAAAAGTTTAAGTGCCGTAAGAGGCTCATTATTACCAGGAAGAACAACCTTAGGTATTCAAGGCCTAGACACTGAACAAGAAAGCTCTAAGCCTCTGACTACCATGTCACTGTGGCTTTTATAACAGACCTTGCGCTGGGGTGGAATGGAAGTGTTTGGGGAAGGAGAAATAGAAGGACCCTTGAAAGTCTGCTTTTTTGGTGGGCTACAGAAAAACCTGGAAAGACTTATACGACCTGATGCTGAGGGGAGCAGAACCAAGAGAACACTGTACACAGTTACAGCCACATTGTGCGATGACTGACTTGGTAGACTTTGATAGACTCTTCTCAGCAATACAAGGGTCTAAGACAATTCCAAAAGGCTCATGATGGAAAATGCTGCCCACATCCAGAGAAAAAATTATGGAGTCTGAATGCAGATTGAGGCAGACTATTTGCTCTCTTTTTTTGTTTTGTTTTGTTTCTTCTTTCGCATGGTTCATTCTATTGGTTATAATTCTTCTTTACAACATGACTAACGTGAAAATATGTTTAATATGAGTGTATATGTAGAGCCTATATCAGATTGAGGAGGGGGAGAAAATCAGTTCCACAAGCCTTTGGATTCCAGAATATTGTAAACTGAAAATAAACAAATATATATATATATATTTTTAAAATCTGCTTTTTCCAGCATCTTGGGTAAGCTATGCAAATGATCAAGTCTTGGGGCCCTAGCAACTTTGCCCTTAGAGAACAGCCCCAGTACTTGTTGCAGGGCAGATGGGACAGCCTATGAGGGAACCAGGCCATGAGAGGGACCAGGAGTATCTGAGCTCTCAGCCTAAGCTGGAAGCTCTCAGGTATCCATGGTATTTCAATGGCCTTAGATGTTCCCTCATCTATACGGGCTCTCAAGTACTCCACCACAAAACCGTTTCTTTTCTTCAATTGGTGTTCTTTTCTCAAGCCCCAATTCTTCATCTAACACTTCTCTTTCAGCATATGACCTCGGCTCCCACCATATTGAGAAAGTAGAGGCCATTCAGTAAAAAGTCTCTTTTTTCTTCCACTGCATTCCACAAACTCTCTCTACTTTCATTCTCTCTCACCTTTCTACTTTCATTCTCTCTCGCCTTGGCTTTTCCATCACTGAGAAAGAAGTGGTTCTATCTTTCCAAAACCCGCCCCCTGGAGCCCATCCCCTCTCTGGTAGCTTTTCCCAGTGATCATTCCCTCCTTCTCCCTCATTTTCCATTTCTCCCTTAGATATCTACACACTTTCTCAGGTCTCCTCCAGCCTTTAGAAAATCGAAAACGGAAAAACCCTCATCTGACTTTGCCATCCCCTCAAGCCACCATCCTTTATCTCTCCATTTTGTCACTCCTTAACTCCTTGAAGTGTTTGTTCTTCACACGCTCCTCAATAACAACAGCTAACATTGTCATCATTCTCGATCCCTCGCAGTCTAGCTGCCAGCTCTATCCGATTCACTAAAATCACTCTCTAAGATTTCCCAAGCTCTAACCTGCTAAATCTAGCAGCCTTGTCTCAGTTTTCATCTTCCTTGACAGCAACAGTGCAGCAAAATGGATAGAGAGACTCATAATCTGGAAGACCTGGGCCTGATTCCTGCCTCAGTCACTTACTAGTTGTGTGACCCTGAGCAAATCACTTAACCTCTCTCTGCCTCAGTTTCCCAATCTGTAAAATGAAAATAATAATATCACCTACCCCACAGGGTCACCATGAGGACAAACTGGGTTAACACATGTAAAACACTTTATAAACCTTAAAGTATTACTTAAGTATATACTTTGAATATTTACTTTAAGTTTATACTTATATATGTTTACTTACATATTTACTTTAAGTATATACTTAAGATAAATTGAGTGAACATATATAAAACACTTTATAAACCTTAAAGTATTACTTAAGTATATACTTTAAGTATTTACTTTAAGTATATACTTAGGACAAATTGAGTTAACACGTGTAAAATACTTCATCAACCTTAAAGTACCATAGTAATGCTAGTCATTATCATTATTATTAACCTAAATACCTTTTTGGCCACTATGCACCACACCATTCTCCTGGGCCTGGGCATTTCTCCCTTGACCTGTATTATTCCTTCCTGGTTCTCTCACTCTCTGCAAACTCTTCTGTTGGACTATCATTCATCTCCTCCTCTTTTCTTGCAGGTGTTCACTAGGTCTCTGCATTGAGCCTTCTCTTTCCTTTCTATCTCTTGGAGATCTCACCAGGTCCCACAGGCTTAAGCTTCATCTCTACACAGGTATTTTGCACAACCTCCTCTCGCTCCTGAAATCTAGTCATGAATCATTAACTACTTGCTAGACACTCCCTCCCCCTCCTAGATGTGCCGTAGGCATGTCAAACTCAAGAACCCCTAAGCAGTCTTTATTGTCCCTCTTAAGCCCACCCCTGCTTCCTTCTTCTCTGTAGTAGATGCCACCATCCTTGGAGTCTCCCAGATGTTGAACATCAGAGTCATTCTGGACTCCTCCTTCTCCTTGATCTTCTACCAATTGCCTGGGACCCTGAGATGTTGTGACTCACCCAAAGTCACAGAGTATGTGTCAGAGGCAAGAGGTAAAGCCAAGTCTTTCTAAGGTCTTTCTTTACCCACTACGCAACACTGCCTCATTCTTGTCGATTCTACACTCAACATCTCTTGGACTCCTCCTCTTCTCACAGGGCTACTCCATTACATCAGGCCCCCATCCCCTCTCCACTGCATTATCACAACAGCCTCACCATTGATTCCCCTGCTCCAAGTCACTTCCAGCTCTAGGTCATCCTTCATGTTGTTGCCAAAGTAATTGGTACATAGATCTGTCTGTGACTTCCCTTCTCAATAAAACCCAGTGGCTTCCTATTGTCCCTGGGATAAGCTATAAATTCCTGTTAACTTTTTAACCTGGGCTCATTCTATATTTCCCGGTTTATTGGATGTTACTCTTCCGCCCGCACTGAGAATTCAGCCAAACTGGCCTTACCTCTGTTCCTTACACACCATACTCCATTTCCCATTTATGGGCCTTTGCACTGGCTGTTTCCCCAGGCCTGGGAAGGAACTCCCTCCCTCCCTCAGACTCACAGAGACCTTCTCTTTCTTTAGAATGCAGCTAGAGTACCTTCTACATGAGGCTTTTCCTGATTCCCCCCATTCCGAATACCTTCCCCTCCCTAACTACCTTTTACGTGACTACTCTGTAGATATTTGTATTTATTCTCTCTGTATTTAGACTGTATATTTTTATCTTTGTACTTATCATCTCCTCATGTGAAATGTGACATTCCTTTGTGAGTGGAGATTTTGTCCTTCTTTGTATTTATCTCCACAGTATCAAGCACAGTGCCTGGCACATAGTAGGCATTTAATAGGCTTATTAGCTGTTATTCCCTGGACCAAAGGTTCCAGAGCTGCCTTTGGACGCTGTGTCTCACATCCTTGGTTCCTGCTCCTGAAGTCAGGCAGGCATCCAGCAGAGAGGAGAGTGATTGACGGCTGGTATCCAGGCCACCCCAGAGAAGAGCTGGGACATCCCTCCCACAGCTCAGCAGAAGGAGTGGCCCCAGGAGGGAGGCAGAAAACCTTCTAGCTCAGATGCTTACAAGAACTTAAAAATCATTTGCTCAGGGGTAACAGACTCAGCTTAATTACTGTTATTCTCTTTGGGGAGATAAGATGGGCCAAGATAGCAAGTAGAGGTCTCAGGGAAAGACCTAAAATCGCCAGATCCTCTCAGAGACTTTTTGAAACTGCAAGTGGTATTCCATAGAAAGAAGCTTGAAAACTCATGTAGGTCATTTTTTCTCTCCCAAACAAACTTTCTAGTTAAAAAAAAAATTCTCTTCCCTCAGCCCAGGTCAGCTGGTACCTGGGCTTCTTTACTGGAGAGACAGTTCCTGGGGAAGCAGCTCCCCACTCCTGCCTCAAGCCTGCATTTTTAATTATCTGCATGAGAATCATTGAATGGAGGGGCAGTGTTGCACTGTAGGTAGAAAGACTGCGGAAATCCTCTGTTCACATGCACACGGTGTGACCCTGGACAAGTCACAACATCTCAGGGTCTCAGGCGACTCTAAGACTGAGCTGCAGAGGAGGTGCTGATTTGGTTGGGTAGAGGGAGTTTCTTCACGAGGCCTTCCCTATATCAAAGAAATGGTAATTTTTGTTGTTTACAAAAGGAAAAGGGGGCAGCTAGGTGGTTCAGTAATAGAGCACTGGCCCTGGAGTCAGGAGGACCTGAGTGCAAATCCGATCTCAGACACTTGACACACTAGCTGTGTGACTTTGGGCAAGTCACTTAACCCCAGTTGCCCTGCCTTCATCCCTTGCAGCATGCAAGCACACGTCATCGATCTCTAGGGCCACCCTCCCGGTGCTGATGGAGGTTCTGCGACCCCTTGAGAATCATATTAGGTCTAGATGGACCCTTGGAGGTCATTAGGACTCATTCCTCTTTCAGATGAAGAAACTGCAGTCCAGAATGATTCACGTGATTTGCCTAAAGTCAAACAGCTAGCTACTAAGAAGCAGAACAGGTGGGAGAATCCGGGCCTCCCGGCTCTCGGGTTCTATCACACCATGTTGCTGCCTTTTCCTCCACATCCCTTCACTGTTTGTATGAAAACAATAACCGCAACAGTAAAATAGCTGGCATTTATGTAGCATTTTAAAGCTTGCAAAGCATTCCCTTGTACGAACCCCTTGCAAGGCACAGTAGTACAGCCTTATCATCACCATTTTGCAGATGAGCAAAATGAGGGACAGGGTAGTCAGATGACTTCCTGGAGCCCAGCTCCAATCCGGCTGCTTCTATTCAACACAACAGGCTGCCTCGGTACAGCACCATTCAGCAGCCATCTGTAAGCATCCCTGAGTACTTTTTAATCTGGAGAGTACTATGTGGGGAGTCACACGGTGGAGACAGGACTGATCTCAGAGTCAGCAAAAACCAGGATTAAAATCTTGCCTTCACCACACACGACCAGAGATTTAGAGCTTGAAGAGACCAGAGAGGGGATCCAGGCTAACACCTTCTTTTTTAATAGATGGGAAAATTGAGGCCTCGGAAACTGAAGTGATGAAGCACTGAAACCTCCAGAGTCCTAGGCAGCTCTCTAATACTTTAAGTCAAAGGAGAGTTGCTCATCTATATTGGTGGTGCAAGTTTCCACACTGGGAGGCCCCTATAGTGATAATGTCACAGGTATAGACCCTGGCTTAGTACCGCCCCCCTCCCCCCACCACACCCCACTCCAAAAGTCCTACACACACACACACACACACACACACACACACACACACACACACACACGAAGTTATTAAGTTGTTTTAATTTGGCATCAGATCTGCTCAAATGGAGTGGAAGCCACCTAAGGGTAGGGCTCAGATTTTCTTGTGTATTCTCTCTAGCTCATCTTATACATATCTTAGACTTTCAACCAGTGTGTGGACGTCCACTGTAGTTTACCAACAGGGCAGATCTTCAGCTGCCAAGTCTGGCTGAGCTATTTTCTACCTCACCTCCCAAAAAGCAAAAGTTACCCTCCCTCCCACACCCCACTTTAACTCATCCTTCTAGGACGGACAGAAACTAAGGGGAACATTTAAATGTTTAAAAAAACCCAACAGTTAACACTGGAGTCAGGAGGACCTGAGTTCAAATCCTGCCTCACACACTTACTTAGCTATGTGACCATGGGCAAATTGTCCCACTCTCTTAGACTCAGTTTCCTCATCTGTAAAGTGGGGGTGATAACAGCACACCCCTCACAGGGCTGGGGTGAGGATCAGAGGAGAGCAGATAGGTAAGGCACTTTGCAAACCTCAAAGGGCTGTATAAACGTTAGCTGCACCTGCTGGTCAGAACAGAAGTGACTCCATTAAGGAATGACAATCCTGGCATTGTTTTCATTGGCATTCCTTAGAGGTGGACTGCAATAGCACCTTTCGCCAGCCAATGCCATACTGTACATATGTGATGGAAGCTGGCCAATGTAGGAGGCTTAAGAATATTAGAAAAGTGCGTGCGTGTGTGTGCGCGCGCGCGCGCGCGAGTGTGGTATTTACATGGCGAGCTGTCATTCTCGATCCCCCTCAGGATTACATATTTAGAGTGGAAGGGCCATTACAGGCCATCCTCCACTCCTCTCCCTACCACCTCACTCTCCATCTCTCCACTGCCCCCTTCCCAATTATACTGTTGAGAAAAGGGAGCACAGAAAGGCAGAGCCACCTGCCCAGGATCCTATGGTGCCTATCAAGTGCCCGAGGCAGGATTTGAATCTAGTTCTCTATCCATTATGCCTCAGTGCCTCTGTGAAAACAGGGCCCAAGTTCTCAATTCCAAGAAGCACAAGATTTGAACTCACTTGAAAGAAAACTCATTTGCCTTCTCTGATGGATATTGTGCCCAAGTGTTCAATATTCTCAGTCTGTCGTCCGTTTGGCCTTTATCAGGAGGCACCAGGCACATGTTGGGATCCAACTAAGGGTAGGGGCCGGGCTTATATCCCTCACCCTTACTACGTTCCTTACTCAATATGGCACCACAAAGAGATGAATGTTACACATGACTTGCACACCTGTTGAATTTCTCGTTTGTCCTTGGGATGGCTCTAAGGGAATCAGCCTGAGCCTCAGGGCTGTAAACAGCCCTTCCCAAAGAGGCCTCTCTGTCAGCAACCCTACCCTGTCTGGCCATACTGAGAAGCATTATTACAGAAGGAAGTACTCCCAGCAGGTGCTGGGGTGGGGAAAGCCACCACTCCTTCCCTCTTTTTTCCATCCAGTTCAAGGCTAAATTCTACAGCAGGCTAGTCTAAACAAAAGACCCCAATGTACAAACCTCCACGGCAAGAGGAAAACAAATCTATGGTCATATAACTTGGGGTATCGCCTCACTCCTGGGCAAAAACAGGAATGGAAGAAATAAAATTTCCTTATTAGACAGACTGGGTGGGGCGTACTACTCCCCAAATCAGGCTGGGTATATCCTCAAGATGCCAGGCACAGATGTGTGAGGAATTAGGTTTCTTTACTTATTAGCTGTGTGATCCTAGGCAAGTCACTTAAACTTCTGTTTGCCTCAGTTTCCCCAACTGTAAAATGAAAATGATAATGGGGTTATCGTGAGGATCAGATGAGAAATATTTATAAAGTGCTTAGTATAGTACCTGGCTCATAGTAGGTGCTTTATTATTATTATTAACCCCTGGGCAAAGATAAATGGCATGTGTTACCCCGGGGGAGGGTGAAGGTGGAGGGATAACCTTGTTTCAAGCCCCAGCTCCAATGCTTATTATCCATATAGCCATGGGTGTGCCTTTATTTTCTCATCTGTGAAATGGAGACACGAGCAATGGCACTGTGTATATCACGGGACAGTTGCAAGGTGAGCACATTGTAGACTGCCATATAAATGGGGACTATTTTTTCTTATTCACCCCTGACACTCTCATCCTATTTTAACATGTCACAGTTGTGCGAAGACACTGCGGGTCCTCACAAGCTGTGTCAGAGAAGCAAGACCTCCTTACTCAGGAAAAAGCTTCAATCTGGGCTGGCTGACTGCTGGCTAAGGATCAGCCCATCTAATTTCTCAGAATGGCTTGTCACTAGAAGGTTGGCCAACAGGTATTTTCCCTCCCCAGCAACAACAACTCCAGAAGATTGGATGGCTTGTATCTGTTTCTGGGGACGAAGTACCCATACTGATAAAATCATGCATTCTCTGAAGTAATGCTTGAGACAGGCCAGATAACAACCTGTCTATTGGCTTCTCAATGACCATAAAGGTCACATGCAGGCTCAGGGAGTAATGTCCAATATTCCCCATGGAGCGAGTGCTGACATTGGGACCAGCCTCCTAAGGAGAGAGGCTGAAATAAGAATACAGATCTAGAGAGACTGCATGGGGGCAGCAAAGTACCAAGTAACAAAAGCCAGAGAGAGTCAGATTTGAGGAGGTGGGGGATGATTAATGCCTCCCTCCCTTCCTGACTCCCCCATCCTCTGATTATTGCAGAAGAGAAATGAATCTAACTGGCTACAGATAATCACAGCCAGATGTTAGCGGACAATGTGCACATATATTTCTAGGACACTTATTTAGGGTGTCAGAGTATGTGCTAAGAAATTGGCCCGGATGACTCTAGGTAGGTAAGTCAAAGAAATACACCTTGCAAAAGACCAAGTTGGGAAGAGCCAACCCACCCACCAGCCTCAAGGGCAATAAGGGACCAGACTGCAGATGGAGCTTGGGAAAAGCTAGGCCAGAGAGGGAGAGAAAATCAAATGTAGACTACTGCAATGTCAGAGAAGAGTCAGGCTATTGCAGGATATGGAACAATTGCCCAACCTTGGAAGGGTGTACTGGTGTTAGGGTACACTTTTCTCCAACTAGCTATAGTCAGGTTCCCCTACATATGAGAAATAAATAACAAAAGACATGCCACTGAGAGCAGAACTAACCCTTGATCAGGCAGTTCTGAAATCCCTTTCCTAAAGGCAGAAGCCTGAGGGGAGGCAGCTGAGGTCAAGAATTCCTGTGGATGGGACAAAGAAAGGTCCAAGAGGCAGAGGGAAACAGAATCTGAGAGACCAGGACAGAATTAGTCTGATTCTCCATCATGTCTTACCTTATGGGAACAGAATAATGGAATTATCAGAAATGAAAGTATTATTAGCAATGAAGTCTTTGGCTAATGTGATGCTGTGAGCATTGGACAATATATTAGATGATGGGCTATAAATGTGGGCTAATCTAAACAAGATGAAATTTAAGAGGAATAAATGTAAAGGTCTACATTTAGATTAAACCCCCACCCCCACCATACAATTACAGCACGAGGGAGACATGGCTAGAAATCAGCTCAAGCGAAAAGACCCTGAGTCCTTCAAACTCAATATGAATCAAAAGAAAATAAAAAAAAAACAAACAACAAAAGTGGTAAACCTGGGCTATTATATCCATAGAAAGGATTTTTCTATACCCACAAATACATACATAAATATTTCTACACATACACATATATATTTCTATACACATAAATATATATACTTTTATACATACATATGTGTATACACACACACACACACATACACACATCTATCTATCTATCATGCCCTGACCCCATTACCATCACCTTTCTACCTTTCCCTTATGTTAGATACTGATGGGAAGGGAAGACTTCGTCCTTTGAAATTCACATCCCCCACATAAGTTCATCAATTATTTTTATAGCTGGTCATTTCTATGCAGGGTATTTTTTTAACTTTCTTATGAGAATAAAGTCAGAGTTGGGGCTCTTCAGTCTAAAACAAAAACAAAACCTAAAAGGCTGTTCAACTCGACATCAATATTTATTCACTTTACATAATTATGTAGGGTGTGGCTAGCACAAACATAGATTGATTCTTCAGTTCTGAAATAATAAAAATCAGGGGGATATCCATCAAAATATGAAAGAAATTGCTTTCAGACCAATAAGAAAAGATTGTTTTACACAGTAGGCAGGCAAACTTATGGAGTTCATTACCACTCCACCAAGAGGTGGTACAGGCTGAACAAATAAATAGGTTCAAGAAAAGTTTAGATAAATTTACAGATGATGTAGCTCTTTGATATATTTTACAGGGAAGAGCCAGACTCTGACAAAATGCTGGATGGCTTGGCCATGGGTCGGGACAGAGCCAGACATTTCTCATGTTAGGAGTGGGGAGGAAAACCCCCACACAGGAAAGAACATTATCAACTTCCTTTGACAAATGGTCCCTCCTCTGATGGGGCAAGGCTGCTGTTCCTGGCCGCCTTTGTCTAGGGGGAGAAGTCTGGGGAGTATCATCTCTAGTCCTAGGGCAGGCCCAGACACAGAACTTGATTCTCTTCCTAACACGTGCTTTCCCAGTAACAGCAGACAACTCAAGGGAGGCTTGATTCTTCTTTGGGGCCCAGGGGACTGCTTCCTTCACCGGCTCTCCAATTAGGTAAATGTATACATACTCTTTCCACACTGATCAACATGACGTCTTCAAGATGGGCCACTAGAGTTAGGGTCTGGGAGCCTTGTTCAAAGTGATCTGGCACAAACAGTTTTGCAAAGTAAGTAAACCAGTCCCTATGTTCCTAAGCCTTAGTCAGAAGGGGTAGTGAGCAGAAGAGCTAGAGATAGAATTAACAATCTATCTAACAATTAACAAAATATCTATATAATCTATATAATAACAGGCCTTAGAGATTACCCAGTGTACCTCTTTGTTTCACAGATGAGGAAAGTAAGACCCAGAGAAGGGAAATGATTTATCCAAGTTACGTGGAACAGTTAGACTGGGCCCGGAGCTGAGAAAACCTGAGTTCAAATACAGCCTCAGACACTTAGTGGTTATGTGAACCTGGGCAAGTCATTTAATCTCTGTCTGCCTCAGTTTCCTTAACTATAGATTGGGGATAATAATAGTACTTATATCCCAGGGTTGTTGTGAGGATCAGATGAGAAAATATTTAGGAAATGCTGTTTCCTTCCTTTGTTCCTTCTTTCCTTCCTTCCTCCCTAGCAGCGGAGCCAAACTAGAACCCTGAATTTGTGACTTTCCAATCAATGCTTTTTCTTTGATAGACGGCCTCACTTGGTAGGCCTATTAAGGACATTATGACACATCCTTCATGGTCCTAGGCATGTGTCCCTTTGCCCCCCTAGTAGTGTTGCTCTAGAACCAAGTTAGCCTTTGTCTAGAAAAAGTAGGGTAGGAATGCCTTTCATGCAATCTAGACCTTTTGATTTCTTAAAGGCATAAGAAATGGCATCTAGGGTGATCTCTCTCAACACAGAGATGCTCCCATGGCTCATTGTAGGATAGGTGCCTTCACGACCTCATTCTCAAAAGATAAGGGGCATGGATTTGGAATCGGAGGAGTTGAAATCAAATCTTGGCTTGGCCACTTATCTCCTATGTGACTTTGGGCAAGTTGCTCACTTTCCTTGAGCCTGGGTCGGACTAGATCATTTCTAAGGTCCTTTCCAGTTCTAAATCTATGATCTGATTACAAACTTCCCTTTAATTTTTAAAGAGGTAATACTTTAATGGATTTGTGATCTCATCAATGTGGGTGCTCCTTTTAGCAGCACAGACTGCCATCCATCCCTCCACCTTTTTTAGCTTGTATTGATTCCTGCCCCTCTCTTCCCATAAATTCTAAGGGGGTAAGGTGGGATCTATCCAACAGGCTAGCAGAACTGCCCTGGGTCTTTAACATTACATGGGTGGGTACCAACACAGCATGTGGACTATCCATCTATTACACACTGTGCTTACTAACTGGCCAACCACCTTTTCACTCATATATCTTTTTAAGGATATATTTTATAATAATTCTCATGTGCCATTAATTATTGGTAATAAGCTACCACCTATTTATAGCTACCATTGTCTGGACAACAGGCATCCTTCATCTGTTTGGTTTTTACTATCTGGATTGTAAGGTAAATTGTTAATATTTTTTCCAATTATGTGTAAAAACAGTTTTAAACATTTGTTTTTTAAAAATTTTGAGTTCCAAATTATCTCCCTCTGTCCCTCCCCACTCCCCACTCTTTTCTGAGGCAGCAAGCAATTGTGCAGGACAGGTAACTGGGCAATGCTTTCCACAGGCAGGGCCAAGCCTGAAGTCAGGAGGGATCATCTTCCTGAATTCAAATCTGGCCTCAGACACTTCCTAGCTGTGTGACCCTGGGCAAATCACTTAACCTGGTTTGCCTTAGTTTCCTCATCTATAAAACAAGCCAGAGGAAGAAATGGCAAACCGCTCTAGTATCTCTGCCAAAAAAACCCTAAATGGGGTCACAAAGAGTCAAACACGACTGAAAAATGAGCAAACAAAACAAATTAATGGGCAGTTGTACAAAACATATGTCAGGCAAATTCTTAAGTAATTCTTAAATATCTTATTTAGGAGGCTCCACACTATTCTAGGGCAGAGGTGGGGAACTCAGGTTACCCCGAGGCACCAGGGGTGATGTGATCAACATATTCTCCTCCACAAATAGGAGCATCCAGAAAAATCCATCAATAGGGACTCTCTCTCTTCCATTTGAACTCACTGTGACAGTGATCAATGCCTTTAGGGAGCACACATCTCCCTGGTGTATGTTTTATTTGATGTGAACAATCAAAAGATTGAATAAAATTCTTTATTGTTGCAGCAAGGAAGCTTACATTTACTTAAATTAGGCATCAAGGGCACTAGATGGGAAGGCAGCCTTAGGGTTGCATTTTGCCCTATTGAATCAAACGCTTTTTAAAGCTGAACAATAAGCACAGTGATCTTGTATCCTCTGTACCTTTCAGTTAATTGGATAACTATAAAGATGTGCAATTGAGATGTCCATTTGGCATTTCCCCCTCTGTTATCTCGAGAATTGATCTTTTGTGGAAATTTATGGCGCTATATTCCATTGATTTATCTAAATTCATAATGAGCCAATTTGCAACAAGTACATACACTTCTCTCCTCTCCTATTTAAAAGGCTTCCTTCTGTTACACAATGAACTTGGAACCGAGATATAAGAGGTGCCTCCTGGAGGACGATTTTGATTCAGATGACTCGGCTCTATTACTTTCTACCTGTGTGATTTTGGCCAAGTCTCTTAACCTCTCTTGGCTTCGGCTTCCCATTCTCTACAAAAGAGGGGGTTGGTCTAGATGACTTATAAGGTTTCTTGTAGCTATTAATCTCTAATCCTAAATCCACAATCATCCTATTTATGGACCTGGCAGCTAGATGGCTGAGTAGCCTATAGTCATTAAGGCCTGAGTTCAAATCTGTAAATTTGTAACATGAAGGAGCTGAACTCTCTGCTGCTAGGGTCCCCTCCAGCTCTAAATTTACGATCCTGTATAAATACATAAAAGATGTGGCTCACATCTATTTCATACTTTCAGATTTACAAGGTGCTTTCCTCACAACAATTCTCTAAGCTAGGTGGAGCAGTGGATAGAGTGCCAGGTCTGGAATCAGGAAGACCTGAGTTCAGATCTAGCCTCAGACACTTAACTAGCTGTGTGATCCTGGGGAAGTCACTTAACCCTGTTTGCCTCAGTTTCCTCATCTATAAAATGAGCTGGAGAAGGAAATGGCAAACCACTCCAGTACCTTTGCCAAGAATACCCCAAATGGGGTCACAGAGAATTGGACACGTTCAGAGTCATCATACTGTTGTCTTATGGTTAGTTAGCTCATGAATTTTGAGTCTGATTGACTAATAAGAAAGAATCTTGTTCATATCTCGCTACAGAAAGGTGAAGAGTTGGGCAAGAGACGAGGAGGCCAGAGTCATAGGAGCTTTTTCTCTTTGGTGTTTTGGCACCCACTAATCTTCCCATCCCAGTTGGAATAGTGCCCAGAGGTGCCACAGTGTCGATTTAAAAAAAACCATGGAGTGAGAAAACTGAGGTGAAAGGTTCCCAAAGATGTACATAGTTACAGGCACTATATCCCATCATACTTTTCAGAAAATTATAGACATAACAGGAAGTAAGCTGCAGAAAGAGAAACTGATGCTGCCTCCCTTTCTATTTCTTTTGAAACACGGGCAGACTAAGGGGGTGATTTCAGGTGAAGGGATTCTCTCAGGTACAAACCCTAGATGTCTGTTCTGATAAAGAGAGGATGGGTTCAAGCTGGAAATTTGAGGTTGGAGAATGAAAAAGGTTGGTAGTGGGTTAGTTTGGGGCAAAACAGCTTGGGAACAGTATAATTTGGGACATATGACCTAGAGTTCTTAAATGAGTTTTTTGTCTTCGTTTTTGTTGCTGTTTCTGTGTATCATGTGTCTATGGTTTCTAGAGCCTTGGGACCTGGATAGTTGGGGTCTAAAAGTGGGTAGAGATGCAAATGTGCATGCAGGAATGGATATGAGGCTGGGCCTGGGATGTAAGGTGTTTCACTGGATGGTCACCTCTCCAGAGGATGAATTACTGTAGGTAAAGGGATGAAGAAGGTAACATCAGTCGCAAAGGACCCTATGGAGTATTCTGGTGGAGGTGTCGAGATTAGGACTCACAATGTAGAGTAACCATGTTGAGTAAGAGAAAGAAAGCATAAGGAATGGAATTAAACCTCACTGGCTTTTAGCCAATCACCGAATACTTTGCTCCTATTTCTCTCTGCCTAGCCCCCAATTTAATAGTTTGCTTGCTTCACTTGTGTATCCATCTCAAAATAGGATTTCATAGTATTCTAGAGGAAGAAGAGAACTCAAAGGTCATCAAGTCTCACTCCCTGCCCTATACGAGAATATTTCTAGCAAATGACTGTCCCGGATTTTCTTGAATACCTCCCATGACAGGGAGCTCACTATCTCATCAAGCTCAGTCTTAGGTATTCAAAAATGCTTTCCATTGAGCTAAAATCTGCCTCCTCATAGCATTTATCCACCAATCTTAACATCCTTTTCCATAGTTTAAGAAACACATTACTCCAAAGAAATGGTAGAGGTAGAGTGGATAGATAACTGAATAAAGAAGACTTTAGACACTTTTACTGGCTGGGCTACCTTGAGCAAGCCATTTAACATCTCGGTTTGCTCATCTGTAAAAGGGGCATAATACTGATTATAATATTTACTTCACAGGGTTGTTGTGAAATTGAAAGGAGATGATGGACGTAAAGCTCTTTTCGAATCAAAAAGGGCTCTATAAATGTCCATTATTGTGACTGTTATCATCGTTACACAATAGCCCTCCAGATGGCTGAGGACAGAAGTCATGTTCCCCATTTAACTACACACCTCGGTCCTTTAACCAGTTCTTTGATGACCTCATTTGAGTGTCTCAATGTGACATTGTGTTAGAATTGTCTAGAGAGAGAAAGACAAAGGCCCGGCTCTGGAGGGCTCACAGCCTGGTGCTTCCCAGCAGCTGGATGATCTCTTTTGGAAGGCATGCACGTGTGTGTGAGCACACGCGTGCACACACACACACACACACATTACATAGTCTCTCTCTATACCATTAATATGATTATATTTTATAATTATAAAATATGCATAAATAAATATAAAATTATAATTACATTAATATTAAGGATTGGTTAGAAGTCCAAATCAGAACAAAAAAAAAAAAACAACAAATGACAGAGATGCTTTTGAAATAATCACTGAAATATAAGATGTTGGCACAACAGGGCCATGAGGGATTGTTATTTTATGAACAAAGAGTTTCATATATATTTTTAAATTAGGAAAATCATGGGACTTACACCTGGAACCAGCTCCAGACATTACCTGGTCCAACTCTCTTTCATTTTTACTGAGGAGGAAAAAACTAAGGCTCAGGCAAACGAAATGATTTACCCAAGGTCACATAAAGCAGTCAATGGAAGAGTCTAGATTCAAACCCAGACAGATCCTCTGGACCTAAAGCCTGTGCTCTTTCTACTGAGCCGCACTATCTCCCTAGCTCTGGCTGCAATGTAGTTCACAGTGAATAAAATGCCAGGGTTGTAGTCAGGAAGACCTGAGTGGAAGTCTGACCTGAGACACTTAATAGCTGTATGACCCTGGGCAAGTCACTTAACCCTGTTTGCCTAAGTTTCCTCATCTGTAAAATGTGCTGGAGAAGGAAATGGAAAACCACTCCAGTATTTTTGCCAAGAAAACTCCAAATGGGGTCACGAAGAGTTAGATACAGCTGAAAACAACTGAACAACAAAACACAGAGAAAAAATATGTGTGACTAGAGACCAATTCCATGTACCACATTCAAACCAATATCATTTTATCCACTAAGCATTTATTAATCATGTACTGTGTGCAAAGAGGTACAGAGTCAAAATAAACAATAGTTCCTGTCCACAAAGAGCTTACATTTGTTCTATCATCTGGATTGTACAAAGCCATTATAAAAAGGCACAGTTTTCAAATTCGTCCTCTTTCCTTGTTCATTCACCCCATGCCCTGGTTCAGGTCCTCATCACTCCTCACCTGGCCTATAGCAGTAGCCTCTTAATCTTGCTGTCTCGAGTCTCTCTGCTCTCCCATCCATCGTCCATATAGCTACCAAAGGGTCATTTCTAAAGCACAGGTCTGACCATGTCCCTCACCTGCTCGATATGCTCCCTATTACATCTAGGAGCAAAATCAACCTGATCTGTTGAGTGTTTAAAGCTCTACCCCCCAAACCTGGCCCTGGCTCACCTTTGCAGGCTTATTATACAGTTATACCTTGCACATTGTGGGGGTTAAGGGCATGGTTTCTCACCGCCTGCGCAATCTAGAAAAATCCATGTAAAAATATTTGGTCCTCCCTTCATACTAGAGAAGTCTGAATTTTTTCTTTTCCTTTTATGAGGTATTTACAGTACCTAATTGTAAATTTGGTCAAAGTATTTGGTCGAAGGCTCTGTGTCATCTGCTGGCCTTCACATGTCTGTGACTTCCACAAAACTCCCCAAAAATTCCTATTTAATTTCTTATGCTGACCCAAAACCTCAGTGGGGAAAGTTATGATGTAGAAAGGATAATTGTAAATTATTCCCTTTCTAGTCTCTATGGTCCAGCCAAACTAAGTGTCTTGCTGTTCCTCGAATAGGACACTCAATTTCCTGTCTTTGTGTCCTTGCCCAGACTGTCTCCAGTCTTGTTATGTACTCCCTCCTCACCTTCACCTCTTAAAATTCCTTGTTTCCTTCAAAATTCAGCTTAAGAGCCATTTTCTACATGAAGACTCTCCAGTCTCCCACCTTCTCCTCTAGTCCAATTACCTTATGCACATCTTAAATCACTTCCCCCTTATATAATGTAAGCTCTTTGAAGGAAGTCTTGTTTTCAGTTTTGTTTTGGAATCCCCAAGTACCTAGCATAGAGCCTTATGAAAGAGTAGGCACTTTAAAAATGCTGACTGATTGTTTCCTGCCTTGTTTCTTAAATAAATAAGCCTCTCCTTTTAGGTTGACACAGAAAAATACTCAACTGTTATATCAACTAAGTAAGTACTGACAAAATACAGAAACCCACTCTATGGTATTTATCTCATATATACTTGGACCTTTCACTAAAATCCTGCTAGTGACTCTGGGTTCTCAAATGCTCTAGTGTCAGAGAACAAACTCTGATGATATTCTAGCTCTGAGCAAAGGTCTAGCAGTGATCTCAGGCCCAGCCCAGCTAAGTCCATAATGGCTCATGGTCAGAGGAGTGACCAGCCACCGGGTGATTTTTTTTTTTTTGCAATTTGTTGATTTGACACAGCAGCTCATGACAATATCTAAGGCACACAAGGCTTGAAATCTGCCTTCTAATAAAATGTAAGCTTTTTGAGGGCAGGGACCTTTTTGTTTTTTGGCTTGTATCTATTACTCAGAAATGGCACAGCTCTTGGTGAATTAATGGCTACTTGATAACCACTTTCTGAATTGGAGAATTCGGCTTCCACACTTAGGAAATCATAGGCTCTTTGATGTACATTCCAAGCAGAAGGACACTTTAGAATCAGGGACAAAGGCGAGGGAATAATTGGGGTTAGAGAGTCAAGAGAGCCCACAAGCAATTATAAATTCAGGCAGGGCTGTGTCACTCACATTTTACAGTCAGAATCAGCAGGGTGGCGAATCTGGCTGGCTCTCTCGGAGTTATCCAGCAGAGCTGGAATAAGCCCATCTTCAGAGTATTACTGGGCTGAGCCCCATTCCACCCCTTAGTTACTTCTCCCTCAAATTTTACAAACTGAATCTGGTCTCTTAGGAAATCTCATCCCCAGGAAGGCCACCCACCCTCACCCCTCTTTACCCCAAACATAGCTGAAAACAGCCCAACTCTAATTTCATCATCTCACTGTTCAGGCTGGTGTCTCCTAACAGCAGGATGGGGTCTAAATTTAGTCCTTCCCACCTTCCTAGGGAAGAGAGACCGGGAAACTAGCTGCTCCAGGATAGCCACAGACATTCTGGCCACCAGAACTCTCAGATGGAAGGGCTAGTTGGTGGTTAGGCAGAAAGTTAAATCGGGAAGGGGCTGGGTTTTGCGGGGGAGGGGAAAGAGTGGAGATGGGAAGAGAGGAGGAAGAGTAAAAGCTACAAACCATGAAAAAATCAAGAAACTAGAAGTTAAGAAATCCCCGTAATACAAGAAACCTCAAGAGCCTGTCTTCTTCCTTGCCTTTAGATGGGACTCAACCTGAACAAAAATGTCTTTAATTTCTAAAGGTACCTCTTGGTTATTTGTTCTGCATTTTATTTTATTTTTTATTTTCATGTTAGTCATGTTGTAAAGAAGAAGTAGAACCAATAGGAGGAACCATGAGAAAGAAAAAAAAAAGAAAAAGCAAATAGTATTCTTCAATCTGCATTTGGACTCCTTAGTCCTTTTACCAGATGCAGATTGCATTTCCCATCTTGTTCTGCATTTTAAATGGTGACTTATGGGATTTAGTTTTGCATTTAGATCAATTTAGAGCAGTGGAATTGATGGAGTTTAGTGTTTGAAATGATATTAAATAACATTTAGTCCACCTTCCAACACAGTACAGGAATCTCTTTAAGAGGATCTAGCAGCTGTCCTGAAAGAAGGACATCTAGGCTCTGCTTAAATACTTCCAGTTGACAGGGGACTCACTACCCAACTCTAGTGGCTGACAGTTCTTTATAACCAGCTTGCCTCTCACTCTCTTTATGCTCATCATAGGGTTGGGTTTTTTTTAGCATCTTTCCCCCCATTTCATCCCTAAAAGCTATTAGTGAGAGACATTCAGTATCAGGGACTTTAGAGGTCATCAAAGAAGGGAGTGAAAAGAGCAGTGGCTCAGGAGTCAGAGAATCTGGGTTCAAATCCTGTTAACAAGGTAATCTGGGCAAATCACTTATTCTCCTAGGCCTTAAGTTTCTTCTCTGTATCAATCAATCAAAAAACATTTATTAAGCACCCACTATCTGCTAAGTGCTGGGGATACAAAAAGAGACAAAAGACAATCCTTGCCCTCTAATGGGAGCGACAACAAGCAAACAAATATGTATCAATAATATATACAGGAGGAGAGGGAAGGCACTAGAATTAAGAGGGTTGGGGAAGCTTCCTATACAAGGTAGGGTTTTAGTTGGGACTTAAAAAAAGCCAGGGAGGTCAGTAGTAGGAGCAGAGGAAGGAGTATGTTGTAGCATGCCTGTAGGCATGGCAGACAGCCAGAGAAAATGCCTGGAGCCAAGAATTGGAGCATCTTGTTCATGGACCTGTCAGAAGTCCCTGGATTGAAGAATACATGTCAGGGAGTAAAGCATAAGAAGATTAGAGAGATAGGAAGGGGCTAGGTTATGGAGGACTTTGAATGCCAGAGCATTTTATATTTGAACTTGGAGGCAATAGGGAGCCACTGGAGTTTATTGAGTAGGGTAGTGATATGGTCAGATTAGTTAGCTTCTGAGATCTTTCCAGTTCTAGATCTATGATCCTATCATCTGAGGTCCTCCAGACACTCCTGATTTCAGATGACAATTTAATCAAGCCTCAGAGCACCAAAGATGACTAAAGATACAAAATCAATCAAGAGTGTGGCCTAACTATCCATCTAGGAACTACCAAGTGGATGAAACCATCCATTGTTCACATTATGTGAGAGAGACAAACCCATGTCCATAAACACAAACACAAACACACACACACACACACACACACACACACACACACACACACACACAGAGATATGAACTGGGCCCAGAACTAAGCAGAGCTGCAGGTTGGACTAACAAATTATGTAGTGCTTCTAAGGACCCCAAGTTTCTCCCTGAAACAAAGTCTATTCCATTAACATCCATTTTCTTCCAATGAGTTATGCTGCATAGCTGTCTGTCATGACACGCTTTGGTCTTCCAAGATTTAGTGCCGTAGGTTAAGAAAAAGGCAATGAAGGAATGAATGGCAAGTGTGAGGACACTATAACACATTACTAGCTGAGAATTATACCAGAGAAGTTTTGTGAAGGATGTCAGAGATATTTAGAACCAGAAAAGGAAGTGAATTGGTCATATAGTGAGAATGAATGATAAGAAATGGATAGCCCATATACTCCCTACAATGTCAAGATGTGAAGGCCAAGGCAAAGTAGATAGAATGCCAGGCCTGGAGTCAGGAAGATCTGAGTTCAGATCTGGCCTCAGATACTTGCTAGTTGTGTGACCTTGGGCAAATCACTTAACCTCTGCCTGCCTCAGATTCCTAATCTGTAAAATGAGGATGCTAATAGCATCTACTTCCGAGGGTTGTTGTGAGGCTCAAATGAGATAATATTTGTAATGCTCTTAGCACAGTGCCTGGCCCATAGTAGGTACTGTATAAATATTGGCTATTATTTCTATTTTATTGAAAAGAGTCAGGCAGGGTGAGAAGGCATATGTTGATGTCAAACACCCTTGCTTACCAGAGGAGTAGCCATAAGCTCTGCCAGAGTACTTTTTATTCTGTCTCCCTGCATACTCCAGAGATCTGGGAGGACTGGGATGTACAGGGGAGCAGTTGTATAGTGCGCTCGCTGCCCCTCTGGTTTTGCTCATGATGTTCTACCTGTCTGGGATACCCTCACTCCTCTCTACCTATTTCAATCCAAATTGTGCTCTAAGGCTTATTTAGTTCCTTCTCCATGACCTTATCTTCCCATGACCACTCTAGAACTTCTCAGGACCCAGACAGACCTTAACGCTCCTCACTTAACACTCAGTCATGTGCTGCCTTAGGAGACAGCTTCAAGAAGCTATGTGACCTTGAACAAGTCACAAGCTCCTGGAGTCAGGCTGGCTAGCTGCAAAGTGAGGGAGTGGGGCGACATCATTGTTAAAAATCATTTCAACTCCAACATTCTTGGATTCTATTTTTGTCTCAAGTTTATTTACATCTGTCATTGCTAGGTTTTCACGTGTTTATGTAGGATCACAAGATTTGGAGTTGGAAGAGCCCTTAGAGGTCATCTACTTCAACCCCTCATTATGCAAATGAGAAAACTGAGGCTGGGGAGGGTGGGCAAAGGGAACTACCCAAAGTCAGACTACATAAGGTAAAAGCCCAGTCATCTAAATCCAGAGATTCTTTTATGACACCATCTCCCTAATTAGACCAAAGGTTTATTGAGAAGAGAGACCTTTTTTTTGTTAATTCTGTATGCCTTTACATTGTGGCTTAAATAAAGGAACTTCTCAATAGGTTGATTGAGGTATGGGATCCTCAGGACCATGCCGTATATGAAAGAGCATGACAAAATGGGATTCCAAATGGATTTGGAGTTAAATGACCCAGATTCAAATCCTGCTCCTGCCTCTTCTGATCTCTGTGACCTCAAACAAGTCACCTCCAACCCCCTTTCAATTCTAAAGTTTTATGATTCTGTGATCTGGGATTTAGTCATGGTCTCTGATGGGGAACAAAGGTCCGTAGCTAAAAAGGACCTAGGAGGTAGTCTAGTCCAACTCACTTCCTCATTTGATATTTGATACTACACAGGGCTGGATACTTGCTACCTTATCAGGTCAGAACACTTGACCACTCTACACAAGATTATTTCAATCCCAAACACCAGTTCATGGGCTAAGAATTGGAGACGTGGAACTTGATGAGATTAACAAAGTTTTAAATTGATGTTTTCACAAGAGATGACAGCGAGAGCCAAAGAGAGCAATGGGAAAGATCTATGAAGTCTCTCCTTCAGTACCCCAAACCATGTACTCCCCCATTCAACGATCCTGCCCTCCTTCGAGACTCACTCGATGCACTTTTACTGCCTGTCTCCCCTGCGTGTAAAGCTCTCCCTCATCTGTACCTCGGGCTTCCCTGGCTTTCTTCAAGTCCCACCTAATAACTCCAGCTTCTACAGGAAGCCTGTTCTGATCCCACTTAATTCTCTTGCTTTTCCTCTGTTGATTTTTCTTCTAATTCATCCTGTATATAGCTTGAATGCACGTGGTTGTGAGGATCAAAAGAGAAGGTATTTGTAATGTGCATAGTACAGTTCCTGGCATATAAAAATGCTATGTAAAGTTTATTCATAGTGTTATTAGTTGTTGGCATGTTGTCTCCTCCATCAGACTGTGAGCTCCTTGAGAGCGACAACTGTCTTTTACCCTTCCTTGTATCTGCAGGGCTTAGCACAGTGCCTGGCACATAGTAGGTGCTTAAAAATGTTCATTGGCTGAGAGGATAGACATTTGTATTACGGCTGAGTCTGGAGGACATGGGGATTAGGAGTTTGGAAGGGGCAATGCTTTTCACAGAACCTTAGAAGATGTGAATATTCACACTTGATACACCTAAAAGCTAGGCACCCTTACCTCATCATCCCCATAGAGGCCAAACACCCAGCTAGCTCCACCGTTACAAAGGTTAGAGATCCAATTCACAGCATTGCCTATTCATAAAGGTCTAAGCAAATTGGGGAGACAGCAGGATATACTGGGGAAGGCCTTAATTCAGGAGTCAAAAACCCTTGGGTTGAACCCTTGCCTCTACTGCTTACTACCTGTGTATCTGAGGACAAGTTGTTGTAGATGTTGTTCAGTCATTTCAGTCGTGTCTGACTCTTTGTGACCCTATCTGGGTTTTTCTTGGCAAAGATACTGGAGTGGTTTGCCATTTCCTTCTCCAACTCATTTTACAGATGAGGAAACTGAGGCAAATAGGGTTAAGTGACTTGCCCAAGGTCACACAACTAGTAGTGTCTGAGCCGGATTTGAACTCAGATTTTTCTGACTCCAGGCCTGGTGCTCTATCCCCTGAGCTACCAAGGCTGCCAAAGACAAGCTATTTCATCTTATTGATTTCTGAAATGAGGTGGATTGATTGGGGAGAGGAGGGGGTACAATGGAGAAGAGTGATGGTTTGATAATCAGAGGACATGAGTTCATATTCCAACAGTACCACTTACTACCTAGGCACCTGTAGGTAAGAATTCATTTACTTTTTCTGGCATTAGGTACCTATCTGTAAAATGAAAGGGTTGGACTAGATGATCCCTGGGGTTCCTTCCAGCTTTGCTTCTAGGACGCTCTGGAACCTGTTGATCTCTAAGGTCCATTTCATAGCTAAAAACCTTTGGACCTGTGAGGTGGGAATGTACTACTCTCACTGACACCATGAGCTTGGGATTTGGAGAGGGGGAGTATAGGTGGCTGCTGTTCTCCCCTTATCCTGCTTTCATTCCATTTAGGTCACAAGTGACGGGAGGGAAATTAAGGGCATATGAATGGTGCAGTATATATAGACCACATTGACTCAAGCCAAAAGTCCTTCCTGCAGAAGGATGCCTGGTGAGATAAAGCATAAATGAATAACACTTTTTTTAAAAAGGCCCCCAATATACCAGAGAGGGAACGTGTTTTTCCGTCTCCACACCTTTCTCCCAACCCCCTAGGAAGAACCTAATTCATCATGACATTTAACAGGGAAGACGGGAGGGCGGGGAATGGGGACAAAGAAGGAACATTGCCCGGGTTTGAGATGGAGCAGAAGTCAGGAAAGAGGAGAATGCTTAGAAATGCTTTCTAGCAGTGAGGTTCGGCTCTGTGTTGTCAAGAGCTGGAAGGCATCCCCATTCCTGGCAGACAGAAAGGCCTCTGACTTGAACACAGCCTAAGAAGGGCAAACTGAAAGCAAACTGATGGGCAACTATGCCAGCCACCCAAATAGAGAGGTTGGCATCTGTCTGGGAATGGAAGGGAGTTTTACAAGGTACCTGGCTCATGGTGGAAAGGGTTTCCCTTCCAGATTAGCTGTTTCCTCCTGGATGTCATCAGGGAGAGCGCAAAGAATGCCAAGGAACCTGTTTGGTGGCTTTGATCTTTGCTCTTTGACCTTGTTGGGCTGACTTGGCAGCTCCCTCACCTTCCAGGTGTAACCACAACTCACTCTCCTTCCAGGAAGCATACCTGAGAGTCTGTTGATTCTGACCATGCACTAGAAGAGCTACTGAGGAGGACGGAGAACAAGCTTCTGCCTCTCTAATCTTTTAGAGCAAGTATTCTTACATAGGGGTCTTGGAACTTGTTTTTCAAAACCTATTTTGACAACAGTCTTTGAATATAATTGGATTCCTTGGAAATCCTACATGTTTTACTATACAGTTATCGCTTGCACATTGCAGGGTTTGCCACGATCTGGAAAATTCTCATAAAATTTTTTGGTTCTCCCTTCATACCAGACAAGAAGAAATTGTGTATATTTATGGTATTAAATGATAAGATACGCAGATATACAATACTATACACATATTTTATGCGTTTCTGAGTTTCTAAACTTTTTTGGTGTCATCTGCTGGCCTTCATGTGTTGTCTGTGGCTTCCACAAAACAGACCCCAAATTCCCATTTAATTTCTTATGTTGACCTGCATTATGTGGAAACGACAATGGGGAAAATTGTGATGGGGAAGGGATAACTGTATACACCTAAAAGCTGATGATTCTGAGAAGGGGTCTTTGGGCTTTACCAGTCTGCCAAAGTGGCTATGAACCGAAAACAAACAAACCCCAAAACATTAAGAACCCTTGTTGTAAGGGCATGCTCCTGGGCCTCCCCCAGAAAGTCCTTTCTTATGAGACAATGTCCACAAGAGATCTCCTGGGAAGCATCATGGTGTACAGTGGATATGGCACTGGACTTGGGGAAGACCTGAGTTTAAATCCCACTTCAGATACTCACAAGCTGTGTGACCCAGGACAAGTCACTTAACTGCTCTGAGTTTCAATTTCACCATCTATAAAAATGGATTCAATGACTTCTAAGGGCTCTTCCAGCTCTAAATATATAGCCCTTTGATCTTATCATCCCTTATAGCTAGTCATGGTTCACCTTTCTTTTTCTAGACTTCAGTGGCTATCTAGTGGTTCTTTCCCTGAAGCCCTACCCTTCAAAAAAAACAAACAAAAAACAGAACATGCATTTGATTTATCATCCTATTTTTCTACTTGCTCTCACAAACCAACTCCTAGGGGGAAACGGATCCACTCATTGCTTTCATCTCTCCTTTCATTTACTTCTAAATCTCTCACAGTCTGTCTTTCAAACCCATCCCTCAGTACGAATTGTCCTCTCCAAAATTAGCAGATGTCTTAATTGCTAATCTAATGCCCTCTCCCTAAGTCATCATCCTTTTTGATCTCACTACAGTATTTAACATGGTTGGAGACTCTCTGGCTATTCCTGAAGACTCTCACCTGATTTGGATACTCCTTTTCAAAGCCTATTCCTGCATCCTCCTCCATATCCTGCCCCCTAACTGTGGTTGTACCCTAAGGCTCTATTCTGGGCCCTCCTCCCTCTATACTCTGTCTCTTGGTGACATCAACAGCTCCCAGGAATTCAGTTATCATCTCTCTCCAGAAAACTCTCAGGTCTATATATCCAGGGCTAGCCTCTCCCTTGATCTCCAGTTCAGGAATGTCCAGTTCAGTATCACCGGTGTTCTATTCGAACATTCCCTTGAACATTCCCTACCAGATGTCCCATAGGCACCTCAAACTCACATGTCCAGAACAGAAATCATTCTCCCCCCTTTCCCCCCATCCCACCTCAACCCTCTCCCTATTTCTGTCAAGGGCCTACCCTTCTTTCAGTCACATGGGTTGGCACCCTGGCAGCTATCCTTAAGTCCATGCTCTTACCCCATATACCCAATCATTTGCCAAGGCTTGCCAACTCTACATTGGTAATATCTATCCCAAGGCAGCTAGGTGGCAAAATGGATAGAGTGCTGGACCCGGAGTCAGGAACACCAGAGTTCAAATCTGACCTCAGACACTTATTTGCTGTGTGACCTTGAGCAAGTCACAACCTCTGTTTGGCCTAGTTTCCTCAATTGTAAAATAGGGAAAGTAATAGCACCTACTTTGCAGGGTTGGATTAAATGAGATAATATTTATAAAGTGCTTAGCACAATTCCTGGCATGTAATTTTTTTGGGGGGGAGGGGTTGGGTCATTTATCAGTTGTGTCTGACTCTTCGTGACTCCAGTTGGGGTTTTCTTGGCAGAGATACTGGGGTGGTTTGTCATTTCCTTCTCCAGCGCATTTTACAGATGAGGAAGCTGAGGCAAACAGGGTTAAGTGACTTGCCTAGGGTCACACAGTTAATAAGTGTTTGAGACCAATTTGGACTCAGGAGGAGGAGTCTTCCTGACTACAGGCCCAGTACTCTGTGTACTTTGCCACCTAGCTGCCCCTGCCACATAATAGGCACTATATAAATGCTTGTTCCTTTCCGTCTCCTCTCCTGTACGTTCACACAGCTGCCTCTCTAGACTTTCATTACCTCTTTCCTGGACTATAGTCTCCTAGTTGATCCTTCTACTTCAAGCCTTCTTCCTCCTCCCTCCAAACTATCCTCCATCGAGCTGCCAAACTCCCTGCCAAACAGAGCTGGCTGTGCTGCTGTCCTGCCCCAAATGCTCCGGTGTCTCCCTATTACCTCTAATATCAAACCCAATCTCTGTTTAGAACATAAAGCCCTTCCCAGTCTGGCCCCAGCTGACCTTTCCAGGCTTATTACATAGCAACATCGACCCCCATGTATTTTATGGTGCAGCCACACTGGCCTGTTAGCTGATCCTAAATGCAACATTCTTTCCCTTGGTTCCATGGCTCTACAATGGCTATCCCCTACACCTGGAACGGACTCACCTTGGTTTCCTCAGATCCCCTAGCTTCCTTTAAAATTCGGTTCAAGCCCCTGCCCCCCCCCCCGCCCCCACAGACAAATCCTTTTCTTATCCCCTTAATTGCAAGCATCTCTCTCCCTGACCCCCACACCTTTTCATTTATCAGTGTTCATGTCGTTCCCCTAATAGATGGAAGAGGGCAGCTAGGTGGTGAAGTAGATAGAGTGCTGGGCCTAGAGTCAGGAAGACCTAAGTTCAAATCTGGTCTCAGACACTTACTAGCTGTGTGACCTTGGGCAAGTCACTTAGCTCTTTTGCCTCACTTTCCTTATCTGCAAAATGAGCTGGAGAAAGAAATGGCAAATCACTCCAAGATCTTTGCCAAGAAAACCCCAAATGGGGTCTTGAAGAGTCAGACACGACTGAATGACAAGAACAAAAATGATAGATGGAAATTACTGGCTTAATTTTTGTCTCTGTATCCATGTCTGGCACAATAAGGTTTACTAAATGCCTGCTAATTTACTGATGGATTGCACATGGGGGTTTTAAACCAGGCTAAAGGACAAACACAACAATAACAAAAGAAAAGAGAAGCAGACACAAGCAAGCAAGGTCAACATGGTCAGTCCAATGCCAGCCACTGCAAGAGTCTTAAGTGTCTCCAGTCTAAGAAATGGAGGAAGAAAAGTAGCTGTCCTCAGAGGGGCAGAACAGGGGCATTTTCCTTCCATCTTATCATCATTCCAGATCTTTGGCTCCCCAGTGACAACTTCCACAGCTTGTAGACACATTTGGGGCAGCTGTGCAAGCAGAGACCACTTCATTGATTAGGGACTTTGCAACTCTGTCCCATGAGTGGGTGTAGAATGCTCGACAGCAAGTGCCTAGTGGGGCTTTGTGTGTCCTCGTACAATCTGGTCCCTTCCTATCTTTCCATTTTTCTTACACCTTATTCTCCGCAATTTACTCTTTGACCCAAGAGCACTGTCCCCCTTTCTATTCCTTGAACATGACACTGTATCTCTCAACTCCATGTATTTCCTGGAGATGCCTCCTATGCCTGAAATGCTTATCTTCCTCATCTCCACTTCCGGGCTTCCTTCAGGTCTTAGCTTAAAAAAAAGCAACCCTTTTTACAAAAAGCCTTTTCCAATGCTCTTTTATACTAGTGTCTTCTTTCTAGGATTGTTGTTGTTCAGTCATGTCCAACCCTGTGGACCATAGCACACCAATACTGTCCAAGGGTTTTCTTGGAAAAGATACTGGAGTGGTTTGCCATTTCCTCTTCCAGTAGATTATGGCAAACAGAGGTTAAGTGACTTGCCCAGGGTCACACAGCTAGCAAGTGTCTGAGGCAGCATTTGAACTCAGGTCTTCCTGATTTCGGGCCTAGAGCTCTCACCACTGAGCCATCTAGCTGCCTGCCTGGTACATAGTAGACATTTAATAAATACTTATTGACTTGACTAGAATGTACTCATGAAACATTTTTGAATAAAAAAGCCTAATGAAGTTTGCAGTTAAAATAAGGTAAAATAAATTTTTCACTGGCTTCTTACATCAGCAAAGGGGAATTCTTCTAGAACAGTAAAAATAAAAGGCAGGAGAAAATACTATAAGCCATGACTACAACAATGTAAATAAAAATATCATTAAAAGTGAGATGAACTCTCAGTAACTGAAAAACCAGTGAATGTCCCAGAGAATATAAATGCTGGCTACAATTCATTGTCTCTGTTTACCAGAGGAAGACACTGAGGCTCAGAGAGGTTAACTTGACCATGGTCACATGGAGCTAATAAGTGTTAAAGGTGGATTTGAGCCCAGGCCTTCCTGACTCTAGGCCAAGGTTATGTCCACTTTGCCAACATGCCTCTCTATCCATGACTATTGACATTATGAGTGACTGTGAACCCACTGGAGATCACAAAGGAATGAGTGTTCTTTTTGCTTAGTGGCTGAACTACTTCAATTCAGGTCAGTCTCCACTACCATTATACTTCTCACTTCCCTCCATTCCATTGAATACTCTCTAGGTACAGAGTCCTTAACTGGGCAATTGGAGGACTGGCAATGGACCTTGCCCCAGCAGGGCTTATGACTTACGTGGGTGGGAAGACAGGACAGCTATAAATGCCAAAGTTTTAGAAGTATTTATAAAGCAACATACATAAACAAGCTGAGAAAGGCAATGGTAAGGGTCCATGGTGTTATTCAGGCAACATTTCCTGGAAGAAATGAGTTGATGACAAGCATGCTAGACCAGCTACCCCTCTGAGCACTGTCTTTCAGAGCCAGAGCAAGAATGAGGTGAGAGGCTGTTCAGCTGCTCTGTCTCAACTGTCCCCTCGATGATCCCAGGCTGTGACTGCTGCCCCCAGGGTGCTCCAGGCCTATTGTCTTTAAGTCTTTCCAGGCACCCCAGACTGTTGGGATTTTTCTCTTAAAGACAAATAAGAAAACTAGGAGTGACCTACTTCTCCTAGCTTGTCTGAAAGTCTAGCTGGGCAGAATGACCCTAAAAGTCCAACCATGAGTGCTGTATCAATGATTAATCAGTCATCAGACATGGGCTGACCATTATCACACTCATGTGGCCTTTTGTCTGCCTTCTAACGGAGGCTGTTATAACCCATTTATTTGCTTCCTCCCCAAATACCTGTTCCCTCCCCACCCTCTGTCAGCTTTTATGCCAAAGCCAAGCAGAAATTCTCACCTTTTATCAAACTCTTTTCCCAGGAGATTATTCACCCACACTCTGGAGGGGAGGAGAAACATATAGAGAAGTGCCATCTTCCTCACTGTTTCTGGAATTTCTTGGACAGTCAAGGTCAACTGAAGCAAATCTCTATTTTCCTCACAATTGCAACTTTATAGCCCTTGTAAGTGATGGCACTACAGAGCTGAAAGAAGGCAGTATTTGCCCTAAGCTATATCTGAAGGAGAGAATGGCAGAGTGGATGAAGGGTGAGCCTCAGATTTAGAAAGATCCAAGTTTACATCCTGCCTCTGATGCATTCTGAAGTGGGAAAGGGTCCTGGGTCCGGGTCGGATAATACATGCTCAATGTCAGATTCTTTGATTTACCACCTGTGTGACCTTGGGTAAATCTGGGCCTCAGTTTCCTCATCTGTAAAATAAGGCAGTTGGACTAGCTCATCTCTTCTGACTCTAAATCTATGAAATAAATGCTAAATGTCACTTAACCTCTCAGCTTCCCAAGCAATCCTCTAAGGCCAGAGGGTGAATTAGGAGAGAGAAGTGCCTACGCTATATGAAATCACAGGTTTAGTCCTTCTCCACCAAAAGGCAAGGATTAGAAACCCCAGTCCTTGTGTTATCAGAGGCTTGGAGCTTTCACTAACATGTACTTGACCTAATTCAAAATAAATACCTGCAAGCCAAGGAAAGAAGAATTATTTGGCATTAACAATCTGCATTTAGCCCCTCACTGTCCTCTTTACAGCAGGGGAGAATGGGCGTGTGATATTGCACATACCATCTGACACCTTCGATGTATTGATCAATTTTTCTGAACTGTTTTCTTCCCCCTCCCCCTCAAAAAAAAATCTTTGTTCCAAGGGATGGCTTACTAGGTAGGGAAAGGGAGAGGAATATCTTAGGATAGTAAGGTGATATAAAAATGAAAGACAAAAATAAGATTAATGTGCATTTTAAAAAAGCAACATTAAAAAGATCTCTTACTAACACATGTGTTGTCCTTGTTTACCTTAGCAGTAGAAGGAAGGAAATGAGCATTTATTAAATGCCTCCTATATGCCAGGCACCATGCCAGGACCTCATTTGATCCTTATGACAACCCTGAAAGGTAGGTGCTATTATTATTCTCATTTTACAGTTGGGGAAACTGAGGCCAAGATTGGTTAAGTGACTTGTCCAGGCTCATACAGCTGGTAACTGAGGATAGATTTGAATTCAGGTCTTTCTGACTCCAAGCCCAGCATTCTATCTACTAGAATACTAGAACACCTAGCTTCCTTTAGGTTGGCATCATAGATTTAGAGCTGAAAGGGCCATCAAGGGTCATCTAGTTCAACTCCCTCCTTTTACATGTGAAGAAATGTAGCCTAGCAAAGTTAGGTGACTTGCTCAAGGTCACACAGCTGGCATCAGAGATAGGATTCAAATCTGGGTCCCCTGACTTCGGAGTCTCCTTGCTTTCCAGTGAACTAGGATAGGAGCCCCATCATCCAAGTGGAATTAGTTATAGCAGTCCTGAACACACCTCATTTTCTTACATTTTTTAATTTATTTTTTTTCAAATTTTTAGTTTGCAACACTCAGTTCCACAAATTTTTGAGTTCCAAATTTTCTCTCTCTCCCTCTCCCCCACCCAAGACAGCATGTAACTCAACATAGGTTCTACATATATCTGCATGTTAAACTTATTTACACAATAGTCAAGTTGTAAAGAAGAATTATAACCAATGGAATGAACCATGAGAAAGAAGAAACAAAAGTAGGAAGAAAAAAAAGAGAGAGCAAATAGTTTGTCTCAATTTGCATTTGAACTCCATAATTCTTTCTGTGGCCGTGGATAAGCTTTTTCCATCATGAGTCTTTTGGAGCTCTGAACACACCTTATGAAAGTGAATCAAGCTCAAGGCTGGGTGTGGAACTCAGCCCAAGCTTCTTTCTCATCACTCTATTCTCTTTTGTACAAAAGCTCAGAAGACAATTAAATCCCCAGTGTCAGGAGCAAGTCCAGCAATACTCCCCTGAAGAAGCCACCTTCTTCCTTCCCTTGATTCACTTGGCCTGGGGACCAGCCCCACTACCTTGATAATCAAGTTCCTCCAGGGGCAGGTCTAGAGTAGGCAAAGTGAGTCACTGATTTCTATGGCCAAGCAGAGACCAGAGACCCTAGACCTCCCTGCTTAGCACTTGGAGTCTCCAGTGCTCTCTCTCTTTATTTATTTATTTTAAAAAAAGGCTCTTCAAATTCAGTCTGTCAGACTAGAACAACTGGTTCACCTAAAAGGGAAGAAAGCTAGCTCATCGCACAAACAAAACTGATGGACTGGAATGACCCTCCCTGAGCTTCTCTTTTTCCCAGGGTCTGTCATGTACAGTGATTATTTCTTTTTTAAAAAAATTTTTTGGGGAGGAGGCAGGGAAATTGGGGTTAAGTGACTTGCCCAAGGTCACACAGCTGGCAAGTACATCAAGTATCTGAGGCCAGATTTGAACTCAAGTCCTCCTGACTCCAGGGCTGGTGCTCTACTCACTATGCCACTTAGCTTCCCCTACAGTGATTATTTCTTAACTGAGAAGGAAGGGATCATCTATCTTAGGGGTGGAGGTCCTCAAGTTCGGCCCTTTGACTGAATCCAAACTTCACAGAACAAATCCCCTTAATAAAAGAAGTTGTTCTGTAAAGCTTGAACTCAGTCAAAAGGCTGCACCCAAGGACAAAATGGCCTCAAGGCCAAAGGTTCCCCACCACTGATCTATCCAGTTCAAACCCCTTATTTTGCAAATGAGGTGACTGAAGTTAAGTGGCATGCATAGCATTGTACCAGGCAAGCTGGTGGAAGAGTCAGGATTAGAACTCAGGTCTCCAGAATCCTAGCAATCATAGGACCATAGATTTAGAGCTGGAAGGGGCCTTAGAGGCCATCTAGTTCAACTTGCTTATTTTATGATCTTTCCACTACAACATAAATGACCTTGCACATATTCGTATTGTGTAAATGTTCTGTATATTGTTATGTGTGGAAATTGTTTCTCTCATGGAGTGCAAGCTTGTGAGGGCAGGGGCTGTTTTGTCTTTTTTTTCCCCTGGGGGAAGAGGAGAAAGCAGGGCCTGGCACACAGTAGGCACTTAATAAATACTTGATTGATTAGGCTGATAATATACACATCTTTCCCATTAAGGCTGTTGTGCTGAGGCAGCAAATAACACCATCAAGATTTTGAAGGAGGATCAAGCTTTGCAAGAGACTTTCTTATCTTTTCAATCGGCTTCAAAATTGAATCTTAGGAGATGTACTGATAGCAAGTAGTCACCCTCCTCATAGGGCCATGCCAAGAAATATCTAAGGACTTTGCATTCCTGCTCTCTTTCTCCCCGACCCCCGATTCAACACTCTGCTCTCTACCTACCCCTCCATCTGAAGTGAGTTAACCAATACAGGATTTCCCCATCCCCCCCAGAGTGGTGATCTAACTAAGTAGGGCTGCTTTCCCCTTCCCTAAAGAGACAGGCACGGTGTAATCTAATAACCAGAAGCCCTAAAGCCTGTGGAAATGACTGGGAGTGAGCTGGGGGAAGGGCAAAGAGGAGGCCACCTTATCTATACTTTCCCTTTTCTAAAGAGAGCCTCTTCTAGGGCTCTTCCCCAGCAACGTGAGTGACTCTGACCTTTGTCTCACAAAACTTCCTGGAGGGCTGATTTCAGGCACTGGGAGACAGGGGCCAAAAGCCAATAGGAGAAAGCCCTTTATCAGCTGCTTGACCAGGTCTCCCCTTAACAAAGGGTATTCTCAGCAGGAACTCCCATGGGCCCGTCACCTACTTTCTACCCCAACCTTTCTACTCGTTGAGGGCCTTAAAGAAGCATCAAAAAAAAAAGTAGAGAAAAGAAGGAAGGAAGGAAAAAAGGAAAGAAAGAAGGAAAGGGAAAAAAAGAGGAATTTACACTCAATGAGGGAATGAGACCACAGGACACTTTTTCTTTTGAGCAATCATGATTGCTCATGTAGACTACATCTGGTCTGAAGGAGGGCAGCTGTAAGGGCTTTAGATAAGAGCCACCAAAAAATCTACATTCTGGATTTTTACAGGAAGCCAACTCCCTAGAAACGATGTTTTGGAAGCTCTCAGACTGGCAGGGCAGCTTCTGAAGGAAACTGATCAACTCGGACCCCAATGGATATTCTTTCTTCCCCTACTCCTCAACATTTTCCAAGTTTCTCTATATGCTTTCCCCTCCCCCAAAACACACAAATTCCCTTTCAAACCTCTATTCACACTGTTGAATCTCTCTTAAATCAACAGTGGCTCTTTCTGAGGTTTCTTTCCCTTTATTGAATTCTAGACTTTACCTTCCTATAAACTGCATTTTAGACCCTTTTGATTGAGTTAATGGCAGATGCGACTCTGAGGTTGTGAATGGCAAACTGGGGGAGGGGAATGCTTGGAATTTGTCTTATTTCTCTTAAGACTGTTTAGGATGGAGAGATTCTTAGGCTGACTTTGGAAAGGGAAAGACAACCTGGAAATGCAAGACACACTGAGGTACACAGATACTCAATAGTTCTTTTAGTTCTTGCCAATAACTCTTCAGAGAATCTTTTTTGTTATAAAGTTTTTTTTTTTCAGTTACAAAGTTATTTTTCTTTGTTACAAAGGAGAGTTCAATTTTGAGGGCTAAGAAGTGGCAAAGGGTGTATTTCCAGAAACGACCGTATGGTAAAACCAATAGGCATCAATAAAACATTTTAAAGATTTAAAAAAAATACTCTCCATCAAAAGAATTATAAATCAATAGAAAAGGAAAATTTGTATCTCGCCGGCAATTCACCACCAACTGAATTAGGTGTTACAAAATGAAAACGAACAGCGGATAGCAGCATTTATTGATTCTAATTGGCCAAGAATGTTGCAGTTAGTTTCATAGTAGTATATCAAAAGGAACACACCAACAAACAAAACCCAATAACCTTCTCTCAGGCTATGGGGCTCTCCTTGACTACTCTCCTACTTTGCAGGAATACTTGGTAGGATCACGTAGCTTCCTCCAAGCCTTCTCAACATCCTCAAAATGAACAGAATATAATTAAATACAGTCTCGATTGCGCTCTAGGAGAGTTCTCAAGTTAATTAACAAGCCGAGTTCAGCCCGGGTACTGCAAAATAGCAGCAGCCCTACCGGGACCTGTGCCCCATTAGAAAACTGTCGCTTGGACAAAAATAGTTCCCGGTGAGGCGACAAGTGTCAAGCACATTCCTGCAGTCCAGAGTCATATGCTAAATCTTGAAGTTTGGATCCATACGCAAATGAGCGCAGAAGAAGAAAGGCGCCTTTCACTCATTACTGGAGTCCCTCCCCACTAGCTGACTGGGCCCCAGAAATCCAGAGAGGAACGCATTTCACTAGCGGCAGCTTCCCAAAGTGGGGGGACCCGGGGGGGGAGGGAAGAAGCTAAGTTTCAATACCACCTACAGGGCATTCAATTAGGGAGCCAAACCGAGGATGAGTGCTAAACACGCCCCTCACCCTTCCCCAACCTCTGCTCTCTGCCCGTCCAAGCCCCTTCCCCAGATCCACTATCCAAGTATCTTCGCCCCACAACACTAGCGCAGCACAGCTCAGCTAGCAAAATCGAGACCAGCCCTCCCCACCCCCTTCTCCAAACCCTGGGTTTGCTCTCACCTTTGCACGGGCAGCAGCAGCAGCACTTTGAAAGAAACCAACCCACCGCAGGATATCGGGAATAAGGACGCTCGCCCCCCTTCATACTGCCCCCCACCCCCTAGAGCGCCTGCATGGCAGGGGGCCACAAGCCAGGACCCGGCACAGCCGGAGACAGCACAGAGGAAGCCTGGCCGGCGGGGAGCCAGCTCGCACTCCCTCTCTCCCAGTCTCCTCGGCCACTCTGACTTACAGGGAAAGTGAGCCAGCCACCTTTGGGGAGAAGGGGAGGAGGCTCGGGAGAGAGAAGGGGAGGGCCAAGGGAGCAGGAGGCGGAGCCCCAATTCCAGCTGTGCGGGAGTAGTCTGCCAGGGACTTGTCACTGAACCTTATGCAACCGTTGGCTGTGACTGTGGCTGCAGGCACCCGCAGCAGGGGAGAAGTGCCGCGGGTCCATGGATAATTCAAGGCCCTTTCTCCACTTGTCCTATACCCAGCCCCAACCCATTAATCTACCGTTGTAGGGGTTAGGATAGAGAGCAGTACATCAATTCTCCATTCCAGCACATTTAGGACTATAGGATTTCAAAGAAGGAGGACCATTAGTCTAATTCCTTTATTTACAGCTGAGGAAACTGAGGCACAAAGTCATAGGCCTTGTAAGTAGTAGGGCCAGAATTCAAACCCCTTGACTCCCTAGTTAGTCACCAACACAGAACATCTACTTCAACCTAACATAGGATCACAGTTTTAGAAGAGACCTCTAAGGCCATTTGATTCAGCCCCTTCATATTATAGATGAGGAAATTGACATCTAGGGAGGTTGTATGCCTTGCCCAAGATCACAGGGGTAATGTCAGAGGTAGGATTTGAGCCTACAACCTCTGATTTCAAGGTCGGTGTTCTTTGTATTGTACCATGCTACATGCTTTGTTTGCTAACCTATTACCTTCCCTTAACAGACTACCTGGTTGGAAATACCATATTTCACTGCATAATCATTGCCACTACATAATCACCGTACCCTGTGCTTTTTTTTTTTGTTTCAGTCCAAAAACTAGTTTATAACTTTTCATCACGTAATTGGCACATGGTCTAATTCTGTTTGTCATGCCACTTAAAAGATAGACAAAGCAGCAATGTATTCACCGGTGGCATATGGATATGCATTTATTTCTCGCTCATTGCGAGTGGTGAGCCTAGAATTCTCATTGCACACACATTGTCAGTATTCCATTTTAATATATATTCACTAGTATTCTGTGCATCTGAATCTTGCACCAAAGAAAGTTTAGTAATAAATGATTTTTAACCAAAACCGGCACAAATGGTTTTTAAAGCTTCATATAATGGTCGCACACCCACTTTTTTGCAAAAAAAAAATGGCATAAAATCTATGATGATTATGTGGCCTAATATGTTAGTTTCTGAACTTTTTCTTTTTGGGGGGAGGTGCCATTTTTAAAGATTTGCATAATTTTTTTCTTTTTGAATATTTATTTTTCCCCTAATTACATGGAAAAAACAATTTTGAACATTCATTTTGGTTTCAGAACTTATAACATTTGTTGTGCATATTTCTCTTTTTTGTACTCTCCATTTCATACCTTGAACTTGGGTTTAAGAAAGATTTGTTAGAATCTTTAGGGATTCACAAACCATAGGAAACCCATCCATTGGACAAGAGGGTAAATTGGGAGTGTGGAGAAGATAATAAGATAATAGATTTAGAGTTGGAAGGACCTCATGTCAGAGCTCATCTGGTCCCATCTCCCCATTTTAGAGATAAGAAAACTGAGGCCCAGTGCCATGAAGTGCCTTCCTGCCCAAAGTCACATGGGTAGGAAGTAATGGAGTCAGGATTTGAACCAAGGTCCTCTGACTCCGTATCTAACACGCAGATATGACACTTAGCTAATCAGTTCCCTAAGTTTAGGAGAAAGACCATCATTTGAGGCTTGCTTTTTCAGTTCGAGCTAGATATAAATTAAGTATGGAGCAGCAGCTTTACTGGAATAACAACAGCCCAGCACTTCCAATCAAGTAAGGACTTACTGTCAGGCTCTTCTTATGGCTACTACCACTTCCCTCTTTGCTGGAATGTGGAGTCAGTTGCCTATCAGATCAGGGCTGTCTGTTTCCTGAGGTTCAATCCCACCCTCTGAGAAGTATTTAAGATGCTTCTAGCTGAGCCAGAACCTTAACTTAGTATCAAGTTCATTTTATGGTACTCTGACTGGCTTCATGTCTCAAATCTTAATTCACCGATTGTAATGACCCCTTTTAATTGCCACTAGCCCTCAGCATGCTTACCTGGATTCCTAACCTCTGGTGACCAGTACTACGGCTGGGCCTCCCTGGTTCTGACACCAACGTATAACCCTTGCTTAGTTGCCCCTTGACATCCTGTCATAGCGGTATATACCCTGAGGTCATCTCAGGCCTTGGCCCGGGATGGTCACAAAATGGGGCAGTGTGGTGAAATGGAAAGAACACTTGTTAGGGAGTCAGATGATTTGGGTTCAAAATCTACCACCACCACCACCACTACAACATCATCTTCATCATCATTGTCATCATCATCATCACCACCATCACCACCACCACCACCGCTACATCATCATCATCATCATCATCATCACCATCACCTCCATCACCACCACCACATCATCATCATCACCACCATCACCACCACCACCACCACATCATCATCATCATCACCACCACCACCATCACCACCATCTCCAACACCACCACTACATCTATATCATCGTCATCATCGTCATCAACATCATCATCATCATCATCACCATCATCATCACCATCACCACCACTGCCACCACCACCACCACCACCACCAGCACCACTACATTATCATCACCACCATCACCATCACCACCATCTCCACCACCATCACCGTCATCATTGCTAGCATTTATTAAGTACATACTACGCACAGGGCACTGAGCTAAGTGCTCTTCAAATTGTGGGGAGATCTCATTAGCTCCTCACAACCACTGTAGGAGGTGCTATTATTATCCCCATTTTATAGTTAAAGAAACTGAGGCAGACAGAGGTCAAATGTCTTCCACAAAGTCAAATCAAGTTCAGATCAAGTCTTCTTGGCTCCAGGCCCAGAGCTCTATTCACTATACTGCCCAGCTGCTTTACTTACTACCTGTATGATTTCAAAGAAATTAACAGTAAAATTATGAGATTGGACTAGGTGGTCTCTGAGGTCTCTTCTAATGATAGATCACTGATCCTATGATTCCCAAGTCTGACAAGTCTCCCAAGGTGAATTTGTTTAATCATCAGCTGAGGTGCTTAATAGCCTGGGAGATAAATTGGTGCTTCTAGACCACCTTTGACATCCAGACCCTTCCTTGAGGAAGGGTTACTATAAAGAATATTTTCACACTAGCTATGAGAGAGCCTGAGTTGATTCTAAGGTCTAGTTCCCAAATCTTAGCTTGGTCCTTTAAGGAATAAGAAGGAATAAGAATTGCATTCTCCAACTCAGCATTAAGAGGAAGCTCCAATGGGCACATGTAAAGCAACCTGTTTCATTTGTTTCTCCATCTGTCCAAGTTTGTTTCATGCATATCTGGTTGGGCCTCCAGTTCTCCCATCCATTCCGCCTACATTTCTGGCTACTTGACTCATCTTACATGGCCCTGTCCTAGCATCTGGTCCTATTCATTGCCATGGCTTGGGAGTTCTTCTTATCTCTGGACTCTTAGGTTACCAAGGCACCATACTTTCTGACCTCAGCCTGCTCCAGGTCCCAGGATATTGTGGTCAACTGTTAACATCTTATCTCCTGCCATCCCATGGCAAGATGTAACAATCCACCATCATTTCAGAGTTGATCTCAGGGCAATCTTTGAAAGCAAAGCTAAACCAGCTTCATTCTGTGTCACTGCACGTTGCCCATCCTTAAATAAGAAACCTCTTTGATGGAAGGATACTGATCCAGGTGTTTGGAGAGGGAGATCAGACCCATATCATTGAAATAGGCGTCTCATTCTACTATCAGATAGAGATTTGGTCCTGATTGATGCAGCTTTCATTGGAATGGTAATCCCTTGGTTTGCCTTAGTGAGCCAAGGTCATTTGGAATTCCTCTATTTTGAGCTTAATTAGGATATCATATTTTTTGGCCTAGGAAGACAGCTCAAGGATCTCTGATATCATTTGGAGCTGATGCTCTGTTTAATTTCAGTCTTTATGCTCCCCAAAAAGGTGTCTTCCCATCTAAAATTGAACAGGCAGCCAACATCAATGACCTTTTAAGAAAGTCTCTACTGGTAAAGTATCATCTAAGGAGTTGAATGCCCATAAATATTTTGGTACCAGGAAGGAACCTAAACTATCCCAGTACATGTCTTCAAGGAACTCTCCCCTTCCCCCCCCCAAAAGAAACACAGCAAAAAACAAAAGAACACAATGACAGGCCTGCGGCCCTATTTATTCCTTGAGTCCAAAGTTAGACATTTTTTAAAAGAATACCTCTGATGACAATTTACAGCTGGTTTAAATGCCTTTTTCACATTCCTAGCTGGTGCCACAATCTTCATTGGGGTGAGAGAAGAAATATGAGAAGAGGGAATTAATTCCTAGGTCACAGTTGATTAAAAAAATGAAAAACTTCCTTCTGTACCTAATATAGACATTATGGTGGACACCTGGACTTGCTATTTAGACTTTTAATACCTTTGCAATATTCCAACAGTTTTTGAACAAAGGCCTTTGGGACTTTCTGTATAGCTGCCAGACACACTACATTCTCCAAAGAACTGAAAATGAGTATTATCACCCAGGGCATGGTGGGTCTCAGGCTGTAGCACATTACAAATAAGAAGTAATGGAAAGAAATACAGCAAGGGATGTCAACAAAAAATTCATGAGTTAAAAAGAACCTGGATTGGTCATGTGGTAAGAATGATGAATAACAGATAAACCATCAACCATGCTCCACCAGCATGCTTGCAATGTCAAGAGAAAGCAAGGAAAGTCTCAGCACACTGGGTGATCCTTCATGAACTTATTGGATGATATGGAGAGAGTACTACAAGATGGGCATGCATGGATGGATTGCAAAATGCATTCAGGCAGGAATATCTACATTGGATCAAAGATCTATTGAAGAATTGAAGCATACATTGAAATATCTTGGTTCTTTCTGTGCCCAAGACTGAGTATATTTCTAAAGTCTCCAAGAATAGCACCTCTATGTAAATGTAAAACTTTCTTCCTGAGCTCAGCAACTTTTGATAAACTCAGTAGGACAGGGACATAGGAAAGAAGGGGGACAGTGTGGTAGGTTCAAAGACTGGAAGAAATATTATATAAAGAACTCTGATTTTCTGAATTAAATCAACATATATGCAGTGTCTTCAATACAGAAGGAGAGTGAAGTGGTAGGAAAAATGTACTGGAAAATATGACTCAAGATTAAGGAAAAAATAACTCAAAGGTCTCATTACTACATATCATGACTAAGAGTTATGAGACTTTGAACATAATGCAAAACATTATTATAAGTAAACTGATTATGTCTTAGACAAGAAACAATTATTTACAAATGTGGAAGTCATTTCCAAATCAGTTGACTATGCACCATTTATTTACTTATTAGAAGAAAAATCAAATTATAAAAGAGATTAACACTAAGATGAGGGGCAGCTAGGTGGTGTAGTGAGTAGAGCACTGGCCCTGGAGTCAGGAGGACCTGAGTTCAAATCCAACCTCAGACACTTGATGCACTTACTAGCTGTGTGACCTTGGGCAAGTCACTTAACCCCAATTGTCCTGCCTTCCCCCCTCCATAAAAAGCAACCAAACAAAAAACCTAAGATGAATTCATGGCATACAAACAAAACATTTCTGACTTGACCTATTTAAACAGGTTATTGATGCCTCACCAAATGTGAAATGGATGAAGAGACAGTCACTGACACAGACTATCAATGTACACCAACAGGCTCGGTGTGAAGGCCAAACTAATTTTAAATTTTTCTTCCATAAAATACTTGTTCTTCTTTTGAAATGAAAAGATATTATAGTCAAGGGACACCAATACATAGAATAAAAACTCATTTACAATATCTTACAGATGAGAATGTTAGAAGATTAAGACCAACGTTACTTCACAAAGCAGAGAAAAGCCTTGTAGGGGAAAAACAAGCTTACTGAGAGCTTGGTGTGATCATCTTGGGAACATCTAAAAATGATCCTGGAAAGATGTTAAACAAAAATGAAAAATATCTATTTTCTATAACAAACAATTTTCTGTATTAATGACAGAGAAGTAGAACTGAAATAAGCAAATACAGGGAGATCAGCCTGAAAAGACCAGAATGCCCAGAGGAGGTATGTGTGTTCAAAGTGACACAGTTTTGAGGATGTTAAAGGACTGATTCTCAAGATATTTGAACAAGGGAAGGATATCAAATTTGGGGGGAAAACATGCATGCCATCACTGTAGTGAAAAACAGTGATTGAGAAGGTTGCTCCCTTTAGTATGTCTCTAAAAATTTTAAGAGATTAATCTAAACACATCTCAAGGACATCTTTGATGAAGATAAGAGAAAGAAAACAAAGCAGGTTTTCACAAATGATACTCACACAGATCACATCCAGTCAGACAATTGGCCAAAAAATGCAGAAAATATTGGGATTTCTGCCTGTTGACTCTTGAAGAGCATTTGATAGAACAAAATGCCATATGCCTTGCATATGTCAAAATCATTCAAGACTCCTTGAAAGATGCAACTTTACTTGACCACTCTCTGATCATTAATATCAAGTGAGAATAACAGAACTAGTGTTGGAACAGATCTCAGAGCCCATCCAACCCAACTCCCCTTATTTCATAAATGAAGAAATTGAGGTTCAGAAGGGATAGGTGGCTTACCTAAGACCATACAGCTAGTAAGTATCAGAACTGGGATTTGAACCCAAGATCCATGACTCAAGAGCCAATGCACTTTCCACTATACTATGTTACCTCCAAGCTAGCATGAAGTATGCAATGGAGATAGATGCTCAACAAAGGTGTTTGCCACTGTCATGAAGGATGTTCCGTGCAGAATCCAAATGGAAGGATTCCCTACAGAACATGAGGTCTCCCAGATACTCCCCCTTTGAGGATGACCTTGTGCAGACTACATTAAGGCCCAGAATATTCAGAGCCTATTAAATGAAATCCATAATCGTTCCAAAGAATTTAGTCTCACCAAATACACCAGAAAAAGCAAAAGATGGAGAACACTTATTAGCTAGACTGCAATAGGCAGTTGGATAGATGAACCAAAGAACTAGTCCATTGGTGCATGTATCCTGGGTAAAAGGTGCACATGGACAGCAAGCTGGGCCCCTAATCTATTAGGAGGAAGGGTATTTACTGTATCACCTTTGGGAAATTGTGCAAAGCTTTTAATTGAACCCGAGCTTCTCTCTTCAACAAAGGTCCATTATTATTATAATACCAATATTATCCTGACAAAGCTATATCGATATGAATTATTGGATCTAATAGTTTTGGAAGAATCAAGGTTAAAGGTCACACAAAAGGCAACTGAGTGATGCCCAGTGGGGGAAAAAAGCTACAGCACATTATCAAGGAATTAGACGCCAGAAGTGGCTCTAAAGATATATCATCAAAGGGATCTATAGTTAGAAAAGGAGGACCAGACACATAGTAAGAGCTAGCAATAGCAGATTGTTAATGTCAAAGAATCAGAAGAAGGATTCTTAACCTCATTTATGTCATGGACCCCTTTGGCAGTCAAGGGAAACCTATAGACCACTTCTCAGAATTATTTTTCCAAATGCATAAAATAAAATCCATAAGATTACAAAAGAAAATAATTATATTGAACTCATGTTGTAATTTCTTTTTTCATCCAAGTTCATAGACACTTCGGGGGAGGTGGAGTCTTTGGATCCCAGATTAATCATTTCTTATCTAGTGGGGAGCATGCTGGTTGGACGTCCTGTAGAAGATTTATGGGAGGACATAGGCTGAAGGACATACTTTTACTGATGAGATCACAGATTGATTGAAGTATTCATCCAAGTATTTTACAACATTGTGGTATGCATTGCCATGTGGATAAAGAAAGCTTACTTTCAGTGGATACAGGTAGCCCAAACTACTTATAAACAACTACAAACAGCTTTTATTTCTGACTGATTCTTAGTTCACTTGTAGCCAGGACAGCTCCTCACCAAAACTACCTGCCAGGCCATCAGAGCCATTTTCTCACAATGCCAGGGCACAAACAATCTTGGTATTCTATCAGTAGTGGCTAAAACCAGCTGAACAAAATTATAATGTTTGGGATCGGAAGCTACTGGACATTAATGATGACGTCTATGGAAGGGCATATAACATTCTATTCTGATGTCAATGGACCACCAGCACTTGGAGTATTTCCTATCCACTACTCCACTTCACCCCATCCTATTGGAAACTGGGACTCTACCCTTGGGGCTCCTGGCACTTTATCTTGCTAGGGGCCAGTCCTCTACTTCATGTCCCCACTGCTGCCTCTTCCCCAGAATAGGGACCTCCCTCCTCTCATCCCCCCAAACTTTTCCAGTTCCCTTTTCTTATATTGTCTTCTACCATTTGAATGTAATTTCTTGAAGGCAGGGACTGTCTTGTTTGCTTGTATTTGTAGCCTCAGTGCTTACTACAATGCCTGGTATATAGTAAGTACCTAATAAATGCTCTCTTCTTGTCTCTAAGATCTATCAATCTATCTATCTATCTATTTATCTATCTATCTACCTATCTCTGTGAGATACTTGAAGCCTCCTGAGAGTTTTGTCCTTTCCTTCTTTCCCATTCACCTATCAACCTGTGCCTCACAGTAGGGAGGAAAATGGCCCACCTCTTAAAGACAAATATCTGCTGAAGATAAGACAGAAGCTGCTCTTGAGTTTATGCTACTCTGCTGAGGCTATTTTCTAGGGATAGAAAATTGAGAGTCAGCTCAGCTAGTATAAATCAAGTAAGTAACACTAGACTGGACATGACCATAGCTTTCATTAGGAATGACTTCTCTTATTTTGATGCATGCCATGTGTCAGGTTCTGGGAAAGCATAAGTCACAATCTCCTAACAACACACACTTCTGTGAATATCATCACACATCATAAGGCATGATAGGAGGAGAATCAAGACTGCATGTCCCAGAGTCAACTGAACTGTACATTTGTTCTGCTCACTCAACATTCTCAGTACCAATTATGAGCACATTTCCAGCTACACTATCCCCCTCCCTACTATCTGTCATCCCTAAATTGTCCATCAGAAATACCTGTGCCCTCTGTTTGCACTCTTCAGCCATTTCCCACAAGCAGGAACCTTGTTCTCCCTTCTTTTTCCATAGCAGGCTTTCACAGAATCTATCTGAAGATAGTTTAATTGGGAAACTCCTCCCCTACCACTGGGTATCTTGTACTTTGGAAAGGAACCTGGAAGGTCCTATCCAGAGCTGAATGTAAGTAGAAATTGCACCTTATTTTCCCCATCACAAACTCCATGGGGTACCTTGAAGGTCCCAATGAGATTTGGTGCCAATTGGTGCAATCTACCACCTCCTCCCTCCTGGCTTTGCTACACCACCCTTCCATCTTTTTTTAAACCAATGTACTTCTTCTTTTCCCCTCTTGTCTTAACACTAATCTCTATATCTCCACTCTGAAAGAGGATGCCCAGAATTCCCACTCATCTCTAACCCATAGACTTTCCACTTTCCCCAAAGTGGCCAGCAACTGTCCACCATGATCCTTTCCCTGTTGGGCAGTCATCCATGCAGGCTGAGGGCTCTTGGGTTTTGCTATTTGCCCTTCAACTGAAACTCTTAGAACCCCTGTATTTGCAGACACACAGATATGTATGTGTACATATGTGTGTGTATATATATATATATATATATATATATATATGTATATGTGTGTATAATCTCCCCCAATTAGAGTGTGAGCTTCTTTAGAGCACAGACTATCTTCTTTCCCCCTAAAACTTCTATGCCTAACATAGTACTTGGCTCACAGTAAGCACTTAATAAGTGCTTTTTCATTCATTCATTCACTCTTTCGTTCAAAAGGCTAACTCAGATTATGCACAATATGACATATGCTTTAAAAAAAAAACTTCCCAGCACCATCTTTCCCCTGTTATAGTGATGCTATGGATCAAGAGATTCAGCTTTCTCAGTTATCTTCAACACATGTTGCTGGGACACCCCCAAATCTGATGAACTATCAGAGACAAGGACCCAAGGAATATGACTATCAGGGGTTCTTATTTGACCAGTAAGATGCATGCCTGTATATATATGTACATACATAATGCATGTATATATACACATATGTACATATATATTATATATACTGTATGGTATATATACAAACACATATATAATATATGTTCACTCCCAAATATATATACCATTCAAAGGTTAGTATCCCACTTATGACATTCCCATAGCTGGGAATTCAAAAGGGCAATCTATCGGGCAGTCCCTGCCTCCTGGTAGCCCTATGTCCATCAAGATACTAAGGACTTTGGACTGTTCTGTAACAATAAAATGTGGACCAAAATCTCAGGACAGAATCCTGGGGATAGCCTGTCAGCAGCCACTGTTGACACCCCCTTGCCCCAAGGTCTCTGGACAGGCATGCCCCTTGATTTCATCATAAACCTCCCTGTCCTCTGAAGAAACACCATGCTAACTATGTAATATTTATCCTCTGTGAAATTTGTTCAGCACCTTAAATCCCACACAACTGTTCTGTAAACAGATGATAAGAATGTCCTATGTGCCAGGTACCATGCTAGGCACTGAAAATACAAAGATGGAAAAATCTGATAGGATTGGAAGAACACGTATGCAAGGAAGTACAGCATAACCCCTTAATAAAAGGATTTGTTCTGTGTAGTTTGGATTCAGTCAAAGGGCTGCACTTGAGGACCTAGAGGCCACATGTTACCTCAAGGCCACAGGTTCCCCACCCCCAGATAAGGTATAATGGAATGGGGGCCAAAGCACAGATGAAGATGGGGCATATTTTAGACATGGAAGACAACCTGTATGAATGTATAAAATAAGAGGAGATAACAGCTGGTGGTCTGGTCTGACTAAAACACATAGTATGTAAAGGGGAATAGGATGAAATAAGACTGGAAAGGCAGATTGAGATTGGATTTTGGTGGGCCTTGGCAGGCTAAGGAGCTTAGCTTCTATCCTGTAAATTTTAGAGAGCCACTGAAAGTTTTTTGGGGACTGATTTGATTGGACCTGTTCATTAGGAACATTAATTTGGCAACTGTGGAAAGGATGACTTGGAAAAGAGGAGAGCCTAAAGTCAGGGGCCATTACAACAGTTTAGGTGAAAAGTGATCATGACTAAGGTGGCGTCAGCAGTAGGGATGAAAAAGTGGGGATGGATGTGAGGGGGGTTAATATAGAAATAATAGGACTTAGATGTGGGGAATATGAGAGAAAGATGATTGGAACTTGAGTAACTGGGAAGAAATTTGTGAGCTGAAAGGAGGGGTTCGTTTTGATTAAAAAAAAGATGGTGAGTTCACTTTTGGACAGGATGAGTTTGTGCTGGAGAGGCATCCAATTGGACCATGCCTTTCTACTGCCTCACCACTCCAACAACGTTTTTCTGAACTAAGGATTGCATTTTACGTCCCATTTCAGATGGTCCAACTGACATACCTATTAAACCATCTACTGCAAACAAATGTGCAGCTTGGAGGATGAATCGTAACTTGGATTAGAGGTTCTAAATTGTTTTTGTGTCACGGACCCCTTTGGTAGTCTGGGGTCTCTCCTTAGAATGTTTCTAAATGCTTATTTTTTAAAAAGGGATTACAAAGGAATCCAATTATATTGAAAATCATTGTCAAAATAATAATGACAATAAAGAATCAAGGTCACAGCTCTCAAGAGCAGACCCCATTCTCTGCCTCAGAGCAGCATTTTCAATGCTCTCTCAATGCCTCAAGATTTGGATAAAACCTGTACAACAAATAGCTATGACACAAGTAAGGATGAACAGAAAGAAGGAAGACTGGGAAGGAAGGGTCCAATTTGGACCATGAGGGAGGTAGTATTTCAGCTGCATTTTGAAAGAAGAGAATTTCAATAGGTAGAGATATGAAAGAGTTTGTTTCAGGCCCTCCCCACATAACTGGCTGCATTATGGACAGTGATCGCTTACTAAGCTATTTGTGTGCAAGGGTATGTCTATTGGATATGTGCATCTTCAACCAGCACCATCTAGTGGCAGTGATCAGAATTGTAAGCATAGTGCCCTGGAAGAATTTTTCAGTCTTTTTTTTTAGTGGTGTCTGACTCTTTGTGACCACAAATGGTAACGAAGTCTTTTGGGAATGTTGGAAGAAACTACCTTAAAGAGCAGCAAGAAATATTGAGTCTGGGCTTTCTTGGCAAAGATAATGAAGTGGTTTGCCATTTCCTTCTCCATCTCATTTTACAGATGAGGAAACTGAGGCAAATAAGGTTAAGTGAAGTCACTTAAGTGACTCCAGCCCAAGGTCACACAGCTAGTAAGTATCTGAGGCTAGATTTGAACTCCGAAAGATGAGTCTTCTTGACTTCAGGCCTGGCACTCTATCCACTGCGCCACCAAGCTGCCCCCCCACCCGGAGCGGGGGGAGGAATTAATGAGCGTCTAGACTAGGCTTGTAAATGCATTTACCTTGTAAATGCAACCCTACTGCAATAAATAACTAAACCATCACAGAACCCACTACCTCTAAGTATATTTTGTATTATATTTTCTCAAGTTACTACTTTGCAATTGCCCAAATTCCTCCATCCTGGAAAAATATTTCCATAGCTAGGCTCTTGTCTAATTTTTCCTCTACTGTCTCCATGCCCCAGGAAAAAAAAGCACCACTGACCACTATGTGGTCTAGGCTAGATCCCAAGCTGGGAAAGGAATACAGGTTGAAAGATGGCATTTCAGAGGCTTCCTCCATAGAACAGATACGGTATCATTTCCATATTCCAAAGGGTTAGATAGGCCAAGCTGGCAGCAGAGATGGTTTTAGGAGTCCTAAATAAAGTAGGGGACTGATCTGGTCTGAGCACAGGAGGAGATGAGCTATTTGTCACAGTGATAGATGAATGCATCTGGAGTTTCTAAAAACAAACCAGTCCAGGTTTTCTCCATTTCCAAAAATGTTTACCTCTAAGTAGGTCAAAGTTTTCCCAAAGTGGGGCAGGCAGAGAAAAGTGACAGCCTATCACTTGGGCACATTAAACAACCCAGGAAGACTCGAGGAGTAGAAAAAGAGAGTCCAAATGGCTAGAAGAGGTGGCATTCTGAAGCAGACGCCTCTTTTCACCTTGACCACTTCCAGCAGCAAATTGGATTCAGTTATTGCCAAATTTCTGATATGTGAAATAGACAGTGAGATTTGCTTCAGTGCAAAATGGCTGCGCTATATGCAGTGATCAATCAGGCAACACACATTTATTAATTGCCTCCTCTTATCTACTTTTTTAGGTGTCCATGTGTAAGGATATTCTAATCATTTATTACTACTCAACTCGGTGGTAGTAACTTGAATTAAAAGCACAGTGCCTAAAAGGAACTAGCAGGTCTCTAGAGGGCAAATTTGCAAATTCAGAGACTTATTTTATCATATAATCACGTGGGTAGCTGAGAATTGACTATAGATCCGTACCCAGGAATTCAGTGGTCAATGCAAAAATGCCAGGAGCAAGAAGAGGCAGAAGTGGAAAGAATGCTGAACCAGATGTCAGTAGGCCTGGGTTCTGGTGATGACCTCATGCAACCTGCTTCCCTATTCTGTGCCTCAGTTTCTTTATTTGTCAAATGAGGGGATTGCTTAGGTCCTTTTCTGCTTCAACATGCTATAGCTCTGTGGTTCTATGGATTTGGAGCTCATCTTGGCTGTCTTCTTACTTCTGGGAAAATATATCATACACCAGAGAATCCAGACTGCAGAGAAAGAGATAGGGTCATAGGATTTGGAGCTGGGTGGGGTCATGGAACTCTCCATCCTTCCTAAATCACAGCTTTTTCAGTTAAAAAAATCTTCCTTACGTCTAACCTCAATATTTCTTGCTGCCGTTTAAGGTAGTTTCTTCCAATGTTCCCAGAGGGCTTCAGAACCATATCTAGTGCCATACCAGTGCTTGGGACAAGCACTGTTAAAAGTATTTTCGACCACGTGAAGGGAGAAACCTTGATGATGGCCCAGAGAGAGAGGCCCTAGGACATTGCCTTGTGGAAGGAGAAAGAGAGCCCAGGACACTTACCTCAAGAAATGGGGGGATACAGAGACTCTGGGGTGCTGGGCCCTGTGGAGAAGACCCTAGGATAGCCCAAGGCCACTGCTGGGGAGAAGCAAGGCAGAACTGGGCTAAGAGGAGCTCACCTGGTGTGTGACTGCTGGGGGATTAAGAATATCAGTTGGTACCTTCTTAGTTAACTAATTATCCTTGCTAACTAGATTATATGCTGTTGAAAGAACAAACATATATATGTATATGTATATGTATATGTATATGTATATGTATATGTATATGTATATGTATATGTATATGTATATGTATATACACACACACATACATATAGTAAAACTATACATGTAACAAAATTTATGAGTATGAAATATTGTTAAATAACTCTCTTAAATGTTGCATGGCCCCTAAATTTCAGTACTCTATGACAAAGCCCTACTTACCCTTCCTTAGTTATGGCTCTGAGGGACTATCAGGAACAGCTGTTCACTGTCTTCCACAAATAACTCTTCAGAAGCCTGAAGATAGAAGATCAATTTCTGTTTCCCCAGGGATAGCACAAGAAGCTGCTGTTCTGTTTATGATTAAAGAACTGGTGTCTCTTGTAGTTAAGCGAAGGTATTTTCCTTCTTTGTGGAGAGAAGCAATATGTTAATTATCTCCTGCTCCATTTGTTGAGAGAAGTCTTAATTTTCCAGTACTATTGGCTAGGGCAGGGAAGGGAAAGCAATACAATATAGTTCTGTCACAGGCTCAAGAGTACCCAGACCTGGCCTGGGACAGGTCAGTAGGAAAGAATGCTTCGTTTCCCCAGCTAACCTATGTGTGCAGCCCTCTGGGGGGTGAAAGGAGATGAAGAGCTGGGAGAATTTTTCTGCTCGTTTGAAAGTTTTATATATATAAGACTGCAATTTTACTTTGGCTTGAAGTTATAATCAAGTCTAAATGATAGAGTTAGAGGGCAGGGAAAGGACGAGACAAATCCTGACCAATGTCCACCCCCGATGAGATAGGATTAGGCTCCTAAAAGCACCACAGACCATGGGCTGGGGCCTCTGCCCGATTATTTTCAGTTCTGGACAGACGAGAAGTCCTAAACAGGCAGGGTGCATATCCAAGAGGCTAGGCCACTTGGCAAAGTGTCCTAGGCCTCAAGCCACTGCTGTGAAAACACTAACCAGCAGGGTTACCAGGGCCATTGGACCTTTGTACTCTGGGAGAGGACAGAGTTTCCAGTCAGGCCCTAGCCAAAGGAAGTCTTTTTGGAAAGACATTTTCTGCTGGGCATCACCTTCACCATGGTTGGAGGTAGCAGCCAACCTCTGTTGTGAATTTAAACTCAAGGCTCTGACTTTTAATTCTGAGTCCATCAACTGGTATGTCTCTTGTCTCTGGACAATATGGACTACTAGAAGCCACTATGTAATCATCCATTTTGTGTGTAAAAGAAGTCTGGACCTCAGATGCCATTGTAGGTAAATACTGCTGCATAGGCACAGGATGAAGAGACATGGTTGGACAGTAGTTTATGCGAAAAAAAAAATCTTAGGGCGTTAGTGCACAGAGTTTATTTTGAATCAACAGTGTGACATAGCAGCCTCCAAAAACTTACATAGCTCTCCCTTCCACATCGTGACTTTCCTCATTGTGGTTTCAATATTTGCTGTTCAGCATAAGAAACCAAAAGGGAATTTTTGGGGACTTTTGTAGAAGATGCAGATGATGTAGAAAGGCCAGCAGATGACAGAAAAAGTTTAGAAACTCAGAAATTCATAAAATATATGTATAGTATTATATAATTATCAACCCAAATTTTATAATGAGGTACTATAAACACCCTATAGAAGAAAAAGTCAGACTTCTCTGATATGAGGGGAGGGCCAAAAAAATTTATATGGATTTTATGGATCTTGGTGCTGTGCCCCTAATCCCCATGATGTGAAAGGGATAACTATATAACCTTAGGCTGCATCAAGAAGGAACACAGTGTCCAGAAGAAATGTGATTGATAGTTCTACTGAATTCTGGGCTGGTCAGACCCTATCTGTTGTAGTGTGGTCAGTTCTTTTGCTAATAAGATGATTTTGTCTAGTTTAGCTCTAAGGAAGCTTTCAGCTCCAAAGCTATGATCTTATGGCTTGTCTGGGATAACTAAAGGAGAAGGGAATTATTCTTTCTCATCACCTGGAGAAACCCTTAGAAAACAGTGTGAAAGAAAATTTCCCTCGGCTTGTGCCTTCTAGGCTAAACCTTTGGTGAGGTCAGGAGATGACTTTCTGCATTTTATATGTTAAATAACTGTTTAGATTTTCAGATGCATACCTTTCAGATTTGAGTGATTATAGACTCACAGGACCTCAGTTGAACAAAAGATTAAAGAGAAGGATTCTGAGAGGAAGGGAAGGAGGGAACAGGTAGAGAAAGAAATATATGACTATATATATTTGGTACAGAGTACCAAAATTTAGAGAATATAAAACATTTAAGAGAACTATTAATATTTTACACTCTTAAATTTTGTTACATTTATAGTTTGACTACATATATAATGTGTATATATGTATGTATGTATACACACACACAGTTCTGTAGCAACTGGAGCAAGCCAGAGCAAACCCTTGACTTGGCAGATCAGGTGAGCTAGGACAGAGCCACAATCTACTTGAGTTGAGAATTGGCAATGAGGAACTGGAACAAAGCTGGTACTTTGGAGAGCCAGGAGACCAATGCCTGAAGTTGGTATGGAGGGCAGGGTGCTGGATTTGAAATAAGAAGATCTGTGTTTGAAAGCTGATTCTGCTAACTGCTAGTTATGTGACCTCAGGTAAGGCAGTGAATTTTTTAGGGCCTCAGTTTCCTCATCTATAAAATGGCAGATTTGGACCAAATTATCTCTCTCTGTTGCCCAGGCCTGGAATTCTCTCCCTCCTCATCTCTGTCTCCTGGCTTTTCTGGCTTCTTTAGAGTCCTAAGTAAAATCTCACCTTTTGCAAGAAGCCTGTCCCTATTCCTCTTAATGCTAGTGAGATTCTGTAAGATTCTCTTTAATTTATACTGTCTATTTCTGGTCTGTTCATAACTGCTTGTATGCTATCTGCCTCATTAGACTTTGAGCTCCTTGACCCAGGGACTGTTCCCACCACACCTTCTTTGTATCACTGGCACTCAGCATAGCATCTAGTACATATGTTGTTGTTGTCAAGTCGGTTTTCAGTCATGTCTGATTCTCTGTGACACCATTTGAGGTTTCTGGGCAGAGATACTGGAGTGGTTTGCCATTTCCTTCTCCAGCTCATTTTACAGATAAGGAAATTGAGGCAAACAGAGTTAAGTGACTTGCCAGGGTGACATAGCTAAAAAGTGTCTAAGTCTGGATTCGAACTCAGGAAGATGAGTCTATTTAACTCTAGGTTGGGCACTCTATCCACTGTGTCACCTAGTTGTCTTCTGGCACATAGTTGGCACTTAAATGGTGGTTGACTTGACTATAATCTTATAGTTTAGCATGAGTCAGGGTAGAACTGAGAATGTAATACAGGCTTCTCAGACAGCCAGAAAGAGGAAGACAAGAGGAAGGCTGAACTTTGAGAGCGAAGGGATCTCTAAATAAGACATAAATGTCCTAAACTGGACAAAGCTAGACCATGTATGCACTCTTTATATGGAACTGCTCATCTTAATGCAGCGTGGATCTTTATAAATCCCCACACTGTACGTAGCAACATTGGTTGCATTGATGACCACTGGTCTGGGTCATTGCAGTCAATGACCTGCTACAGAGGTGGGAATATAGGAGAAGTTAGGAGGAAGGGCAGTGCCCTCCAACTTTGGGTATTGGCCAAGCAGTGATGGAAAGGCAAAAAGCCACTTTCTTTGCCCAACCACGTCATCAGTCAAGCCACAACTGTATCAGGAGGAAACAAACATAGGCAGTCCCCAAAAGGGAGGGGGAAAAATCCCACAAGAGAAATGGGGTTGGCCATTGGAAAGGCTCTCTAACAATTAAAGCTGTCCAAAAATGGGCAAAAGAGCTCACCGTTAGCTAATCAGCTCCCCAAAGCATTCGAGTATAGAATGGATGGTCATTTATCAGGAATCTTACTACAGAAGTGATTTCTTGCATTGAGGAGGACACTTGACTAATTGAATTCCGAGGCCTTTTTCAACTGGCAAGATTCTATGACTCTTTCTTCAGAAGGAATTGACTCTTCTAGGTGCTTATCATATCATCATATAGATGATTTCTTGCTCCCTAAAATAATGTGAGAGGTAGCATGATTGAGTATAAGGAATACTGGATCCTGTATATAGAAGACCTAGGTTTAAGCCTAGTTTCTACCACTTACTCCCATGTGACCTTGAAAAAAATCACTCATGAATCTCCTCTAGCCTTAGTTTTCTCATCTGCAAAATGGGAACAAAGAGCTTTGTATTATTATGAATAATGAAATAAATCTGAAAGTCCCTTGAAAATGCTATATAACACTAACAAGGGGTAGCATTTATATATTGCTTTAAGGTTTGCAAAAGGGCTTTCTCAGAAGAACCATGAGATGATCAAATTTAGAGAATCCAGCCCAAATGTTCATTCACATGGACTATATGCGCACAATGTATGGTAGGGCATTCTGAGCTCGTATTGGTCTGATCAGTTGGACGCACTGTAACTTGACTAACATAGTGATATCATTTTGGTCCTCTTTGAGAATGAAGGACAACAACCAACCAACCAACTAACCAACCACCAACCAGCAAAGGGCTTTACACATAAGCTCATTTGAACCTCATGACAACCCTATGAAAAAGAGTTCTATCATTATCCCCCTTTTCCAGATGAGGAAACAGGTTTAGTGGTTTGCTCCCAGGTCACATACCTAGTGAGAATCTGAGTCAGGGTTTGAATTCAGGTCTTCCTGACTCCAAGGCCAGCATTCTATCCACTGAGCCAACTAGCTGCCTATATAAATAAATGTGATCCATTATTATTGTTACCAGAGCTTTCCCTTTATGTGATTAACTATTAACAAAAGTTAAGAGGGCCAGCTGCTTTCTATTTATTAATAGAGGGATTAAGATTCTGGAATGAGAACACTCCTTTCTTGGCCATTCTAGTCCAGGCCCTTGGAACTCTTCTGGGGGCCACTAGCTCAGCAGCACCCCATTCTCTTAAGGAAATAAAAAACCAAGTTGAAATGTGAGTCATTTAAGGTGGAACCACCGAGGAGGGAGGTAAAGTCAGAGCCATATATCATAGGCTCATAGTTTCATAGTTCTAGAGCTGGCAAGAGCCCTCAGAGGCCACACAGTCCAACATTTTCTCCCCTCCGAAATAAGTGCGGGGCTGGCTTGGAGGTTTGGGCTACATTAAGTGTTGTACTCTCCATGTGAGGCATCAAGGAGAAAGTGAAGGTTATATGAATGCATGTGTGAGCTTGTGTTTGTGCATATGCTTTTGTATGTCAGTGTATGCTTTCAAAAATAGTAAATTACTTATCCAGCATCCTTTTTTATGTATGAGAGCAGAAATGACATCTTAAGTTGGTCAATTTCTCAAGCAACACTTTGCTAAACTCTTCTTTCTGTCACATTTCATCTCGTATCATGCTCGTTTGTGTACATGTCATATTGTGTCCCTCCAAATAGACTGTATGCTTCTTGAGGGCAGGTGCTATGCCATATTTTATCTTTGTATCCCCAGCTCCTAGAACACTGCCTTGCAGGTGAAAAGTGCTTACTCAGGGTTTGTTGAATAGTTTATTTTCTCTCCTCTTAAAGAGAGAAGTCACAGGTTCATAGACGTAGATCTGGAAGAGACCCAAGGAAACAGAGGTCCAAAACTTGACAAAGGCCACACAGGGAGAAAGCTTGAGTAAAGACTTGAACCCAGGTCCTCTGATGCCAGGACCAGCACTCATCCTTCCAGGGTCAATCTTGAATAAGCAAGCAAAGCTATAAGGGTGATTTTCAGTTAAATCCCTTATAGTAAAATTATTTCAAGCATCCGAGTGATGGAAGATTCACTTTTTTCAGAGTTTCTCCTGTTTGAGCATGATCCTTGGTGTTGTCTGGCCAGACCAGGCTAGTGAGAAGATGGGAGTAGTAGCTTGAGATGGAATGGAATAGGTGGGTGAGAGGGAATCCCTAAGATTTTGTTCTGTGAGACTGGGTGGGTTGTTCCTTTGTTCCTGTTGTGCTTTAGTAACGCTCTGGGTCAGAGTTGTCAAAATCATGGCCTACTGGCCACATGCAGCCCATGCCATTCCCAAGTATGGTCTGAACCTCATTAAAATGCAATTGAGAAATATTTAACAAGATAAGTAAAAATACAATAACCTAAAAAAACAACAACCCAATACACTAACCTTTGGTTTATTTTGCAGTCCTACATATTTTACACATTAAAAACCTTATCCTGGGAAGGGGTCCATAGGCTTCACTGATTTGCTCTGGGGGCCGTGACACCCAAACTGTTAAGAACCTCACACAGGATGCCATCTTTAATGTCATTCCAGCTCTAATGATATATGAATCTTCCTAATTTGACTGAGGATTTGGATTTCTAGACAGATACTTTTAAATGCTATCCTTGATTCCCCAAGTCCTGTTGATTTTACCTCTGTAACATCTCTTGTATATGCTCCCTTCACATCTCTGATGACAGAACTGCCCTGATGCGGGCCCCTCATCACCTCGTGCCTGGACTATTGCTAAAAAACCTTTTAGTTGGTCTCTGTGCCTTGAGCCTTTCCCCACTCCAGCCCATTCTCCCCTTGGCTGTCAAATTATGTTCCTAAAGCACAGGTCTGACCACATCACTCCCCTTCCCTTACCAATTCAATAACCCCAGGGATTCCCTATCACTTTCAGGATTAAATATAAAGTCCTCTGGCATTCAAAGCCCTTTACCACCTGTCCCCCTCCTACCTTTCTATTCTTCTTGTGCATTATATCCTTCCTTCCCCACCCCCAACCTTGAAGCCAGAAAAATGGGCTTGCTTACTGTTCCTCAAACAAGACACTCCATTTCCTGACTCTTCTCTATCTGAAGCTCTCTGACTCTGTCTCTCATCTTCACCTCCTTGCTTTTCTAGTTTCCTTCAAGCCTCAACTAAAGGAACAATAAACCTTTCCTGATCCCCCTTATCACTAGTGCATTTCCTCTATTGATTATCTCTAGTTCATCATACACACACACACACACACACACACACACACATATATATACATATACATATATATTTCATACATAATTGTTTGCTTCCCCATAAGACTGTGAGCTTCTTGAGAACAAAGACTGTCTTTTTCCTTTTCTTTGTATCACTAGTGCTTAGCAGAGTGCCTGGCACATAGTTAACCCTTAATAAAGACCTGTTGAACTGACTCATTCTTAGTTAAATGGCCTGCTTCTACTTTGCTCTCCTAGTTTCTTCCTGGTCCCCCTGTGCCCAAATCTAATCACTTGCTTTTTTCGATGTCTGCATTGTCCTCTAGCTTGGATGAGTTGTATCTATTCCTGAGCCCCTTCCCTGGTCCTGGTGTCTTCTGATCTGACAGCTGTTCCACATGTCTCCAATACCTACCCTCATTCTCAGCTATCTTTTGAGTGGCTACTTGCAGCACAACTCCAACTATATCAAAGTTAATCTATGGATGATGTAGGAAAAGCACTGTGAAAGACTTAAAATATAATGCAAATGCCAGTCATCAACCTCATTGTCCTCATCATTATCAAACACTGGCAACATTTGCTTGGACCTGACGATTCCAGGTTTTGACTCAATTTCCCACCCACGGACACAATTGAGCCCAAGCTTCTAAGCAAACTGCTTCTTCTGCAATTGAACTAAGGGGGATTTCTTCAATACTTCCTTAGAGAAGGAAAGCTGTAGCAAGATGATCACATTCTCTCAAGAAATATCTCTATTCTCATTTAAAAGACAGACCAAGAGGAAATTAGGGTAAACTATAGCAGGTGTGCCTTAGATTAGTGAGGGGCACATAGGAGGGTCTTAATAAATACCTGTTGATTGATTGACACGTGAGAATTAATCATGGAATCATGGAATCTCAAACTTGTAAGGAGTCTCAGAACTCATAACCCCTCCCCCTACATTTTATGGGTAAGAAGGCTGAGGCCCAGAGAACAAAGTGACTTGTTTTTTATCATGAACACAGTCACCAAAAGTTTGAGGAAATACCACAACAAATGGCAAGGAGTCTTAGAGAGAATCAGGAACCACAAATTGCCCAGAGACAAAGTTTCACAGAAGTGGTCTGTGCCTGGTTCCTCTTCAGTCTATCCGCTTGCTGCCAGGCAATTCAGGGGCAGAATCATGCCTCAATATCCTGGAGCCTAGGGAGGCTCCCTTACCCTTCCTGATTTCAGTGTGGTACAAGGGAAAGAACACTGGCTCCATCCGCAGAAGACTAGGGTTCAAATCCTCCCTTGGGCACTTACTACCTGTTTGGCCTTTGGCCACCACACATAGGTCTCACTTTCCTCATCTGTGAAGTGAAGGGGTTGGGCTAATTGATTTCTCAGGTCCTCTAGCTCTGGATGTACGATCTTCTTTCAATTCTTGCCTCCCATTGAACTGAATTGAAGCCTCAAAACAAAAAAACCTCACTTTCATTAGGTACTATCTATTGTAAATAGATCCTCACCACCAGCCTGCTTGCTTTTTGTTTGTTTGTTTCATCCCTTCTTAGTTTTCAGGAGAGAGATTAAGGGATAAGAACCGAGTGGCCAGCCTTCTCTTTCCTGCAGGCAGAAGTTAGTTGTAAGGGAATTACAAAATGCGACTTACCATCGCCATCTAGTGGTGAAAAGAGGGAAGTTGGGCTCTTGGAATACAGAACTAAGAAACCAAAGGGCACCTCTGCAGGCAATGGCAAGGGACAGTTGGTGTGGACAGGCAGAGTTTAAATCAGGGGCTCTTAACATTTTTTGTGTCATGGATCCCTTTGTCAGTCTGATGAATCCTATGATTTCCTTCTCAGAATAATATATATTTTTAAATAATTGAAGAAAATGCTCAATTTCGGTTAGAAGCTAGTAATAAAAGCTAGCCTTTATGTAGTACTTTAAGGTTTGCAGAGTACCTTACAAATATTATCTTGTTTGATCATCAGAGTAACCCTGGGAGGTAGGTGCTATTTTATAGATGAGGAAACCCTTTTCTCACATGATGAGGCACCCCTTCTTCCTTGCCAAGGCTAACCTCTGTATATGCAAAAGCGATCCAATTCCACACTGTTTTCTCCAGTGGATTGCCTCTTTACTTATCTTTAATCTTTCCTTATCTACTGGCTGCCTACAAAAATGCCTGTCTTTTGCAGCCGATTGCTTCCTCTATCATCTCTACTTTCTCACTCATTCATCTTCAATCCCTCCCTACTTCAACATTGCCTACAAAAAAAGCCCATCCTTAAATTTCCACCCTCAAAAAAAAAATCTGACAATCCATTCATCCCTGCTATTCATCCTATATTTCTCCTGTCTTTTGGAGCTTAACTCTTTAAGAACACTGAATACATTCGATGACTTTAGTTCTCTTTTCTCATTCTTTTTAACTCTACAATCTGGCTTCGGATCTCATCATTTGAACTACTCTCACCAAAGTCCCCAGTGATCTCTTAATTGCCAACTTTAATGGCTTTTTCTCAGTCTTTATCCTTGACTTTTCTGTAACCTTTGACACTATCGCCCCACCCCCCTCTTCTTGATACTTTCTTTTCTCTAGTTCTCAGGACACTAGTCTCCTGGTTCTTTTCCTATGTATCTGACTGCTCCTTCTCAGTTTCATTTACTGGATCTCCATTCAGGTCATACCTACCAACCATAGACATCCCAGGCTCTGTCCTGGGTTCGCTTCTCTTCTCCCTGCTCCCTTCTGACCTCCAGTCTTTCATCTCCAACTGCCTATTAGACAGTTCAAATTTTCTTAATACTATCAGGTCCTAACCCCTTCCCCCACCCCATGCTTACAATCTAGGTATCATTCTTTACTCCACATTCTCTTTCACCTCTCCATGTCTAATCTGTTTCCAAGGCCTGTTGATTTTACCTAGTAAGATCTCTCACATATCCCCCTTCTCTCTCTGATACTGCCACCACCCTGGCTAAGGTACTTGTCTCCTCACACCTGAGACTGTTGAAATAACCTCCTGGTTGGCCTGCCTGCCACAAATTGCCCCACTTCAGTCCATCTTCCCTTTGGCCTCCAAAGTGATTTTCTAAAAAGGCAGGTCCTACCATGTTTCTCCCTTACTCAATAAACTCCAGTGGCTTCCTATTACCTGCCCATATCGCACCAACCCCCTTCCAGTCTTCTTATACCTTACACCTCACCACATACTCTTTGATTCAATAGAATGGCCTCCTTTTGATTCCTCAAATAAGACACTCTATCTCCTAATTCCAGGTACACTGGCTGTCCCTCATGCATGGAATGCTCTTCCTTTTCATCTCCACATCCTAGCTCCCCTGACTTTCAAGCCCTAGCAGAAATCCCATCTACTGGTAGTCTATCCTGATCCCTCTTCATTTTAATGCCTTCCCTCTGTTAGTTCTCATTTGTCCTGAATATAGATCATTGGTACGTATTTGTTTGTTTGTTGTCTCCCGCATTAGAATGGGACCTCCTTGAGAGCAGGTACTGTCTTTTACCTTTCTTTGTATTCCCAGCACTTAACACAGTGCTGGGCACATAGAGCATTCTTATTAAGGATTTAGAACGTTTTTTTCATAGGATTATTGATAGCTTTGATTTTTTCCTCTGAAAACTGCCTGTTCATATCCTTTTACCATTTATCAACTGGGGAATGGCTCTTATTTTATAAATTTGGCTCAGTTCCCTACATGTTTGATAATTGAGACCTTTGCCAAAGAAACTTGCTGTGAAAAATTTCCCCCATTTTCCTATTTTTCTTCTAATTTTGCCTGCATTGGTTTTATTTGAGCAACCCCTTTTTAATTTTATGTAATCAAAATAATCCATTTTACCACCTGGGAACCTCTCTTGCTCTTGTTTTCTCATGAACTCTTCCTCTGTCCATATGTCTGATAGTTAATTTCTTCCATGCTCCTCTAATTTACTTATGATATCACCTTTTAGGTCTAAATTATGTTCCTATTTCAAACTTATCTTGGCATATGGTGTGAGATATTGGTCTATGCCTAGTTTCTGCCAGCCTACTTTCCAGTTTTCCTAGTGGTTTTTTATCAGACAGTGGATTCTTGCCCTAATAGTTGGGATCTTTGGGTTTATCAAACACTAGGTTACAGTGCTCATTTTCTTCTATATATATTGCATATCTAATCAATTCCACTGACCAGTCACTTTATTTCTTATCCAGCCCCAAATTGTTTTCATTATATATAGTTTAAGATCTGGTCCTGCCAGGCACCCTTCCTTCACATTTAAAAAAAGTGCTTCCCTTGATATTCTTGACATTTTGTTCCTCATAGAAGGTGCTTAATAATGGGCACTGCCTCGGGCAAACTGAGACCTGGCAAAGACCTCAGAAAATGGCCAAGGTCTCCCACTACATCCAGGGCCATCTCCAGTTGTCCTGATCTACTATGGGGGCTTCCTATTGCTTCTATAATAAGATATCAATTCTTCTATTTAGAATTTAAAGTCATTCGCAACCTTACTTCTATCTATATTTCCAGCCTCACTGGAAATATGGATTTATTTCCCTCCTAGCATTAGGAATATATGTGAATCCACCTAGTGAAGCATCCTCTTATCTTTTTTTATATTTCAAGTAGGGAGCATCTCCAGTCCTGATCTATATCTTGCCACTGGACCCAGATGGCTCTGGAGGAGAAAGTAAGGCTGGTGACTTTGCACAGCCTTCCCTCACTTAAATCCAATTCACTCCCAAGTCATGGCATCATCTTCCTGATGTCATGGTCCACTTCAAGAACGAACGACAAAAAACAACAATGAACTGACTTGAGAGTGAGAGAGGTTAAGAGGTTAAGCCCAGGATCACGCAGCTACTGTCTGTGTCTGGATTTGAACTCAGGTCTTCCTGACACTAAGTTCAATGCTATATCTATTGTGTCATCTAGTTATGGAAAAAAATGATCTATTTTTTTCTCATGTAAGTTCATGGATCCTCTGAAAATTACCTAGCCACTCATTATGGGTCTGTGGACCCTAAGTTAAGAACTCCTGATTTAAAGGATTCTTCACCTGGTAGAGTTGCATAAAAAACATTGGGTTTGTAATCTGGGGATTTGGGCTTGGCTACTGTGCTGTTGACTCCCTTAGAGAGAGGAAGCTAACCACTGGAACAGAGGATAGAATGCCGTTCTCCAAGTGTCTGGCACTGCTCAGACACTGACTAGCTCTGTAACCCTGGGCAAGTCACTGAAACTCAGTCTGCTTCAGCTTCCTCACCTGTAAAATGGGGATGATAATAGTCCCTACCTCCCAGGGCTAGTGTGAGGATCAACTCAGGCCATTATTGCATAGTACTTAGCACAGTGCTGGGCACACAGTAGGCGATCAGTAAATGCTTGTTTCCTTTCTTCCTTTCCTGAGTAAGCTCCACCCTCCTTCCCCTTCTCTCCCCACTCCCAGCAAGTTATTTTTCTGCTTCTTCATTCATTTAATGAGGGTGATGGATCACATGATTTCCAAGTCTTTCCAGCTTTAAGACCTATGATCCTAATGACACCAAGGATGCTCTTGGTGACTCTCTTGAAATACAAATAGCGCGCGCGTATGTGCGTGTATGTGTGTATGTATATTTGTATGTGTGTATGTGTGTGTATGTGTGTATGTGTGTATATGTGTGTATGTGTGTGTATGTGTGTGTATGTGTGTGTATGTGTGCGTATGTGTGTATGTGTGTGTATGTGTGTATGTGTATGTGTGTATGTGTATGTGTGTATGTGCATGTATGCGTTTGTATGTGTGTTTGTATGTGTGTGTGTGTGTGTGTGTGTGTGTGTGTGTGTGTGTGTGTGAGGGAGCTCACCTCTTAGATCTAAATTCTTTGTTGGGCTATAAGCATAGGTTTCAACATGTTCCAGAAATTTCTATGGACTCTATTGGGTCTCCTGTCTCTGCCCATCAACCTGGGGGCTCTCTAAAAGGCAGCACCATTATCTGCTCCATCACATGAGGATCTCCCATAATAATGATAACAGACACAGATCACTCACATTTATATAGTGATCTTCACTTTACAAAAGCACTTTCCTCACAGCAACCCTGTGAGCATGGCCATTGTACACCTCTTCCTCCTCCCTTCCCTGGTACAGGTCTACACACCCTGGGCATTGAGTCATTAACTGCTTGACCGGTGAGAAAGGGGCTTGCCCAGCTTGAGGCCTTAGAGAGGCTAGGGGTTCTGAGCTCTTTCCTATATGTATCTCTGGATTCTGAAGCGTCAGTACCTACCTCCTTTAGGCCTCCACTGATTTAGCCTGTAAAGTAGTGCTAAATCCACCATGCTAACTGTCAGGGCTAAAAACATGACCACTGCTTAGCTTGGGATTGAGACTAAATCATAGCCAGAAATTTAGGCAGGACCTGAATTTAGCCAGAAATTTAGGTGGATGTAACACACATGTGTTTAGATAGTGGTTGGGGGAATTGTCTAGTTTGGGATAGAATTCTCTGGAAAGAGGAGATTGGACCCCCTTACGGAGCATATGGTAGGATCCATAATGAATCCAAGAACAGAAAACTTCAGCCCCAACTTCCTTGCTTCTGTTTGTCCTATACTATCGTGCTTGCATTTTCATTACAAGTGAAGGGAGGCAAGAGAGTAATTAATTTCTGGATTTATAGATTCTTGTTCATCTCTGGTCATTTCTGGTCTCTTCTGCACATTCATCATCATTAAAGGACTCTTCGTTTACATTCCTGGGACATCCAGGCAGGGCTGAACTCAGGAATCCTCTTAAGATCCCTCCTGCCCTAATCACCCCTCATACTTGGCCTGAAACTTAGCACCCCCTTCTTAACACTTAGCACTTTATTCTCAGTACTTAGACTAGACAATTTATGAGAAATCTTTGCATATTTTATTTATCCCTATCTCCCATTCCTATGATAAGCCGTTTCCCCCGACCCACATAGCTCACAACTCTGGCCATATGTCACTCCTTCTGTCCAAGGGGTATTTCTAAGTTCTTGGTTCCAAGTGACTGAAGCAGATAAGATTCAGAGTAAGAACAGGAGCAGCGAGTCTGGAAGTGACTTTTAAGGGATGGCTGCTGCAGATACATTAATAAATAGGACCTAGTCTAGAGAGCAGCAGGGGCTAGTGGAAAGGTCCCCTAATTCATTGAGGAACTCTCCTTCTCTGGTCCCAAATTTCCTTAAGTCATGCCCCAACCTGATCCACTGTGGGGGCTTCCTATTGCTTCTATAATAAGATATAAATTCTTCTATTCAGAATTTAAAGTCATTTACAAACTTACCTTTATCTATATTTGCAGCCTCACTGGAAATATGGATTTATTTCCCTCCTAGTATTATTCAATTTAGTCAAACTAGCCTTCTTTCTGTTCCTCACATACAACATTCCATTTCCCATTTCCATGTGTTTGCATTGCATGATCTCTATGCCTGAAATGCATGCCCTCCTCTTCTCCACCTCCCAGTCTCTCTCTCTTCCTTCAAGACACATCTCAAGTGCCCCTTTAAGCCTCCTTCCCAAACTACCTTGGATTTAATTACTTTGTATTTACTTGCATTTATTCTCTTGATATTATATTCTGTATAAAATCATATATGTGTGTATTGTCTTGTCCACCAGAATGTAAGTTCCTTTGTAAGGAGGGATTGTTTCATTTTGGGGGGGGAAGGGAGGCAGGGCAATTGGGGTTCAGTGACTTGCCCAAGGTCACACAGCTAGTAAATGTGTCAAGTTACTGAGGACGGATTTGAACTCAGGTCCTCCTGACTCCAGGACTGGTGCTCTACTCACTGTGCCACCTAGCTACCCCTGGATTGTTCCATTTTTTTTACTTGTATCCCTAGTGCCCAGCAAGGTGCCTGGTACACAGTAGGTGCTTAATAAATGCTGATTGAATTATTGATCCATAAAATGACATGGTTAGACTGGTAAACCTGTCTAGCCCTTTTCGCCCCAAGTTCTATGACTGTGGCTTTCCCTGATCCATATAGAGCAGGAGGTACAGGGAAAAGGAATCAATCAGCACTTTGGGCCCTGGAAAAGAGCCATTCCAAGGAGCACAGCCCTAAACAAAGAACCTTTCAGGGACATATAAATGGGTCTCAGAGTCTCCTTGGGTGAGGCTAGGAGGAAGATGAAAAGGGATTGCTTTCATCCCTTTTCCTACCTTTACTTGGCTATGAGTTCTATAATTTGTTCTTGACTATGGGACAAATCCTTGGGAGACAAGGGTGGAGAAAAGAGCAAGCAGGGCTTGTGTGTGAGCTTTGGCCAAGGATAGATGTTATACCTTCTTCATTCAGAACTCTAGGACGCTTGAGCTTAAAAGGACTTTAGAGAAAACTAAGTTTAATCTCATTTTTCAGATGAGAAAACTGAGTTCCAGAGAGACTCACTCAAAGTCACAAGTTAGTAGCAGAATTGAGTTCAGAACAGACATACTGACTCCTAGTCCACTGTTTCCTACACCTACTTTTTGAGGCCTCCTATGCCACTTCCTTCATAATCTGAGCCTGGAAAAGGAGGAATTCAGTGGAGTTAAAATGTAATAGATTCCTAGTTTCAGAGGCAGTTAATTTCCATTGAGTTCTGAACCTGAGGCCAGGCCACACAAGGAAGGCAGTTCTCACTTTTCCTCTTGGTCTTTCCCTAATCCCCCATCCCTATCCCCTCTCCCCAACTTTTCCCTCAACTCTCAATTCTCCCTACCTTTCACCAAGGGGAAGAAACAGTCCATCTCCACGCTACTTCGGGAATGGGATATGCAGAGTGCACTGCTGGGGACCAGACCCTCCTGCGGGGGGCTTCGTTCAGTGGTTCGGACTAGACACCAGCCAGGTCGTTCACTGGGTCTCTCCAATAGCTCCACCGTCTGTCCCACCTGAATGGTCAACTCGCTGCTGTGGCCAGCATTGAAGTCCTGGAGCACCACGGTCAGCTCACATCCTCCAGAGAGCTGTGAGTGGGTAAGGATAGAGGGTCAGAAGGAGAGGAAGGGAGGGGGCAAGAAAGATAAGAATAGAGGGTGGGGAAGAAAGAAGGGTGATGAGGAAGGGGAGGTGTGAAGGTGAAAAAAAGTTAGGATGCAGAAGGTAGGGTTAGGGAGGATGGTGAAGGGGATTCAGTGAGAAAAAAGGATGTCAGAGAGAAAGGGAGAAGGAGGAAGTGAAGCAGAGGGTAAGAAAGAGGGGGAGATGGGAGAAAGGGTGCAGGGCAGGAGAGAAAAACAAGAAGAGGCAAGAAATTAAACAGGGCACTCCATCATCCAGACAGTCATATAGACCCTCTCATTATATTTGAACTGAGAGCCTGGACCCTTCCAGAGTTGCATTTCGTCTACTACTCATCCTTGCTTGGTTGAAATTGTTCTTCCTTGTTCTTTGTTTGCTGAGTGTCCAGCTAACTGTGCCTTTAAAAGCCTTCCAAGGAAAGAGTCCTTTACCTCCTCCAAGGGCTTTGCCCATCTCCACTCCCAACCACTCAGCTTTACTGACGTCCATTTCTAACTAAACTCCTTCATACCCTCTAACAAGCACACACAGGCACAAGTCTTCCAGAATCTTTGGAGGCAATAAAGGAAGAAGGTGATTGTAATTTCCTGCTGGTCACCCATGACTTTTTGCACCCATAAGTCTAAAATGGTGCCTGAAGGAGACGCATTAGAGAATAAGTCCCCTACTCAGAGATAAGAGATAAACAATATTTCTCCATAAGTGGGAAACAAAGATTCACATGATTTTATTGCAGAGACTTGGAGGGGGGATCAGTAAGAAGAGATATACTTTTCATTTAGGAACAGACTGTTCCTTCCCTTTCTAGTTAGGGGGAGGGATGACATTTTCCCCTAAGACTAATTTTGATGTAGAACAAATAAACATGGATTGAGAGTATGGGGAAGAGAAACCAAGTTAAACTGGTGGGAAACCAAGTTTTCTCAAAAACATTTAAGATACAGATACTTAAACTTCATCATTCTATCCTCTACACTCAGCTTCCAAAATCCCTGCCTCTCCGCCCAAATCCTCCACTCCATCATCACTTTTCAATTAAAATCTCCAAGTTTGTCCACAGATATCACCGTCATCACTAAGCAGTGGGTTTTCCTCTTGGTACTGTAGTAATACTTATGGGTTTGGGAGGGGGACGAGGAAGGGATAGAATTAGGGAGCAAAAGGACATCAGTCCAGAGGCTTTCTATAGTCCAGAGTTTGCTACCACTGTTACTACCAAACAGCATATGAGAACTCTGTAGTTCTGGTATTCATTCATTCACCATAATTTAAGATCTCACTATACAAAGCACTTTTCTACGTGGTCAGCAATATATGAAAATCTATATGGCAGTGTTCCTGTCCTTTAGAAGATAAGACCAGTATACAAGTAAATATAAAACAAAGGAGCTAAAAAGATGCAAAGAAGGAAGGCCTTATGGTAGAGAGAAAGAGTTAAAGGATCTGGGTTCAGGTGCTGCCCCTGAGGCTTTGCTCTTGGTGTGATTTTGAGCAAGTCTCTTAATCTCCCTAGGCCTTAGATTCCTTATGTAGGAAATGAAGGAGTTAGATTAGATGGCCCCTGATGCCCCTTCTGGTTCCATGATCCTCTGAGTGCCAGGATAGTTCAGAGGATGGACAGCTCACCACTGTCTGGGCTGTGGAGGTGGAAAGGGAGGATCAGGAAAGCCTTCATGGAAGAGACAGCATTTGGGCTGGGTCCTGAAGAACTGGTAGGATTTCAACAGGCTGACATGGTTGAGAAATGTACTGTGGGTATGAGGAATGGCACAAACAAAGGTGAGGTGGTGGAAAGATGCCTTCAGGGAACTGTGGGCAGACTAGTTCTGAGTATAGAATGTAGGTTAAACGATGAGGAGCTACATGCACTCCCTGATCTTGGCCTCCACAATCATCATGCTCCCAGGAAACCTCTTCACCACTAAGCTCATCCTGCAAGATTGTACCAGATTTGGTACTCAGACCTCTTCAGTACCCTCTGCCCCTCTGATTGGAGGGCAGATCGAAGAACTCCCAAAGTGTCCATTGAAAGAGGGCTCATAGACTAGCCAACTCTTCATTTCCCACTAGTTGCATTCTGACCAGATTCTACCATGCCCCCCATGCCAGCTATCTCCTCTTCCCCTCCACCTCCCACATCCCCTTCAGGTTTCTTTTTTGTGTTATATTCCTCCATCAGATTGTAAGATCCTTTGCTCTCAGAACATGTAAAGACTTACGTGAACTGCCAAGTGAAATGAGCAGGACCAGGAAAACATATTCACAGTAACAACAATATTGTATGATGATCTACTAGGAATAACTTAGCTATTCTCAGGAATACAATTATCCAAGACAATTCTGTAGGACTTACGATGAAAGGTGTTGCCCATCTCCAGAGAAAGAACTGGTAGAGTCTGAATGCAGATCAAAGATACCTTTTCTTTTCTTTCTTTATTATTCTTGTTTTTTTGGTCTGTGTTTTCTGTCACAGAATGACTTGCTTGGAAATGTGTTTTGTATGACTACACATGTATAGCCTGTGTCAAGTTGCTTGCCTTCTCAACGTGGGAGGAGGGAAGGGAAGGAGAGAATTTTGAACTCAAAATTTGAAAAAAAAATGTTAAAATTGTTTTTTCATGCAATTGGGAAAAATAAAATATTAAATAAGGAAAAAAATTTAAGATCCTTGAGGGCAGGGTTTGTGTTTACTTTTGTTATTTATACCTAGTGCTTAAATGTTTACTGACCAATCGACTGAGAAAAGGCTGAAATGATAGGGAGACAATAGACAGTAGAGGGTTTTGAATGCCAGGCAAGGGGGTTTGCATTTATTCAGTAGGAAATGCGGAATTGCTGACAGTTTTTGAGGAGAAGAGTGCTACAATTAGAGTTTTGGCCCTGGGAAAATGAAGAAGCTCAGAGACACAGGCTCATAGACTGTTAGTTGCTAGATTTGGAAGAGCCATCCGAGGGCATTTAGTCTAATCCCTTCAGTTTACAGATGAGAAAGCTGAGGACCAGCAAGATTAAGTGAAGTAGTCAATTTCATGGACTTCCTGAATGATGAGGCCTGGACTTAAATTCCAGGCTTCTGACTCTTTTTCAATGGTCTAGTGGAAAGAGCAGTGGCCTGAGACCCAGAAGATCTGAGTGCTTGTCTAAGATGATCTTGAAGGCCTCTTGTACCTCTAATATTCTAAGATAATCTGATTTTTTGGAGGGGGAGGGGAGTGTGTGAAATGAAATAAATTACAAGGAGTGCCTGGAGCAGAGACTAGTTAGCAGATTATTGCAATATGTGAGAGCAAATGAGTATGAGAATGAAATTGGAGACTGTGGGAATATTATGGGAAGGATGGAGAGGAGAAAACTTCTTGGCTCAAATGGACAGGACTTGTAAACTGACTGAGAGGCAAAATGTAAAAAGCCCCGACTTCGGAGTCAGAGGATGCGAGTCTGGCTTTTGGCTCTGCTCTTTACCGCCTGCTGATTTTTGGCAAGTCGTGTTAGCCTCTCCAAGTCTGTCTCTAAATCTAGGGTCCTATGACCAATGATTCTATGATTGGACATGGTGCAAGAAGATGAGGTCAAGATGATTTAAGCCTGGGTGACTGAGAGAATGGTGGCACCGGGAATAGGAATAGAAAAGCTAAGAGGAGTCCATGGCCAACTTAGGACACTCCTCACCCCCTCAGGTGTCCTTGACATGGTAATTTCGGATGATGAATCAGACTGAATGACACTGGAAATATGCATGAAGCTCTATCTCAGGAACAGAGTCAGTCTGTTTTGCTAAAGACATTTCCTTAAGTGGGAGTTGAATCACAGCAGATTGAGAAGCTGCCAGATAGTCACTACTGTGCAGGTTGGGGGTGGGGAAAAATGACTTTATTGATTCATTTTTCCCCCATCAGACTTTTCTGGGTACCATGAAGCTCTGAGGCTGCTCCTTCCATCTTTTTTCTTTCTGTTTCTTCTCTCATTTTGCTTTTTTCCCTTCTTTCTTTCCCATACATTCTTTCCCCTTCCTTCTTCTTACCTTTTCATTCTTCTTCCTTCTTCTTCTTTTTCTTTCTTCCCTCTGCTTCTCCTCCTTTACCTACTTTCTTATCTTTTTCCTTCTCATTTTCTCCCTCTAACAAATTGTCACTCCTCTCCTACTTTTTACCTCTACACACTCATTTTGCTTCTTCTCTCCTCCTCCTCCTCCCCAGATCCTTACCTATTTCTTCCTTCTTCTCCTCCCCTTTCCATCTGTTTTGACTATCCTAGTCTATAGACCAGGGTGGGGAATCTTCTCTAAAAGGCACAAAGTATCTTGAGCAAGGGGGTGGCAATTCCCTTCCCTATTTCCATTTCTCATCTGGGGAAAGTCTGAACCGTTAGGTATTTTGCCTGTTGTCTTGGACAGTTTACTCAGAGCCTGTCCCACTTGGCCCTAGAACAAAGGCAGTTACAAATTCTTAGGGAGCTTGACGAAGAAGGGGCACAAAGAAAGAGCACATGTAGAAAGAAATAATATTTTTCTCTCGTCCTGGTAGAAACAGACACATAAAGGGCAGCAGAAAGCACTTCCTCCTTAGGTGGCCAGAGCAGCATGCCCAGGGTTCAGTCCCTTGAAGTTCTCTTGCCCTCAAGAGCAGTGTAAACACTCAAGCTTCCCCGCCCCCCCCCCCCACATGGGGCCCATTGCGTTCTAAGGAAGTTATAGCCTCTCCACATTTCTCTCAGATTTTAGGTGACTTCCTCTCCCCCATACCCCACCCCTCGCCCCCTCCAAATTGCCAAGTGTTTGTCATTCTGCCTTTCCAGACAAGAAGGAAATCCAGGTTTCCGAAGAGATACACTAGTATACCACTAGGTGTCCTTATCTGCCTTCCTTATGTCCTCTAAGCAAACAAAGGCCACATCAGGAAGAGAGCGAGAAATCGGCAATAGAACACCGAGACTTTTGGTCACAGACACCTAGAGCCAAGACCTAAGCATTTATGGTCTGATGGCTGCTGACATAATCCACTGGAAGAGCTCAGCCGCTGTCCAATAGTCTCTTTTTCATCTGCCTGCCAGTGGAACAGGTACATGCCAGAGGGTATAGAGGGGTATATAGAAGAGCACGTAACATAGAGAGGATATGCGTGGGAAAAGATCCTCTGAAGGACCCTCGGAGTTGAGAAACAAGAAGACAGAAGAGGTCCTGTGTGGTGTAGCTCTTGGGATGCTGTTTCATTAAGAGGAGAAGGGACATTTGAGGGAGGAGGGTCAAGAGGAGAGTCAAAATAGGGAAAAGAAATTTGGTAGACGTAGGTCTTCCTAATTTGTCTAACAAAAGACTTGAAGTGATCATCTTTCCACAGCGCCCTACTGCCATTCGGGTAAATGTGTAGCAGAATAAGACCTAGGATTAGAATCAGAAGATCTGAGTTCCAGTACCAGCTATGATATTTGTATGATACTGGGCATGCAATTTTCCTTCCTTGGATCTCAGTTTCCTTATCAAAAAAATAAAGAAGTTAGATTAAATAATCATTCAATGGGGCATTCTAGGTAGCACAGTGGATATAGTGCCTGACCTGGAGTCATAGAAGACTCTTCTTCCTGAGGAGTCCTTCCTGCTAGCTGTGTGACCCTGGACTAGTCACTTACCCTGTTTGTCTCAGTTCCTTATCTGTAAAGTGAGCTAGAAAAGGAAATGGCAAACCACTCCCGTATCTGCCAAGAAAAGCCCAAATGAGGTCATGAAGAGTTGGGTACCATTGAAATGACTGAACAGTAACAAAAAAATTAAGTAATTACACTACTGTAGAAAAAATAGTTGTCTCTGAAGTTGGAAGACCTCAGTTCAAATCTCATTTTCTGATACATTCTACCTTGGGCAAACCATTTTAATTTAATTTCTCTTGGTTTTCTTATTTGTCAAATGAGAGAATTGGGCCATATGGCCTCAGAGGTCCCTTCTAACTCCAGACCTGTAGTTATCCTGTGATCTCTTCTAGCATTGACATTCTATGATACCATGAATGTCTAAGACATCCAAATTCTAAGACATTGCATAATCTCTCCTTAATGATTTCCAGGGATGGCAATTCCACAGGTTTTCATTACAAATACTGCCCATGTTGTTTTTTGGTTGAGAATGGGGAAGGCTTTCTGGGCCTATCCAGAGGCTAATTTTTGCTTTTGTTTCTGTAGGCTCAGAGTTACAACTTGAGGTGATCAGACTATGACTAAGCCCTCCTGGAAGTTCTATTTCATTAAGGATTCTGTCCTCTGTAAAAATTAAGGAGATCTACAATTGACTCCATTAATAGTTCTGGTACAGGAACTGGGTTCATTTGCCCCTGCTGTCCTATGTTTCTTTTATTCAAGATTTCAGGACTTTGACCGTTACTGTCCTCTGTAATAGAACACCAGAAGTTTCCTGTTTAGGGGGAAGGAAAGGAGGGAGGAAAAAAGGGGGAACATGAACACAAAGAGGCCAGTCTTCTTCTGGGGGCTACAGCCATCTAACATTTAAGGAAACAGGACCCAGAATGCAGGGGATACATGGTAAGAAACCATACAGAAATATGGGCGAATCCAGGCAAACACCCAAGGTCTGTAGAGCTAGGTCTAGGTTTAGGACCTAGAGAATGGGGTGTAGGCAATAGGCAGAAAGAAGCATAGCTGCAGGACAGGAGAGGCTTAAGTTGATCCACAGAAACAGGCAATAGCACACAAGCAAGGTTAAGATATACACTGTATAGGCAGGACCAATGATAACAAGACCAGTAGAGGCCCAGGTAGAGGCAAGCCTAGCACCTTGGACAGTTCAGCAGAACTGTTTTTCTTTCTTAGGGTGAGAGCTTCCTGGTTGGCTTCCCCTCTCCCACTTAGTGGAATTCTCTGGTTTGTTTTATTTTTTATTTTACTTATTTTTTTTGAAGGGGGAAGGCAAGGAAATTGGGGTTAAGTGACTTGCCCAAGGTCACACAGCTAGTAAGTGTGTCAGGTGTCCAAGGACGGATTTGAACTCAGGCCCTCCTGACTCCAGGGTCAGTGCTCTATTCACTGCACCACTTAGCTGCCCCTAATTCTCTGAAGTTTAAAGGACCTTTACCTTTTTATTATGGATTCTTCCCCTCTTTGGAAAGGAGAATATTTTTATGATATAGTGGAAATTGTTTTGGACTTGAGGTCATGAGTCCTGGGCTCACATTCTGACTCAGACACTTGATAGTCATGTGATCATGAGCAATCCATGCAAACTTTCTGAGCCTCAGTTTTATTATCTATAAAATGGAGCTAATACCTACCTCACAGGGTTATCATAAGAAAAGTGGTTTTTTAAACCTTAATGAACTATATAAATGAGCTACTATTATTATTATCATCTCTCTTAGGACTCTGCCTTATGGTAGAACACCATCAGACCTGAACTAGGAGACTTTCAGGTGATTCGGTAGGGTCAGGCTCTGGATGTATCATGCAAGTTTTTTTAAGGCTGGTATGGTCTTTGTTATCAAGGTTCTAATTCCTCAAGCTTCCTGTATCTACTCAGATATAGAGATAGAGCCTTCCCAACATATGGACACTGACAACATTATTCAGGCTTATGAACCAGACTAATTTAAGGCTAAATAAGGAGGTAGGAAAGAAGCCATGTGTTGAGTTAATAGGCTCATAGACTTAGAACTGGCAGGGATCTTAAAGGCCTTCCAGTCCAGCCCCCTCATTTTACAGATGAGGAACTGGGGCCCAATGACAGGCAGTAAGTAAATTAGTTCCCCAGGGCAAACCATTTCCAAGTCTTATTTAGTTAAAAACCAGATGATTATTTTTGTTAGACTTAAGGTATTACACAAAATATTGACCCACAAATAGAGCCTGAGTAATGAGTGACTGCCATATTGGAGGATCTTGAAAAATATCCTGTAGGTAGCTAGAATAATTAATAAGTGATTACTATATACCAAGAACTGTGCCCATCACACAGTTATCTCGGTCTGCCTCCACCTCTGTTCAAATCTCCTCTAAACTTTCATTTAACTGGCTTGAAACTGGCTCCATCTGTGAATTATTGCCAAATGTTATTCTTGCCAGACAAAAAGGATGTCCTCAGAGATGCAAGGCAACCATCCTAGGTCACATTCTCCAAGAAAATCAGAGCAAATCAGAAAATAAAGTGGCAGAAGAGAATTAATAGACCTAGCCTTGCCCCTAGGAGAGACCAGAGAATGAAAATAGCTCATGATGATAAAAGGAAGAGAAGTTCCTGAAGAAGTCAGGTTGGGTGGTGGCAGAAGGTGAAACAAGACCTTCTCCATGTCCTATTGGGGGGCAGGGCTTAGAGCCAGAATTCACCCCCTCAAAAAAACCCCAAGACCTGGAAGGCCTAGGTAACCTGTTGACAGCGTGAAAGCTAAGACATGGGGTAGGTAGAGTTAACTGGGGACAAACTGAAGGATCTCAGCAAACCTAAGCATAAATATCTGATTTATCATTCTAGCCCCAAAGCAAACCTTTTAGTTACAGCCTGTGATGAAGCATGCCAGCTAATGAAAATTAATTATGTGCAGTGCTAATCCTCACACATGTTTACAATTCTTTGCCCACCATCAAAATACCACAACCTTTTTTTTTACTCCCTCAAATATAAAACTGGCAGTGTCTCATAAACTCAGATTTTCATTCCTTTTACTTCTCATTTTTTCCCACCTGGATGGTTCATCTGACTTTTTTTAACCTACTTATACGCTTCCAAATTCCCACTGTTCCAAAGAGTCTTTGTCCCCAAGATAATGATGTTTCTTTCTTCTTCCCCTTTCCTCTTTTATCAAAGTCCTCCAAACTCTTTGTAGCCACAGCTTGCCCAATTTTTCTTCTGAATGGCCTTTGCCAGATGGTCCCCAAAGTCTTTTGTGATGGCATATTTAGAGACCAGGTATTGCTATGTCTCTTTCTCCCCAGGGACTATCTCTTCTGTCCTGGAACTTTGCATTAGCCTCATCCAGCAGTATGTTATTGAAAATTTCCCACAGGACTTCTTGGCTTTGCTCCAATTCTCCTATTTCTAGTCTCTTAAAAATCTTTTTAGTATTTTTATCCTCTAATAATTTTTTTCTGTATTTTATGGGAAATAAGCATGGATCTTTAAAAAAATATAATTTTCTTAGTTTTTCTTTCAGGTTCTCAGCATCAACTAATAAGCATTTATTAAATTCCTACTATGTGCCAGCCTCTGTGCTAGATACTGGGGATACAAAGACAGAAATTAAGGACTCCTTGCCCTCATGGAGCTCAAGATGGCCCATCTGTACGTTCACCACACTCCCCATCTTCTGTTCCCTTTCCCACCAGGAAAGCACTCTTTACTGTCTCCAGTTTTTCCAACATCAGTTGATGAAATACAAAGCAGTTCTCTCAATCATTAGACTTTTCTGACTTATTACCATTGGAATACAAAATATGCTGTTAAACCACTCTGTTGTGATTGTTAACCCTCTACCCAATCAGAGCGTCCAAATCTTACTCATATTCATATTTTCTCAACTTCCTTTTACTTTTATCTGCCCGTTCCTTTTCACATCTCTTGCCTAATTTATCTATCCATTTGTCTGTCTATCTATCTATCTCATCATATCTAAATAATCCATCTGTCTATCCATCCATCTTCTATCTATCTATTTATCTATCTATCTATCTATCTATCTATCTATCTATCCCCTTTCCTTCTGAAGGGTTAGCTCATGACCTACTCTTGCTCCTTTGATGATTTTATTCCCTCATTCCAACTCAACTTTTGTTCTTTTATTCTTGTGGCTTTAAATTTTGTCTTGTGTTTGTTTTTAGCTACAACTCATGCTTCTTGGGCATAGTCTATTAGGCTTGGAGCACAAATTCAGCCTCAGACATTAAGTAGCTTTGTGACCCTGGGCAAATCATGTAACTTCTTTTAGCCTCAGTTTCTCCATCTGTAAAATCAGGGGGTTGAACTCTAAAGTCCCTTCCAGCTCTAAATCTATGATCCTATGAAAATTTACTCTTCCACTGCTGCCAGCAAAGTTCCTGCCTGATCTCAGACTGGGCTTGGACAATGCACAACCCTTTCTTTGCCAGCTGTGAATGCAACCTCTCCTAATTCTGTTTTAGATTTCCTTTGGGGTAGGTCCTAGACTAATAACAATAATACCTAGCATTCATATGGCACTTTAAGATTTGCAAAGCACTGTGAAAATCTTACCTCAGTTTATTCATTCGACAACTCCAGGTGTGAAGTGCTATTAGTATCACCACTTTATGGAGGAGGAACCTGAGGCATGCAGGTCAAGTGGTTTGACCAGGGGCACAGAATTAATAAATGTCAGAGACTGAGTTTGAACTTAGATCTTCCTGGCACTAGGTCCAGCACTCTGTATACTGTACCACCTAACAGTCTATGAGTAATAAGGGTATGCTGTATGTAGCCAGCCATGTCTTACTCCTCTACTCACTTTCATTCCTTTCTGCCTTCCTTCCCTTCTATTGCTCTCCTCCCCCAGTCTGGGAAGACCAGTCCACACATGTGCACGGGTTATTAGACATTCTGTACCTGTGCATAGTTCTAAGTGAAAATCATGGCTTAAGCAAAAGCCTTTCTCTGACTAGACTTAATAAACACCTTCCCTGGATCCCTCCTCTGATGACTTCCATTTGTTCCCTTAATCTCACCAAGCAATCAGCTATTTTCTTTGCTGTTTATGATGCATCTCTGGACTCCATGTATCATGTATCCTGGACCATCTGGTCCCTTCTCAGTCGTCAGAGTTTCCACTGTATTTGGGAGCCAACACCCACACTGCCAAAGGGAATCTAGCTCACTGAGCCCTAGCTATGGGTATCTATGGGCTTTTGGCCTCTCTGCTGGTTACTGCTGGTGCAGGTGCTGTGTGTGTGTGTGTGTGTGTGTGTGTGTGTGTGCAAGTGTGTGTGTATATGTGTGTGTGTGTGTGTGTGTGTGTGCAAGTGTGTGTATATGTGTGTGTGTGTGTGTGTGTGTGTGTGTGAGTGTGTGTGTGTGATCAGGGGAAGGGGCAGTTACTCATCTTCCCTAACACACCTGACAACTTCTGGTATAGGACAGAGAAACCAGAGCTCTAAAAATCCCAAGGTTTACTGTGGGGGAGGAAACAGAAGCAGATGGGGGTGGAGGGGAGGAGAAGCTATTGAAATAAATCATCAGTGTCCTCAGACAGTGAAAGGGAACAGAAAAGCCTGAAACTACCCAGGACATTCCAGCTAAATCCCTCATGCAAATGAAACCTGTAGTTGAGGGTTGGGAGTCAGGGTCCCAAGGGAATCAAGAAAGAGACATAAGAAAATTTTCTCAAATGTGGCAAGTGCTTTCAAATCACCAGTATCCAGGTGTAGAGACATCTGTGCAAAATAGTCCCTGGTGAGATGAACACAGGAAGTAGGGTGGGTGGGAAGTCACTGACAGACCTTCAGAATGAGGGTGTCAGTACAGAAAAATAGAATTGTTCGAGCTGGAAGGAACTTCTGAAAACACACAGTCCATCTCCCTCATTTTACAGATTGGAAACTGAGGCCAGCAGAAACCATAGACTAAATATTGGATCACAGATTTACAGTTGGAGAGGACACCAGTGATCATTCCTTTTTGAGAAAAGGAAGCTAAGGTCCAGAGAGACTGGGTGACTTGTAGAAGATCAGAGATGCAGTAAGTAACAAAGGCAGGATTGAAGCTTGACCAAGGTCATGCAGCTAGTTAGTGGAAGAACTAGGACTAGAAGGCAGTGCAGGGTAATGGAAAGAACCCTGGATTTGGAGTCAGAGGCTTTGCATTCAAGTCCTACCTCCTTCACTTGCTATTTTTATGACCTTGGGCAATTTGGTCAAACAAGTATTGATTAAGGATATTTATGTGTCAAGTGCCCTGCTGGGGATACAAAGACCTAAACAAAAATAAAGACAGTACCTGACTTTAAGAGACTTACATCTTACTTGGGGGAAGTCATTATGCCACAGTTTCCTCACCTATGAAATTAGATGGTTGGATTAGGTAGGGGCCCTTCCTGTTCTAAAGCCATGGTCCTATGACCCAGGCCTCCCAGATCCCACCCCACCACAGTGCCGTTGAACAACGATCAACCCCACATGATACTAGGTAATGCATGCATTTGTAGTGTATCTCATAGGATAAGGGACAAAATGAGGAGGCCTGGCACCCTGGCGCCATGGCACACAATGGAATTGCGATTCAGTGACTGTTAGGCAGATCTACAATAGGGCCAGCAGGTGGCTGATTAGATGGGACCCATAATAAACAGCTTCCTGGTAAGGGGAAGGTTTGAGTCTAAATGCACTGATATTGAAAACAAAATAAGGAATCATCCAGGCAGCCACTGTCCCTCCTGACAAGATGGAACTTCTAGAGGTCAGCTTGTCTGTCCTTTGGTTGGGTCCTTTGGCTTGTTCTACCTAGACAGGAGAGTCCATGACGCCCTCCAGCTCACTGGTTTCAGAGATAACAGGCTTTCCAGTGAGGAAAGGCATGCCTTTTACTCTCTTGCCCTTTGGTCTTCATATTTAAAAACTAAAATCATGTCCAGAACCATTCTGTATGGACAAGCATTTGTACAAGGAGAGTCCTTTGCTAATTTAATCAACAAAAAAGATCTTATGACAGTAAATGAAAGATGAACTTCTTCTAATTTGATTAGATTGACTTGTTTTGGTCCATTACCCTTCCATTTTATTTTATACTAATATCCTTATAAAAAGCAATAAAAACCCAAATATCTCTTGGAGTTTATATTAATGCAAACAAACTTTCTGAAAGTTTTCCAAAAAAGCCTTCAGTGTAAGTGGGAAAGGCAGCTTGACATAGGCAATAACATGAGGAATTTGGAATCAAGGGGACCTGGGTTGGGTTCCTCTTCCCTCTGATGCTTACTAGATGCACAACCATGGATAAGTCTCTCTTGGCCTCATTTTGCTCATCTATAAAATGGAAATAACAGCTGTGAAAACCCACCTCACAGGATTGTTGTGAGGCTCAAGTAAGATAATGAGAGGTCTGGAAACTAAATTTGCTTTGTAAATTTTAAAGCCTCATATGAACATCAGCAATTGTTATTATTTCAATAAAATATATACGTATCTTTTGTTTTTATATCACCTTTATTTCTGAATATAGCTCTCCTTCTCTCCAACTCAATGAGTCATTTCCTATAACAAAGAATAATTTAAAAAAGAAAGAAAAAGCATTTCAGCAAAACCAACCAACACACTCACTGGGTCTGATGGTATATGCACTATTCTGCACTCATGGTCCCAACAAGCCTACGAGGCAGAAGAAGTGACAGGGATTACTATTCCTATTTTATACAGGTGAGCAAAACAGAGGCTTACAGAGTTGAAGTGGTTCATTCACAGCTTGTATATATCAACAGATCCTCTCTCTCTGCCTCTTCCCCATCACCCAGAATTTCATGAAAATCCTACCCAGAGGGGATGGAGGAGAGAGACGCAAACCCACCTTGATAGTCACTGGGCCAGATTCCTATCAACTAGATCAGTCCTCAACCATTACAAATTCATCACCTGTGGCTATCATTGTCACATCTCTTAGATGGTATTATCTCTTCCCCACATTCTGAGGCCTCCCTTCCCCTCCCTTGGGCACCATAGTCAGATAACATCTTAATTCCTGGCTTTGCTGCAATAAACCAACACACCTCGGGAGCATCTGCCTCTTTAACTGAGCCATCCACACTACCTGGCCCCATCTTCGTGGGGTGGACAGTGACAGTGTTGGCTCCACGTCACTTATCAGTGGGAGCAAAGCTCATTAAAATTGTGCCAAGACTTTATATTGGCTGAGAGTGTGTCATCATGCCTAGTAATGTACTGAGGGCATATTGACAATTGAAAAAAACACCTGTAATGGCAAACATCTCAATCCTTCTGTATAAAACATATCTACTGTTCAGAGTCCCCTAATTATTGGTGGGATTTACCATCATTCTGGATCCTATGTTCCCTATTTCAATGCTTTTGTTGTTGTTTACTTGTGTCTGACTCTTTGTGACCTCATTTGGAGTTTTGTTAGCAAAGATATTGGAGTAGTTTGCCATTTCCTTCTCCAGCCCATTTTTTATAGATAAGGAAACTGAAGTAAGCAGGGTTAAGTGATTTGCTCAGGGCCACACAACTAGTAAGTGTCTGAGGCCAGATTTGAACCCAGGTCCTCCTGACTCCAGGGCTGGTACTCTATCCACTGTACCACCTAGCTGCTCCTGCCACAAGGTAGGTATATAATAAATGCTTGTTGATTGCAGACTATGTCAAATAAAGATTGGTTGAAGAAGCTGAGAATATTTAGTTTGAGAGAAAAGGACATAGTAGGGACATTTCCCTTCTTCTTACCCTTTAAACTTCCTCCCTTTCCCCCTCCCTAGGTACTCTTTGGTCCATCGACACTGTTTTCCTTGCTGCTACATGAACAAGACAGTAGGCCTCTCCACTCTGGACATTTTTAATGGTGGCTCTCCCTGCCTGGAATTCTCGCCTTTCTCATCTGCATCCTCTGGCTTCCCTGGCTTCCTTCAAATCCTAACTAAAATCCCACCTTCTACAGGGCATCTTTCCCAATCCTTCCTAATTCTAATGCCTTCCCTCTGTTAATTATTTCCTATTTACCCCTTATATAGCTTTGTTTGTACACATCCAGTTGCTTTCTGTCTCCCCCATTAAACTGTGAGCTTCTTAAGGGTAGAAATGGGCTTTTTTATTTTTGTATTTACATCCCTAGTGCTCATCACAGTGCACATAGTGAATACTTATTAACAGCTTATTGCCTTCCTTTTTGATCAAGAGGCCAGAACTAGAGATCAGTGGCTAATAATTACAAAGAGATAGATTTTGGTTTAATGTATTTTTCAAAATATGGGATGGATTGTCCCATGAGGTAGTGAATTCTCTATCACTAGAAATCTTCAGGTGATGCCTGGATGTCCATTTATTGGGGACGCTTTAAAAGGCATTCCTGTTCAGATATATGTGTGATTGGACACTGCTGAGTCCCTTCCAATTCTGAGATTCTATAATTCTGTGATTCTGGATTCTTTTTTTTTTTTTTTTTTGGTTTGTTTGCTTTTTCCTCTCCTCTACCCGCCACTAGATGGGGCTGAACAGGAAGGAGAGAAAATATGAGTCTGGAAAATAGGATGGATCTAGCCCTAGAAGATGAAGCTAGTAAATCAGATAGTTACAAAGAGAGATAAAGGGAGCTGGAGTGGATGTCCAAGAGAACCAGGCCTAACGGTGGGCAACATAGGCAGCTGCTTAGGGTGCAACTTGCTGGGGATGTGTGATGAGCGCTCATAGATTACAATTTAGAAATACATTTTAATTGGTCTTTTTAAAATAAATATTTCTTGATCTCCTTTGTTTTACGTTATCCAACAAACACCTCTGCCTCACTCTCAAAAAAAAAGCCATCCCTTAAAATGCAAAATTACAAAGAAAAAGAAAAATTCCTCAAAAACAACACATTAAAAGTCTGACATTCTATGGCCCAGGGGGTGGGGAGCCACATGTAGCCCTCTAGGTTCTCAAGTGCAGTCTTCGGACTGAAAATTCAGCCTTGAGGTCACAGGTTCCCCATCTCTGTAAATCTGTGCAATATTCCTCACTCACCATCCCCTACCTGTACAAAGAAGTGGGGAGGTACCTATGATGCACGTATTTTTAATGCCCCAAAACTAGATTTTCTATGGTAAGACAGGTATTAAATCCTCTGTGGATGGGGCTGGGGGGGATTGGGAATGGGATCAACCACAATCAGATAAGCCTCTCCAAGCTCAACATAGAGCACACCTGTATCATTGCCCCGCTCCCACAAATCTGGTTTATGCTGGCCCATGGCCATGTAAACAGCATATCCTCATTGTAACGGACACACAGGAGAGGAAAACCTGAAAGTGGGTCTCCCCACTGATCACCCCTTCTAGTTTCTCCACTTTCACTCTCATCCTGCGTCCTCCCCGCTATCATGTATAGGCCATTCTAATCAATGGCACATTAGCTGGAATCCCTTTATCTGATTCTTCTAATCACTAGCTCACTTAGTCTCCAAATCTACATGGCTGTTCCCCATAGCTGGGGTGCACTGAGAGCATTCCTGGGGAACCTGCTACATTTTACATGAGACCCTCTACCTGAGTCATTTTTTTCTGCCTCTACACCCTAGAACACCCCACTCTCTCTCTCTCTAATACCGACAGTAATTAGCAATATTGTGATAATTTGATCTGTTAAAGTGAAGGCTCAGAGCTTCCACTGGGCCAGAGCAGCCCTGGCGTGGGGCACATCGGGCTGCAATCATCCACACCAATACTCCAAATTTCCTTTTGGCTTCATTTATGGTTAATAAACTCGGACTCATTTGGAGAATTCTCTCTCCATCAAGGGAAGAAGGCATGCCTCTTCTCTTGGTCTTTGCACCAACCTGCTCCAAAAATGGTGTGCTAATTTTATACTTCATTGCAAAACAAAACTATATCCAAAGAAGAAACTAGGCTACCTAGGTGATAATTACGCTTATGCTTTTACAGTCCCAGCCTGAGTAGCCTGCCCTTGCCAGAGAAGAAAATTTAGAGCTAGGTTGGGCTGTGAAGTCTCCCCAACTTATTTTAGCAAAGGTACTATTTGGCCAACTGTATCCCATTGCCTAGACTGTCCTGAAAGGTGTTACCCACCCCCACCCCTACATCCCAAGGGGGAGATTCCACTAGGCTTTGAGCCCTCTTGGGAGCCTTTCTGGGACTCTCCCTTCACCTCTGTCACCTGTGTGCAAGGTAAATTGAGTCTGGGAGTCCTTGACCTTGGGAACCAATGACCCTGATGTCATTGTGGACACAAAGTCTCCATAACTAAGGAAAAACACCACTCTGCTTCTGACCCCTCTACTTTTCTTGTATTCTCTACCAGAGGCACCCATTTCCCTCCCAGCCTCTCTCCCTACACCCCCCACTTTTCCTTTTTATTGGTTGGGACCCGTTGGACATTGTAATTTATAATTATCACTGCATTTCAAAACTCAGGATACTTAGGAAGAACCAAACAGAATGATTAGCAAATGATGCTTTGTAGTTAAGAGGCCTGGGTTTGAATCCTTGCTCTGATACTCATGACCTGTGTGACCTTGGGTAAATCTCTTCAGCTCTGTGGGCCTCATTCTCCTCAGCTGTACAATGGAATTGGACTAGGTGACCTCTAATGCTCCCCCCACCAAATGCTCTGATCTGGTGGGGATGAGGATGATCGATGAGGGCAATGAAGATGTCTCCTTTGAAAATAAAAGGAGACAGTGATCCTTCCCAGGTACACATAGCTGCTGCTTGTGTCTTCTAGCCCATATGGCTGTTTCCTCTGCTAGCTAAAGGGGATGGATGACATTCAGATGGAAGAAGATCACTGACTAAAAGGAGAACAAAATTATTCCTTTTTTCTGGTTAACTATATTTTCTTGCCTCTTTCAAGGCCAGGCCCATAATTGCCACCATATGTCGACAGCAGAGAATCTGAACTCTGGCTATGATGCAAAAAAGCTTTCCTGTGGTCAAAAACCAGATGCCATCCTGTCTGAAATAACAAACTCGTCTGGAAGGTGGCAAGTATGGGCTGAGGCTGAGTTTCAGGGCCAGTGTGCTCTCTGGAAAGCAGGGTATTATTAAAGCTGGCATCAGGGTGGAGGGCACTGAGTGTTAGTTTCCCCTGCATAGCATAAGGACTCACAACACTGTAAGTCATAGAAGGACCCTAAGAGATCACTCAGTTCTCCTCTCTAGATGTCTTCAAATGCAAGAGGTGGTAAAGAACTCTGATACCTAAGGTTGAAAATGAGCAAAGTGATAACAATGAAACAAATTTCAAATCTCAGCTTAGTTGGTTTGATCATGGTTCAAATGGGAGCAAGGTCAGGGGAATCATTCCTATATGATTCTATGGCTTTTTTCTGGGCCTTAAGCATCATTTTTGTGGTTCTCCAATTACCCACAAGCCCTTGACTCTTGCTGTACTGTAGACAAGTGTCATTGGTAACAGTGGATGAGCAGTGTGGGTGATTCTGCACAACCCATCCCCATTATTGAACACAGTACAACTCACAGAGCATGGCATCATCTCATTGACCACCACACTCATCCTCTCTTTCTTTAGGTTTCTCCTATTTCCTGCCCTAAGACATTGTATCACCATGACAGCAGTAAGTATGACAGAGGGAAGACTTTATCAGCTACGAAAGGGTTTTGTAGATTAAGAGAAGAAGAGGATGAATATGCATTTGGGCACACCTTTGGGATTTTCAGGTATCCATTTTGCATACCAGATAAGACTGCTGGCCTTGGAGTCTGGTAGACCAGAATTCAAATCCTGCCTCAGGCACTTACAAGTGGTGTGGCTTCCAGGAAGTTACTTAACTTTCTCAGCTTCAGTTGCCTCCTCTGTAAGATGTGGATAATAGCACCTATTTTATAGGGCTGCTGTGAGAATCCAGTAAGATAGAGTGTGGAAAGCATTTTCTAAACCTCAAAGGGCTATAGAAATGCTATAGATTGTTACTAATTTCCAAGGTCTCTTCTAGCTCTGAAATTCTGTCACTGAGATCCTAGGCTCCCGGGCAATATGCCCAGGAACTTCAGTCACTGTTTCTATTTCTCAGAAAAGTACAAGCAGTGCAGGGCACTCCTAAGGCCCCGAGGTCCGTGCCCTGTTAGTCTTGACAGATCCCAAGTCTGTCCACTCTATAAACATATATACATAGGAGTATAGCCTGTATGTCCTCATAATACACCTATCCCACATACGACCTACACATGTGGTATTTAGATATTCCTACAGGTATATATCTATCTATATTTACGTGTATATCTTTGTATATCAGTAGGCTCTATGTATTTAAAGCCCATACACAGAAAGTGGATAGGAAACTGGCCTCTAAGCTGCCAGGCAGATCTGCTTGTGACCTATACTGGCTTTGTGACCCTGGGTAAATCATTTAACCTCTCGGTATTCTAGGGAACTAAGACTATCAATTGCAGAGAAGGTGACACCCTGGGTTGGAGGAATTTCCTCATCTGGGAGTTCCCAATGGGAAGTGTACCAATGAAATTACAAGTCCATTCCCTATAATAACTAACATATATATATATATATATATATATATGTGTGTGTGTGTGTGTGTGTGTGTGTGTGTGTGTGTGTGTATACATATATATAAATAATATATATATATATATATATATAGTTGGCAAAACACTTTAAATATCCTGTCTCATTTGATCCTTAAAACAATCCTGTGAAGTAGGTGCTATTATTATAATCCCCATTTTATAGATGAGAAAACTGAGGCTGAGACAGGCTAAGTGACTTGCCCAAGTTCACATAGCTAATAGGTGTCTGAGTCAGTATTGGAACTCAGGTCTTCTTGGCTCCAAGTCCAGCACTCTATCCATGGCTCCACCTAGCTGTTTATCCCCATAGATGTAGATATATACTATATATTCATATATATAGCCATAGATATTTAGGAAATACATGTGTATATATATTTATAAGTATATATAAGTACAAATATATGTATATATATTTATAAGTACATATGAGTATATATTTATAAGTACATGTAAGCATATATTTATAAGTACATATAAGTACATAAGTACAAATATATGTATATGTATTTATAGGTACATATAAGTACAAATATATGTATATATTTATATGTAAGTGCATAAGTACAAATATATGTCTATATATTTATAAGTACACATAAGTACAAATATATGTATATATTTATAAGTATATGTAAGTGCATAAGTACAAATATATGTCTATATATTTATAAGTACATATAAGTACAAATATATGTATATATTTATAAGTATATGTAAGTGCATAAGTACAAATATATGTCTACATATTTATAAGTACAAATATATGTATATATGTTTATAAGTACATATACACATACATACGTACACACACATATGCAGTATAAAAGGCAGGACATTTGTGGGTCTCTATCAAATGAAACAGAGTCAAAGAATGTCACGCCAGGATGGCAGCTGAGAGATCATCTAGTTCAGTCCCCATCATGTCAAATGGTACTGGGCTTGTCATCCAGATACAGTAAAACCTCAAACATACAGTGAACAATGGAGGAAAAGAAAATCTACCCCCAAGAAGGGAGATTTGCCCCACCTCCCAGTCTTGCCTGGCTTGTGTTCTCTCCTTTGGCCCTCTTCTCCCTAAATCCTGCCTTTCTCCTGGACTTTAATCTCCACTTTGCAACAGAGAGCTCTTAAGAAAAAAAAAAACCCTCTCCTGAGCAGTTATGCTCATACATTCTTTCAGACACCACTGAGAAAGCAACCTTTTGTTGAGCTGCTGAAAAGAGAGAAGCTTATCATAAGTGGGACCTTACTTTGGATGAATATACTATCTTAATGGGAAAATTCTTGAGTGATCTGGGCTCTGGGTTCTGAGCGCTTCTTAAAGGGCTAGGCAAATGTGAGCAACTCAGTTCCCTGCTTTGGGCCTCAGCTTCCTGACCTCTGAAGGGAGGTGTCTGGACTAGAGCTGACCTTCCTTCCATCGCTGACAGTCTATAACCGGTGCCATGGATATGCAGTTTGTACTAATGGAACCACAGAAATCAATATAGGGCACATAGAAATATCAGGGGCTAGTGGGGTGGGCTAGAAAGGAAATAGCCTCCATCTGCCTCCATGTGAAGTTCCCCTGTCTACATGGCCTGAGTGCTTTCTCAGAATGACCAGGTCTTGTCCACTTGTGTGTTGGCTCATATTGCGATCATAAGCACCGTGCCCTTTTTCATATGGACTGCTTTTTGGCCACGTTTCCCTCGTCTTGTATTTGTGCCATTGATTTCATCAACCTAAATGCAGAATTTTAGATTTATTACCACTAAATTTCATCTTGTTAGTGCTGTCCCGTAATTCTAGCCTCGTGAAATCCTTTTAGATCACGATTCCATCACAGAATGCATTAGCTATTCCAGGAGTCAGCAAACTATGGTGTGCAGGCCAAATCTGGCCTACTGCCTAGTGCAGTATGACCCATGAGCTGTCCATTTTCAGCTTGCAGGCTGTACAAAAACAATCAGGAAAGCCAGATTTGGCCCGCAGGCCATCGTTCGCCGATGCCTGAAAATATTCCTTCCAGCTTCATGGCATCTGAAAATTTGATGAGGATGCAGCTTGTGCTTTTATATGAGTCAATGAGAAAAATACTGAAGGACTAGGTCTAAGGACATAGCCCTGTAGCACTCTGTCAGGGACCTCAGTCCAAGTTGTCATCATTCCATTAATCCCCTCTTCAGGGTTAAGTCATTCAGTTAGTTCAAGACCCATCAAACTATGACATTATCTAATTTCTATCTCTCCATTTTGTTGACAAGGATACCATAAAAGACTATGCAAATGCCTTGCTGAAAACTAGGTAAACTATGTGCCCAGTATTTCCTTCATCCGCCAGTCCAGTAACCCTGTCAAAACAGAAATGAGGTGACTTTTATATGCCTTGTTTTGATGAGGCCAAGCAAGCACTTAGTGATCACTTACTTATCTAATTGCTCATAAACCACCCCTTTAATGTGTTCCAGATTTTCTCCAGAAATCAGTTGTCATGCTTTTGGACTATTCATTTGAAAGCTCCTAGTTTTTCCTTTTCTGAAAATCAGCAGTACAAGACTTTGTAACTCAGATCAATACACTAACCAATCACAATTCTAAAGGACTCATGATACATGCTTTCCATCTCCAAAAAGAGAGTCTGTCTGTCTCTCTCTCTTTTTTCTTTTTTTTTGGGGGGGGGGATAAGTATAATGCAGGAATTTTTTTGTCAGAGTACACATATTTGTAATGGATTTTGTTTTTCTTGCTTTCTTAATGGATTGGGAAAGGAGAGAATTAGGAACTAAAAATAAAATAAAATAAAATTAAAAAAATTTTAAATGAGAATAAAAAACTGGTAAAAATAAAAGTTAAATTTTTAAATTTAAAATTAATTTATCTAATTTTAGTTTTCAACATTCACTTCCACGAGCTTTTGAATTTTTAATTTTTTCTGCCTCCTTCCCCTTCCCCAATCCTCAAGATGGCATTCAATGTCATAAAGGCTCTAAATATACATTCTTATTAAATGTATTTTCACATTAGTCATGTTGTAAAGAAGAATTAGAATGAATGGGAGAAACCATGAGGAAGAAAAAACAAAATGAGAGAGAGAGAGAGAGAGAGAGAGAGAGAGAGAGAGAGAGAGTGAGAGCGAGCAAATAGTAAGCTTCAATCTGCATTTTGACTCCATAGTTCTTTCTCTGGATGTGGTTAGCATTTTCCATCATGAGTCTTTTGGAGTTGTCTTAGATCCTTGCATTGCTGAGAAGAGCTAAATCTATCAAAGTTAGTCATTGCACAACGTGGCTCTTACTGTGTACAGTGTTCTCTTGTTTCTGCTCATTTCACTCAGCATCAGTTCATATAAATCTTTCCAGGTTTTTCTGAAATCTGCCTGCTTATCATTTCTTATAGCACATTAGTATTCCATTGCATTCATATACCACAACTTGTCCAGCCATTCCCCAACTGATGGGCATCCCCTCAATTTCCAATCTTGGCCACTACAAAAAGAGCTGCTATAGATATTTTTGTATGTGGGGGTCCTTTTCCCATTTTCATGATCTCTTTGGGATACAGACTAGAAGTGGTATTGTTAGGTCAAAGGGTATGCACATTTTTATAGCCCTTTTGGGCATAAAAGTTAACATTTCTAAAAGTTCAATCTGCATTATTAACATTTTCCCATAAAAATGTAAAGAAAAAGAAAAGCAGCACAATATTTGTCTGTCTCTAGGCCCATGGCATCTCACCAATATTGCTCAAGGATCACAGAAAGCCTCTTCATCATGAGCAACATCATCCTATTTGCTGTCCTGAGCTCAGAGTCAATGTCTTCCCTAGTCTCTTAGAATCATTGATCTTTGGGTTTGGGAAGGACCTCAAAATCCTGATAATCAATACCGGGTTTTAACATTGGAATGACTGCCTGAGCCCCCTCACCCCAGAACATTGTTCACTTTCTGAATCTTCTTACAATGGAAGGCATAAAATCTTAAGAACAGATGGATGACAAAGACACATCTGCCTTTGGCCTATGATGGTTTGGATACAAGTCCTGCCTTGATCAATCAATTAATCAATCACTGAATGTTTATTAAGCATTTACTATGTGCCAAGGAATGTGCTAAGCACCAGGGATACAAAAAGAGGCAAAAGACAGTCCATGTCCTCAAGGAGCTTTGCTGGTCCTTAGATCATAGACACATAGTCATTTGATGGGTCACAGTTTCCAGCTTGGTGGGGTCTCTACCCTAATTGGTATGGTCTGTGCTGGTAGAGTCGTTCAGAATGCAGAGTAAGTTTCATGTCATAGTGAAATACAGGATAGGTCTTTAGTGTACATTTATTATCATTATTTTTTACTACTACTACTACTACTACTACCACCATCACTACCACCCACCACCACCACTGCTACTACCACCACCACCACCACTACTACCACCACCACCACTACTACTACCACTACCACTACTACCACTACTACCACTACTACCACCACCACTACTACTACCACTACTACTACTTCTACCACTACCAGCATACCACTACCACTACTACTACCACTACTACTACCACTACTACTACCACTACTACTACTACTACCACCACCACCACTACTACCACCACCACTACTACTACTACCACCACCACTACTACTACTACTACTACTACTACTACTACTACTACCACTACTACCACTACTACTACTATGAACCTGTTACCTCATTGATGTGAGTCCACCCCCAATGGTGAAAATCAAAAACTATCAATGCCTACTCATCCTTTACAACTCTTGCCTGTGTCCTCCTATAAATCCTATCTGGGGGGGGGGATGCAGAAATGAAGGGGAAGAAGGTCCAGTTAACATCCTGGGAGCTTTTCTCTAGCTCTTGTGACATTGCGTAGGCTACCAATGGAGCATGTGTGTTGTTATCCCTTGCTCTTGCTACAAGAACAGCCCATTCCCCTCTTTCTAAATGTACGTCTCTTCTCCATCTCCTTTAAGCTATTTCTCCTGTCATCTCCTCAGTGGTAACAGGGTGAGGTCTTCCTCTCAAACCCAGAATGTGCCTCTTCATCATGAGCACCACCTTCAGCATCCCCATCAATATCACCCAATAACCTTTGTTCCAAGTTTTCTGAAGCTAAGACAGCAATGATAACATGCTGCATTACAGCGTTCTTACTTTACTGTATTTTTAAAATTTCCAGTAGTGGATAAAGAGTACTTATTTTTCTGACTATATTTCTTTATACTATGTCAAGGTAGTAGAATGATGCCTATGTTTATTTAAATGTATGATATTTTTTAAAAAAACCAAGGCAGAATAGTGTATTTATGAAATGCCAAGAACAAAATGTACCTACTCAGACTTGGAGCATTTTCTCACCAAAATGTGAAATAATTAAAAAAAAATTCTGACCACTTGAGGCTGCTTGAACCTCATGGAACTTAGAAATAGGAGGCAAGTTTTACCAGCCTCCTGGCACGAGCTGTGGCAAAGAACACTTTCAACTACTCTGGGCAGTTTTTAGAACCCTGCTGCTATTTGGGTTAAAGCAGTGATAATGGCACATTTGTTGTTGAGGCATTTCTGTCATGTCTGACTCTTCATGACTCCATTTGGAGTTTTCTTGGTGAAGATACTGGAGTGGTTTGCCATTCCTTCTCCAGCTCATTTTACAGATGAGGAAACTGAGGCAGACAGGGTTAAGTGACTTGCCCAGGGTGACAGCTAGTAAATGTCTGAGGCTGAATTTGAACTTAGGTCTTCCTGACTTCAGGCCCCCCAGTCTGTGCACTATGGCACCACCTAGCTGCTTTTGTAAATGGCATTGTGCTAATCTGTGTTGCCTATAACCATCATGCTAAAAAGTACTTGCTGGCTGAAGTGGATTCTGGACTCTTTCGTAGTAACTGTTTGTTCTCTAAGAATTGGTGCTAGTCAGGGTCAACATCTTTAATACTACCCTTTTGGGGGGGAATTCGACAGTTCATTTAAAAGACCTGGGTTGGAGTGGCTAAAATCACATACTTTGTCTTCTCATTTCTATCCTTTCTCCTAATTAGGTGTTAATTTTGACTTCTAACTCCAGTATTGATTTTTGACTAGTCAATGACATGACTGCACACAGATGGCTGATTTGGAAATGACCCTGAATTGGCAACCACTCTATTAAGACAGAGTCGATTCCATTTTTGTGGGCGGGGGAGGGGAGGTGTCTAGTGGTTTCCATGTCTAGCCCCTTCAGCTCTGTTCTTGAATGAAGTTTTCATAATACACAGGTGTGAGACTTCTCAGCAGTCTCTAAACCTTTGGCTTCTTATATTTTTTGATCCTGAACCTTGCTTTCCAATGGATTTTCCATCATTCTCTCCTATAGCCACCTTCACACAGAAGTATGTGTTAGCTTTCACTGCTTCATTCTTTCCAATAGATGACATATCATCAGTAGTTGTATCAATGACAGCTGGTTTACCATGCTCACTCTGAGTACTGCAAGTCCTGCAAGGTGGGGTGGCCAAGGGTCATGCCCATGGGAGGGCATGGACACGAGTTCCATTGGATAGGCAGCCATAGACAGGCTGCATTCTGCATCCCTGGGGAGTATAGCCACATCATTGAGACTATAGATCTACTGGAGGATTTGAGTTAACTCAAAAAGCAGCCCCATAATGTATGTAGAGATGACCCCAGGAAGATCTAGATTCAAATTCTGCCTTTGATACATACTAACAAGTCATCTAGGGCAGCTAGGTGGTGCCGTGAATAGAGCATTTGGCCCAGGGTCAGGAAGACCTGAGTTCAAATCTGGCCTCAGAAATTTACTAGGTGTGACCCTGGGCAAGTCACCTAACCCTGTTTGCCTCAGTTTCCTCATCTGTAAAATGAGCCAGAGAAGGAATCTGTATCTTTGTCAAGGAAACCCCAAATGGGGTCATGAAGGGTTAGACATAACTAAATAATAACAACGACAAACAAATTATTTAACCTCTTCACAGGTCTACAAGTTATACATGATTAGCCAAATTAGTAGGAGCCATCTCCACACCAGGTGTTCCCCACATGAGTGAAATAACAGGCCTGGACTGAAAAAAAAAAAGTCAAGCATGATCATTAAGACTCAAAGCCTCTGGGACACAGTAATACTCAAGGGACACATTTTTCAAATTTTGCCAAGGGCAGAAGAATAGTTTGTTCTAGCCTTGTCTCCCATATTAGTATAACCCTGCTGTGACCTTATACGGCTCAAGTCTACTTCCCTAATTAGGTCTATAATCTTCTTACAAAAAGACTGAAAGAAAAGGGCTGATTTGCATAGCTTATTTCACCTCCTCGTTTGTATTTGGGTCATTTAAAGTAAGGCTGAGCAGAATTTCACCCAATTGCTCTATCTCCAATCCTTCCCTGTTCCCTGCTGTGCAAACCTCCAAAATCCTACAGTTGATTCTCTTCTTTTCCCTCTTCTACAGCCTTCCCTGCCAAGCAGTCAGTGACCATCTTCCAACTGCCCACTAGCCATCTTCACCTCGAACTCCACCCTCTCCAATCTTCATAGATTAGACATAAGACAAAGGAAGAAAACAAACATTTTTTAAGGGCCCCTGTGCCAGGCTAAGTGCTTTACAAATATTATCTCACTTTATTCTCACAATAACCCTGGGAAGTTGGTGCTATTATTATCCCTGCTTCATAGAGGAGGAAACTAGTTGAGTCACATAGGGGTTAAGGGACTTGTCCAGGGTTATAGAGCTAGTAAGCATCTGAGGCCAGATTTGAATTCAGGTCTTCCTGACACCAGGTCCAGAGCTCCATCCATTGCACTAGTTATCTCTAAATATATATGTATTTAGACACTCCCTCTCATCCTTCTTCCTACTTAGCCCAGAGAGATAATTCCTTGTCACACAATGCCTGCCAGGATATAAGGTGGATTTGGGTCTAGAGAATTGTGATGAAATGATTCATCTGAAAGGATGGTTTTTATTTTTTGAACCATTATCATCATGCTAATAATTTTTAATGTAATCACACACTGTATTAATTATATACGTGTATATATGTATGTATGTCTGTATATATATATATGAATATGTACAAATATATACATATGTGTGTACAGTTATCCCTACCATGTTGCAACCTTCTCTATTGGGGTTTCGATATATTGCAGGTTGTCATAAGAAATAAAATTAGAATTTTTGGGGAGTTTTGCTGAAACTGCAGATGACATGCAAAGGCCAGCAGAAGACACAGAAAAAGTTTAGAAACTCAAATGCATAAAATATATGTCTGGTATTGTATAATATCAGCAACTTTATCTTTTAATACCATAATAATTCAGACTTCTCTGGTAGGAAGGGGGGGACCCAAAATTTTATGTGGATTTGCCAGATTGTGGGGGCGTGGCACTCCTAACGCCTGCAATGTGGAAGGGATAACTGTATATGTATATGTCTCTATATTTCTATCTATATATGTATATATAAACAACATCCCAAATCTCTTAGGTCCCATATCACAAATGGGTTAGAATCTGGATCTTGCTTGTTGTTTGTTTCTTCCCAGAGGACCAATGCGGCTCCTGGGGACACATAAAACCTAAATGGTAGAGAGAGGTTTGCAATGTATTTTAATATGCCTGAAATATGAGCTGTAAGGTTTTTTGTTTAAAACTAGAGCCATTTTAGGACATTTCTTGACATTGCCATCTGACTGAATGTTTCTCTCTACCCAATAAACAAAGCTTTGCTTTCCTCCTTTCCTCCTCCTCATTGATTCTCCTGGGATTTGATTAGCTCTCTTTAGATTCACAAGTAGAGCCATAGACTAGCCAGACCTTCTGAAGCAGCCTGAAGGTAGATGGTTCCAGACCTCGGGAAAGGATTTATGAAGGCAAATGGTATGTAGTGTACTGGGCATCGGGAGACCTGGGTTCTAGTACTGGTTCTTCCAGTAATTTGCAGTAAATTACAGCTTTAAGCAAGCCACTTTCCGTCTCTACTGGGCCTCAGTATCTTCATTTGTAAAATGAAGTGGGTTGGACTTAGAGTAGCAGTCCTTAACTTTTGTTTGTATCATCACCCTCTGGGGGTCTAGTGGACCCCTTGTCAGAATAATGCTTTAAAATGTGTAAAATAAAATACATAGGATTACAAAGGAAACCAACTATATAGAAATATAGTTATCAGAATATTTAAAAAACAAACAAACAAGTTAACAGTCCCCTAGTAAAGAACTTTTGGACTAGATGCTTTCTAGGGTCCCTTCAAGTTGTGAGGCTTTATAACTTATAGAAGGTTCTCCTAGGAAGTGATATCATTAGGACATTCCCTTCTAGAGACTAAGGACATCAATAGCCTGATATGTAGCCTGATGGATGTTCCTGTGCACACCCTGACATGTACAGCTATCTTGGGGAGTCACTGGGAGCAGACTTTGAGAGTCTGCCTAGGGTTTTCAGCCTTCATTCTACCACTGGAGTTTCCTGGTTTTAAGGTATTCTGATTATCTTTCACTATATATCCTTAAATTTTTAATACTGTTATTCTGGTAGGAAAAAGGAAGAAATCAATCTTTTACCATCTCTTTCACTCACAGGTGTGCATGTAACTCCTCCTTTTTAGAATACTATGTCCTCCACTTTGTGAAGAAATGGCACTGTGGATTTTTTCCCCAGGAAGTTGAGAGTATAGCTTTAAGGAGTCAAGGTAATCCCTGCCTTCATTTTCTTTTGATTATAAAACTATAATTAAAGATTTACGGAGTAAACACACAAAGCCTAAAGCAGAATGGAGCTAAGTTGCTATGATGTGCACAGATAATCTGAGACCATGTTTGTTCCTTCCCCCTGCCCTGCATCCTCAATCATCAGATACCATACTCATAGAAAGGGTCCTCTATACTCTACTGCCTCCATTTCTTCACTTCTAATCATTTCACATCTTTAAAATCTAGTTCTAGTTCCACCATTCTATTGAAACTGCTCTCCTTGAGGGTAATAACCATTGTTTAACCATTAAATTTAATGGTCTTTTCTCAGTCCTCATTCTAGTTGACCTCTCTGAAGAATTGAACACTGTGGAGGAAGAGTTTATTTATCCTTTCCTCTTGGGCACCTTCTCCTCTCTTGGCTTCCATGACATTGCTTTCTTTTTATTCTCCTATCTGTCTATATTTCTTAGTCTTCTCTGTTGAATTATCAGCCCTGTCCCATTCACTATGCATGTGTGTGTCCCTAGGGTCCATCTTGGGTTTTCTCTTATTTCTTTACATTCTCTCAGAGGTATAATCAACTCCCAAACTAAAATTTCGACACAGATGACATCTAAATCTGCACTTTCAGCTCTAATTTCTCTGCTAAACTCCAGTCCGACATTGCCAATCTCTCCCTGGATGTCCAGTTTGCACCTCAAACTCAACATGTCCAAAATGGAGTTCATTATTTCCCTCCTACACTCAAAATTCTACCTAACTTCTTTATTTCTGTTGAGAATATCACCACCTATTTTCATAATTTTAGGGGCATCTTTAACTTCCTATCCCTCTTTCTCATCTACCCAGTCCAAAGTTGCCAAGTCAGCATCTCTGGCATCCATCTTAGCACAATGCCTGGCACATAGTAGGCACTTAATAAATGTTTATTGATTAACTTGATTTCCTCTTTCCATCTAAAAGACTACCACCTTAGTTCAAGCCATAATCGCCTCTAGCCTGGATTATTGCCATGGTCTTCTAGTTGGAATTCTTGCTTCTGGTCTTCCCCCTTTCTAATTTGGCTTCTGTACCCCTGCCAAATGAATATTCCTAAAAACACATGACCGTTCAAAAATCCTGAGTAGCTCTCTGATGCCTCTAGAATAAAACACAAACTCTTCTGTTGGGCATTTAAAGCCTTCTGCAACATGAGTCCCATCTACCTTCGCAAAGTTATTTCATAATTTTTCTTGTATGCCCTCTTTGTTTGAGCCGATCTGGCCAACCAGTTATTCCCCAAACTCAACATTCTACAACCTGCCTCCGGCCCCTGTGTGGAATGCACTCCTTCCTCACTTTTGCCCCTTAGAAAGTAGCCGTAGCTACTTTCAATGCTCAGTTCCAGTGCCACATCATTTAGGAAGCCTCTGCTGATCTGCCCATGAGTTAGGGCTCTCTTCCTTTTCAAATCATTTTGTATTTACTTGTTTGTGAACAGGTGGTATTCTTCTACTAGAATGTAAACTCCTTGAAGGCATATTGTTTCATTTTTGTCTCTGTATCCCCAGTACCTTGTATAGTGCCTTGCACGTAGAAGGTGCTTTAAAAATGATTATTGAACTAAATAGACTCATAGCTATGCAAAGCCCAGCCCCCATTGCTCAAAGAAGGTAGCTTGGATAAAAGGAATGGCTGCGAACCCTGCGACTCAGACTGTTTGTAGTAAAATACAATGTGTAATTTCTCTTGCCAGAAAATTAGAACTACATAACTTGGTGTGTTTCTCTTTTTACTCCAGCTGCTGAAAGTTTGGAGCCAAAATCTTGAAATGTGCTCAACCCCTGTGTCCCCAAACATTCACTCCATCTGCCATTAGCTCATTTCTGTTCAGCTTTATCCTCAGATATCTTATCTCAAAAGGCACTTTAATATGTAAGACCCCTCAAGTCAAGAATATGTAAGTAGGACATAAATTTTACATACTATTTGGAATATTTCCTCTCTGCTTTTCACATTCCCCAATTCCCTTTGTTGTCACCAAGTATGGGTAACTATACTTAAAAACATGTTGTTTCTAAAATGCATTTAAATGTGAGGAGAAAGTAAGACAAAATACCTTTAAGGGACTTGGCAAAGGTTTACCCGGCTAGTCTGTGTGTATCCTTAAGCTATTCTATGCAAAATAACTTTAACACAAAAGTTAGAAGATCGATGGGAAGAAGAAGTAGCTGGAGAGATGCAAAGTTTGTGATTATGGGTAATTTTTGCTGATCTGAAGGAGTCAGGATTGACACAGATGGGAAAAAATGGAAATTATTTTGTTTTCATTTTGTCCCATTTTTGCTGTGAAATGAAAAGCAAACATAAAAAAATGAGAAAATTATCAGTTCTTGTTAAAAGGGATGGATTGGAAGGGGATGTTCCAAACTGTACTAACAGTGCTAAGTAGGCATGGGCTTTATTAGTGATAGGGCAAACTGAACAGAGTTTTGCTGCTGCTGTTGAAATCTGGCAAAGTCAAGTGGCAAGAAGCGGGCTGAAATAAGATGCTTTCCCACCACATTCTGCCCCAGCTTCTCTGAAACCAAAGAAATGTCAGACTAGAAGGTCTTCAATTTTAAGAAAAGTGCTAGGGGTGAGTTCTTTTCAGGCCTGAGCAGTAAACCCACAGTTAAATTAAACAGTGAACAAGAGTAGCTGATATTTAGTGAGAAGAAGTAGCAAACTGTCCTGAATTGTTTTTATTTCTTTTACTCTTGCTCCATGTTGCTCACAATACTCAAATGGATCTGTGATCCACGGATTTTGTCTGTTCCCTCTAACAATGCAGACGACACTCTAGTGTCATATTAGTCAACTAGTATTTGTTAAGTACCTACTATGTGCTAGGCATTGTACTAAGCTGGAGGTTCAAAAAAAAATGTAAAAACATTTCTTGTTCTTGCCTGTCTATAGCATATGACTTCAGTGATACCTTCCCAAAAGGTTGCCACAGAGGTTCCATTAATATTGAAGGTCTTTCTCAATATTATATCCTTATTTAAGAATTTGAGTAGTGAAATGTTTAGGGTGTGGTAAATAATGGCAACTTTTATTTAATGAGTATAATTGTTAGATAAAGGTTGAATCAGTCTTGTTTTTTCTCAGCTGCCCATAACTCAGGAAGTAATGACAGCCATCCCATTGACTCAAATTCAATTGAAAGAAGACAGAACTTAGAGCCGCTCTACCCCTGCCTCTACAAGCCTTCTCTCTTATCCAAACTATTCTCATCTTGGATTGTACCACTTGCCTTCTTCCCCCACCCCCCCCAACTCAAAATCTTGTGATTAACTCCAAAGTTCTGTCCTGCAGCTCCATACTCAATTGTCAAGTCCAGCACCCAACATCTCATGCATCTTTTGGAAGCATTTCTGATATTTTCTCAAAGGCAGCCTGGCAAAATGGGCAGGGAGCTGGCCTTGAAGCCAGGAAGACCTGGGTTCAAGTCTTGCCTCTGACACGAGTTACTGGCTGTGTGACCCTGAGTAAGTCACTTAATCTCTCTATTCTCTGGGCTCCTTCTGAAGACTATAAAGTGCACAGAAGGTACATTGTTAGTAGGACTTTCCTCTGAAGGTTCCCAATGAAAGAAGCAGAATTCAGGCCAATCGATTTAAAAGCCAGAGCCCTTTCCACTACACCCTGCTGTGTAGTGGATTTGACATCCCTTTCAGGGCCTCAGGACATATGGTGAAGGAAGCCTGCTTCTGATCTTCTCCCCTCCTTCAGAAAGCCGCTATGACAAGATTATGGATTCCCAACCTTTCCATAAGGAGCAATTGTTGTTCATTTCTCCTCAAAAGTTATGAACAAAGAGGGGGCGATTTCTGACAAGGAGGCTGATGATCAGTGGGTTGGCCAGGGCTGTCCATGGTAGATCAGCCTGGCGGCAATCTCGTTTGACCATAATCAGCCTTTGGGTCTTCTACAGTCTGACACCACATCCCTTTCCAGACTTATCTCATTCCTCCATGCATCGTTCTGTTCTCTGACTGAATCGAGCAATTCTCTGTCCCTGAACACACTCTGTGCTCTCATGCCCCTGGGGTTTTGCTCATACTGTTCTATGTCCTTGGACTGTCCACCCCCACCTTTATCTAAGTCAACTCTTCCTGTAAATAAAATGCCACCTCCTTCAGGGAATCTTCCTTAATCCCCCAACTGGCAATGACTTCCTCCCCTATCCCCAACTCCCAGACCTCACAGAGCCCTTCTTTTTGTAAATCTCCAAAGTACCTCTCAATATCATGCAATATCAGAAGAGGAAATGTGGCAGAGTCGATGAAGGGCTAGCCTTTTATTCAGGAATACCTGGTTCAAGACCAGCTCCTGACCCATAAGCAGACTATGTGCTCCTGGACAAGTCACTTCTCAGTGCTCTGAGCAACTCCCCAAGAATATAAATTGCAAAGAAAGTGCTGACCTACTAAGAGTGAAATGATAGGTTCTATATGGGTAGAGACCTCCTTATATATAATTTATATCTCACTTATCTCCCTACTAGACTGTGAACTGCATGAAGAAGTGTTTCTTATCTAAACTTTATATCTCTGTTACGACCTGGCAGTACTCTGCACACAGTAAGTGCATAATAAGTGTTTACTATTGGATCTGTTATATTGAATTGAGGAAATGAATTAAAGAAGTATCTTCCTGAGTCTTCCTGATTTCTAAGCCTAATGCTCTCTCTCCTTTGATGCCTTGGGAGGGGGAATTATAGAATGTTAAAATGGTAAAGACCTTAAAGACAATCTATCCTAACCTCATTCTACAAATAAAAAATCTGAGACCCAGGAATGTCAAAGGTCACACAGCCAGGTTAGTAGCTAAACCAAGACAAGACTGATTCCTAGTCCAGAGTTATTTTAAAAGAATAGTAATTTTAAAAAGCTGTATTTTCCTGTTCAGTGCTACTTGACCTGAATGTATAGGCTGGCTGTGGTTAAGTGTACTGCTGTCCTTGGGGCTGGAGTGTGGGTTTTTCTTGTGCAAAACTTAATGAAAAGCTACAAGAGAAAACCTGCTACAATGTGACCCTGTATCTGTAGCAAGCCACATCAATTCATTGGACCATGGGACCTGAAATTTAGAGCTAGAAGGACCGTTGGAGGTCAATGAGGCCAAGTCCCCCATTTTACAGATGAGAAACCTGAGGTCCAAGCAGTGAAATGACATGCCTAAGATCACATAGCTCGCAAGTCAATATCTGGGGCAGGATTCAAACTCAGGTCTTCCTGACTCCAAGTCTAGTGGACAATCCTGTTTATCCTGGCTTCCTAAGAGAACTTAAAACTACCAGAGAGCGCAAACAGGACAAGTCATGCCATCCTAGGAACACAGGAAGTATTTGTTATAGCAGCCATGGGTCATGACCGTTGCAGGTTAGTGACCAGCTTCTCCCCTTGAGTCTTGGTCAGTAACAGAGCAGAGTCTGTTGGCGTTGTATTGTATTTTATTGTATTGAAGGTGGGTTTGCCCTGTAGACGGAGCATCTCTAGGAGCACAGGGTGGAGGGTAATCCTGCGCTAAGTTCGAGGAGTCAGTGGTTTCACATATGTGGCTCACAGGCCAGATGCTCATCACTCCCAAGTGTGACCTGAATCAGATTAAGATGTAGTTCCTGTCTGATTTTAATGTGTTGATGCATTCATTAGGTAGATGATAGATAGATAGATAGATAGATAGATGGATAGATAGATAGATGGACAGACAAAAAAACTAGGTGGCTCATTGGATAAAGTGCTGAACCTGAAGTCAGGAAGACTCATCTCCCTGAGTTGAAATCTGGCCTCAGGCACCTATTAGCTGTGTGACCCTGGGCAAGTCACTTAACCCTTTTTGCCTCAGTTTCCTCATCTATAAAATGAACTAGAGAAGGAAATGACAAAGCACTTCAGTACCTTTGCCAAGAAAACTCCAAACGGGATTACAAAGAGTTGGACCCAACTAAAAAAAACCTGAACAGCAACAAATCCTTCTCTTTAGTCTAAGTCAGTCATACAGATACGTATATGCATACCCCCCCACATGTACAGTATATATATATATATATATATACACACACACACACACACACACACACACACACATATACATACACACATACATATGTATGTTCCTGTGTGCTTCTATGCATATATACATACATATATACACACATATGTATTTATCTTGTCCTTGTGTGGTTTTCTAGAGCCCAGGAAGGCTTAGCTTAGTCTTGGAAGAGGACAGGTCCAAAGAGACTTTAGAGGATCCTCAGGCGTTGATCCTGAGCCAACAGTAGCCCTGTGACATATTGTCCAGTATCCTTTAACCAAGAAAAGGCTTTGGGAAAGACAAAGACTTCTCTCATCATGTACTCCTGAATAGCTATGGACATTGGCACTACCCCAGGGCCTGGCTCTAAAGTTCACATAAGAGAGCTGATGGAAATCTCAGAAGCAGGGATAATGGAAACAGGCCAATGGATTGGATGAACCAATGACATATTGGCTTGAGAACGCTAAACAATGGAAAAGACATTGACTTGAGAGTTAGAGTTCAAATGCTGCCTCTGAAGCTTCCTGCCTGGGTGACCTGGACCAATCACTTCACATCCCTGGGTCTCAGTTTCTTATTCTGTACGATGAGGGGGCGGGGTTGGAATTGTAGAATCATAGATATAGAGCTGAAGGGACCTTGGAGGCTATTGAGTTCCCATCTCCCTTTTGCAGATAAGGAAAGTGAGGCTGAGAGAGGTTAGTTGACTTGTTCAGGATCACACACTCATATGCGACTGCAGCAGGATTTGAACTCGAGTCTCTCTGATTCTAGGCTGTGCACTTTATCCACTGTGCTACCTAGCTGCCCTAAATGACTGATGACCTCTGAGTTCCTATGTCTATGATTTTATGAGTTTACCATGCTAAGTTAGGGACATTATGGAGATCTTGCATATGGTTAACTGAGAGATGACTGTATTTTTCTCCTTCTCCTCTTTCCCCTTTTTTGTGGGGTTTTCTTGGGGATGAGAGGAGTAGAGGATATTCAAGAGAAATCATAGTTTGGGGGTGCTGGACTAGAACTAGTTGGGGCCAGTGCAAATATTACAGCCTGAGGGCTGTCATGCTTTGGCACAGATGCTCTGGAGCAGACAATTTTCAGATTGCTGCCAATGAGTGTAGGCTTCTCCAGGGTGCTGGAGGAGGCACAGTCTGTGACAGACTAGGGGAACTCTTGGGGCAATTAGAGAGAAACTACTATGGTGCTTTCTTTGTTGTAAATTGTTCTGTTTCCTAATTATCTGTTTCAATGTGTATAGATCTGTTAGATCATAGGATTTAGAGCTGGGATTCTTAAACTCTTTTGGGGTATCACAAACCCCTTTGGCAGTCTGGTGAAGCCTATGGATCCCTTCTCAGAATAATATTTATAAAAGCACAAAATAAAATGCATAGGATTATGAAGTTCATGCCGCCCCTCCCAATCTACCTGTAGACCTTTTGAGGATCCATGTATGCCAGGTTAAGAATTAATATAGAATTAGAAAGAACCATAGAAATTCTCTAATTCAACTCCCTTATTTTATATAGTTGATGAAACTGAGGTTCAGAATGGTAAATCTCCCCCAAGTCAAATAACAAAGCTGGGATTTGAACCTAGGTCCCCCTGACTTCCAATCCCTCACTCTGTCCACTAGACCATGCTGGTAAATGCCTCAAGGAATGAGAATTTGGCTTCTGTTTCTTGTTATATAGCAACTAGTATTTGGCTAGGGCAGAATGAACTGCAGCCAAGCCCTGGCTCCAATGTTAGAAGCAGGGTGGAAAAGAACAGATGAGGGTTTTTTCACACCCACTAGGTTTGTTCTGGTGATGCCCCACCCTCTGACCAGTTCCCCGCCGCCCCCCCTGCCCGCCACGCCACATTTTTCTCAACTTCATTTTTCCTTTGCCATTTTTAATTAAGACGTAAAATAGTGGTTTTTAATAGCACACTTGGGTGATGTACTTAAGGCCTGCCAACCTAGCCATAATGCATAGCCTCACTGTACCTTTCATCCCAGAATACTTTATTACCCTTTGGACATTCAACTTTCTGTTATCCAAATGGGAATTGTTCATAGCCCATATTTAATAACAATAATGATAGCTAGCAACAGGCAAGACAATAGGTACTGTTTTAAACTCATTTGATCGATGTTTAATCCCTGGCTGGCCCTATCTGCTTCCTAGCCCACTTCCAGGCTGTTATATTTCTGTCACATGAGTTGGTATGTGTTCAAGGATCGCATTAGTGTCCCCTCCCAATCCCACCCTCCAAGGAGATAGCCTTTCCTAATCATGTTTAGCTCAGGCTGACATTCAATTAACCCAACAGTTAGCCCATCACTGAATCTCAGAACAGAGAGGAAACCCTTGGAGGTCATTTAGTCCAATGTGGAACTCAACACAAATCCCCCCAGATTTTCTACGGATAACCCATGCCTGGCAGGTAGCTCAACTATATTGTTGGGTTGGATAGCACAGCCAGCAGCAGGCCTGACCACAATGTACTGAAGTGAAAAAAGCCTGGCCTGGCTTTGGAGTTCAAAGGTTCAAGTCCCAGTATTCCTAGCTGTGTGACCTTAGGCAAACCACTTTATTCTCCCTGGCCTCAGTTTCTTACTTTGTATACAAGAATATTGGATTAGATGAGCCCTTAGGTCCCTTCTACCCCTAGTATTCTATGAGCCCCAAGTGTTAACAGTTTGAAGAAGCTAGTGAAGCCAGGACTAGATAGGGAATTTATAAATCTTATGGTTGCATGACAGTTGGAGCAATCTGTTGGTCTGTGGAATGCGAGTAGGATGCTGATGTTGGGCAGGGTGGTCAAGTGAACAAAAACAACAGACTTGGAGTCAGGAAGACTCAGGTTCCTATCTTTGACATGTCTTTGACATTTACTAGTCACGTGACTCTGGGAAAGTCAATCAATCTAAGCCTCCATTTCTTCAGCTGAAAAATGGGGATGATGATAACTTAGTTCCCAGAGTCATTGGAAGGCTCAAGTAAGATCTGGGAATGCGTTTGGCAGACTTCAAAGCACTATGGGAATGGATATAATAATTATGAGTTTTTCGTGGAGACACCAACTTATGGAAAGAATCACAGATGCAGGTATGGCTCTGGATTCTGGCCATGTGATTTCTGAGCACATCAATGTGATCAGATGGTTGATGACATGGTTCACTGGCTATCAGACAACAGAACCCACTCATTCTGCGACACGTTTTAGAAAGACAGTTGGTTTCCAATGATCTACGCTGATTAAATGGAACAATAGCACACATATGGCAAAAGTTAATGCTATTTTCCTTTGGACTTTATTGGATTGCTTTTGAACAGGTTTGCCTTTCTAATGCCTGAGTATGGTGAACATGAAACTGAGTTGGCACTTCTAGTTCTGTGCTCTCTCTCTTCTGCTTTTGAGTGACCTGGGGCAGAGAGTCAGGAGAGCTGAATTTTAGTCCTGGTTTGACACTACCTTTGCTTATTCAATATTTCTGTGCAGTCGGGTTAGCACAAAGTAAGTGCTTTATCATGTCTGTCTATGTATCTATCTATGTATCTATGTATTGATATATCTATGGATCTATATATCTATCTGCCTATCTATCTACATATCTCTATATCTATTTATCTATGTATCCACCTGTGTATCGATATATCTATGGATCTATGTATCTATCTATCTACCTATGTATCTATCTATCTACCTACCTATCTATTTATCATCTACCTGCCTGCCTATTGTTTCTCTGTCTCTGTCTATCTCTGTCTCTGTTTCTCTGTCTCTTTTTCTCTCTGTCTCTGTCTCTCTCCCTCCCTGCCCCCCATCATCTATCTGTCGTTTATCTATCTACATGGCTATTATCTATCTATCTATCTACCTATCTGTCTTTCCTCATCTGTAAAATGGATGTATTTAAATCTGCCTTGTCTATCTCATGAGGTTGCTATGTGGATTAAATGAGAATGTACTAGAAGTATTAAATGGAGAAACATGTAAGCGGATATTTTAATCAAAGTGGTTTATGAGTAACCGCATCTAAGTTTAGGATGTTGCTGTGTGAATTAGCATATTTAACTAAAAGTGATGAAGTAACGACTCTCAAAGTGTGTCATTGGGCTTTGTAGTTTATCTGTAGTTGGGGTACTGGGAACTCTGAGAAAGGGTGCCTACTGGAAACAGCCAAATCTAACCTCCCTCTCCCCACCCCTACCCCAGGCAGAAGGTCCCATTGTCTTATCATGGTCGCCACCTCCTAGCAAACTCTGGGACTGTGATAAACAGGGAAAAACAAAGTCCTTATGGAAGCCATGTCAGCAGCAACCACAGCGCCCCTCACCTGCCTTTGTACCAATTGATTTCTGCTTCAGTAGGCTATGGAAAAGGGATGAAGGCATAGCTCTGATCTACCTGCTCCATGACCATTAGTCCTGGGTCTTGCCCATTAGTCCTATTCCATGTTCTGCATTGACTGGTTGAAAATATACTCACTTTGCAAAGTCTGGCCAAGTACTGTTTGGGGTGAATGTTTCCTGTCTCTTAAGCCTTCATTTGATAGTCAACAAGCAACCTCTATCCTCCCTAAGAGGTACACTTAATCCTGGAGACCTTATTTAGGAACCACCTCCATTTAGGGAGATAAAAGGAGAAAGAGTGCCTTACAGGTATGTTTTCCCTTCCCAAAGGACCATAGGATTGGATCTTTAAGTTGGAAGGTTCCTTGCTTCTCTGAGGCTTCCTATATAGAAACATCGATCTTTGAGTCAGAAGGTTTCTCAAGACATCACAGAACCATGGATATAGAGCTGGGAGGAACTCCCAAGACCCATCAGTCCAACCCCTTCATTTTACAAATTGGAAAACTGAGGCCACAGGGACTAAATGACTTGCCCTAGGCCACGTGGTTTAGCTTTGAAGAGAGGGGCCTGGACCAGGTGATCCCTTCAAGTCTCTTCTACCTCTAAAAATTTGACACCCTAGAGATATATGACATTGGTTAAATCACTTAACCTCCCTAGGCTTGTTTCCTCATCTGTAAAATGAGGCTTAGGCAGCCTCTTGGGTCCCTTGTACCTCTAAATCTATAATCCTATGATCTTACGACACTGGTTGGGCAAGCCACTTAATCTCTGGGCCTCAGTTTCTTCATCTGTAAGATGAGGGGATTGGGCTAGATGGCCTCTGAAGTCCCTTTTAGCTCTAAATCTAGGATCCTTTTGTAGGATCCTCCTCTTGGTTCTTTTGTGAACTTATACCCCTATTGAAGCTGGGTCCCTACTGGTCAGCTGACTGCCTCTCTTTTCTGGCTTCTATCGATCCTACGTTGAGGCATCTGAGACCTAGAGAGTTTATGTAACTCACCGCCCACCTTGGTACTAAGCAGTAGAGAAGAAGCTAGATGTCTGGCCTCCTGCCTCCTATTTCAGTAGTCTTTCCAAGGCAAAATTATGAAGTTGTTAAAAACTGTCATCGGTGCCTCCCATTCCACTCCTACAACCTCCACCTCTTTTCAGTCCTCAGTCCTAGGTGCCTGGGGCCTCATGCTACCTATGTACTGACTGAGCCCTTGTCATGGGGTTCCCCACATGAGCTCTCCATCCAAATGTACCTGATCAGCCTACTCTTGTTAGCTCTGTGAACAATGGCTAGGTCATCTCATGAATTAATCTGAGCTAGAGGACTGAAAGGGATCTGGCCCCTTTCCCAAGACCATTTTCAATTTCACTGGTTCTGGTTGCAGTGCAGAGAATGGGACAGTTCAGGATATCAGACGCTGGTGCAGACTAATTGGAAAGAGAAGCAGATTTATTATTTTTGGGGGTGGTGGTGATAGAGTGAGGGATAAAGGGACTGTTTCCTCTCAAATCATCCAGCTGGGCTGGCCTTATACTCTGCCAATTCAGACATGGTTTGGAGGCTGATCTCCAAACACTGTCTATCATTCTTAAAAGAGGATGTGCTTATCACCAGCAGGGTTGCCAATAAAAATAGTTAAGGCCCTGTTCTTGGTAATCAGGGGAGCTCAAATTGCTTGGGGGCTGAGAATTCATTGGAGACCAAACCTTGTTACATAGACCTAAGGAGACTTGTATGTAACCTAATCAAGTGGAAATGAGATAGTGAGGCAGCTAATTAAAATGGGAAGAACTCAATTCCTGAAACAGGACTTGGCATGACTGTCTGTCTGTCTCTGTAGTTCTTTGAGCTAAACCAGTCTCTGCTAAGTAGACATGTCTCAGTTATGAACACCCCAGAAGCATTTAAGGGCACTCTCAGACTCCAGTTTCCTGGACTGCTGCTTTGTAGGGCCCACGGTTGGTCAATGATTCCTCCCTCATCTACCTAGCCTACGTCTATAAGAATGGGCTTGGTGTGGGGAGGGGGAAAATGGAGATGAGTAAATTGCAACTAACCCTAAGTACAGTTGGAATGGCATTGGATGTGGAGTGAAAGGGCCTGAGTCCCAATTTACTAACATCCTAATGCAATGGTCCTGGTGCAGAACGGTCTACAAACTTCTCCTGTTTGTAAAGAGGGGGGTTGGACTAGATGACCCTTCCATTCCCTTCCAGCTCTCAAGCAATCATCCTAAGTGAACTGTACATTAATGCTCTTAGCCTTGTTCTTCACCCTGCAAATGCAATGACCCTGAACTTGGTTAATTCATGTGTAGTATGTGCATATTTCTATTGCCTATCAATACATCTGGTGTTTCCTTTTGCCATCTTTACATGTTCTATCCCCGTCCATACCATTGTCTGTCTTCGACACCAAGGGTAGGGTCTGAGTCTGGGTCATTTATTCCCTCTGGCACCTTAGGCACATGATTAACCAAAGAATGATGGTGACCAGTGACAGAGAGACTTATTCCAGTGGAATACGTCCTGATTGGTGACCTGGGACTGCATCCAAATGTCAGTGCTTATAAGCTGTGCGATTATTAGCAAGTCACTCAAGCTCTGTGGGTCTTAGAGCTCCTTATTTTGGAAAACTGACATTCTAAGGCTTGAACTACCTCACTGGGTTAAATGGGCTGGAACAAACCTTCAAGTGCTATGTAAATGTTTGCCATTTTTATTACCAAAATTAGCACACTTTAGTTTTGGGTGAGGGGAGGCAGGGACTATGACCATGATTCTCTGTTATAGGACAGCTATAAACTTTGAGTGAATTTTGGGTTATTGGGAAACCAATAGCATAAATTGGTGAGATGGGTATCTGTGGTTGGGGTGTGTGTGTGTGTGTGTGTGTGTGTGTGTGTGTGTCCAATATACTGTTGTGGAATGGAGCAAATCTAAGCAATCTAGAAGAATTATACCTGGCTTTATTAGCACCATGCCCTAAGTGGCTAAGTAAGCCCTGGCCCTGTGTATGTGGTTGGCACTGCTGTTACAGCCCCATCTTGCTTTACAGCTCCATATTGCTGTGTGCTGATGGATTCATCAAGTATGGATCCCCCCGCCCCCTCGCCCCTGGTGAAGAGATACTCAAAACTCACAAGAAGAGGGCACAGGAACAGATGGGGGCTGCCTGGGCACACACTGGACAGACAGAAAATGTTCTATCGAGCTAAACTAGCAGGGGTGGTAGTGAGAACTGCAGGCCATAACCCAGGCTAAAGACAAGTCTGTGTTTTAGAAAGAGCACTGGTCTGGGAATCTGGACACCTTGATATAGCCCTGGCTCATCTGAGGTCACAATTGAGTTAGTTGGAAAGTCAGTCTATGCATACGGGCCTCAGTTCCCTACTCTGTAACACAAGGTTAGCTGAATGTGGATAGAAGTTGACTGCTTTCCCCTCTTTTCTCTCCATTTGGGAACCTCCCATGACCCAGGTAGGAATGTATAAAGACAGGTTAACTGTGTTCATGGGGTTTCTACTAATCCCTCCTTTCTCACCTTGCCCCGAACCCTGTTCTTTACAGAAAAAATGCCAAGGGCTGACCGCTGTTCACTTGTTGAGTTACTACTTTACTTTTCTGACAAGATTTAAAGTCGGTAGATTTTTGGGGGGGGAGAGGGGACAATAGGGAAAAGATATGTGATATCACTGGCATAGGGAACTCCCGGCAAGGAAACTCCTCGTCCTAAGTCATTGATAGGTGACTTGCTCCAGCTCACACACCCAATGTCTGACCGAAAGTTGTGAACCTATCAGGGCCTGACCTGGCGTCTTAGCCAGCTCTCTCGAGATCATACCATGCTATGTCTTGGAGGGTAGAAAAGGGTCAAGAAAAAAAGACATCTGTGGACAGCTACTTTTGGGATTATGGTTCTCTTTCTCACTGTCAGACACCAATCCAGGGGTCGGCTTGGGCTGTGGTGTAGCTGCAACCTGAGGCAGTTTGACCTTCGGAAAGCCACCCCCTCTTCACTTTCCGCATCTATAAAATAAGAGGCTTGGACTAAATGGTCTCTAAGGTTCCTTCCAGCTCCTGATCTATGATTGCACAAAGGGTGCAGTTTCACAACTCGATCGGCTACCGTGGGCATTTACTAAGAATTGTTTCTGAATAGAACAACATGAAATCTTTGTCTTTCCCTCTCTCCTCCTCCTCTTCTCTCCCTTGTTTGCTCCATGACAGAGCAGGTCTATAACCCTGCGCCTGCCTCAAAAAAGAAAAAAAAATATCACTGGCTCCATATGGTAATTTCCACCCTAGAATGTAAACTCTGTTTCTAGGCAACGGGAGAGGAAAGTGCTGTGTCTGAGAAGCCATTTGCTGTGACCATCGCCCACATCAAGCTCAACCCATTCCCTGATACCTCCCACTCCAGCCAGGCCGGGTCCTCCCGGGGAGCACAATGGGGATGGGGCAGGGGGTGGTGGCTGCTCTGTAGGTCAAGGGCCTCAGTCCTCACCAGGAAGGATTTATAAATCACTTTATAGCAACAGCCTGCTTTCGAATCATTTTATTGGAACATATTCAAGTAAGTGACATGTGCAAACAAGACATCAGCGATTCTTCTCCATCATGCAAATGCCCATATCGCTGTGCACCCCTGGATTCTTGGGCAAGTACAACCCCCCAGGGTCCTTTCTTGAGCCAGGTGCGATTCTAGAGCATGGGACTTTGCCTCTGCAAAGCTCAGGGCACTGGACACCGCACTTGGTCACTCATCCTCACAATAAGCCTGTGAGACAGCTGAAGTGTAAACTTTTGGAAACACATGGCAACACCCCCCACTAACCTAGCCACGGAAATGAGTGCTGAACCTAAAAGAAACAAGGCCTGAGCTAGTGAAAACAAAGCAGTGAGTCCATAAAATGAGGAAACGGGATTAGATAAGTGACCTTTGCCTCTCCCCTCCTTCTGAGTTGAGTTTTCCCTGGGAGGCAGGACTCATTTCTGTCTCTCCCTTCTGTGTAGGGGCTTTCCTGGGGCTCTGAGGGTGGGGGGTGGAGAGGAAGAGGTGGGTATATTTGAGTATATTTGAAGCTAAGAGACAATGGGGGGGAGCTCTAAACACAGGGATCTGGATACAAGGGGAGGCAGAAGAGGGATACTGGAAAATACAGGTGGATTGATGCAAATAGATTTTCTATGGCTGAATGATTTTGGCAAACTTTTGGTAAGGCTAGGCTAAGCCCTTCTGCTCTACCCTTATGCCACCTCCTCTGCCACCCCACTACCCCTTTTCTCATCATTTCCCACTATATGAGAGGAGGCAGGTTTGGTCAGAGTGATGGGTTGTCCCTTAGGTTCAGGAAGGTTGATGTGTAGAGGGGTAGGAGACCAGTGGGGGACAAAAACCTCAGAAAACTCCTCCCCATCTCACTGACCCACCCTCCCGCTCTGTCGCTCACTAGAGTGGAACCCTGGACCTGGGTGGGGTGGGATGATGATGCTGAGGGCACATTGGGCCATGGAGCCTGTCTCTGGTCCCCAGCACCTATACCATGTCAAGCTTTGTAGAGGAAAACCTCGAATTGCACCCAGAGGCAGAACAGGGGACCCATGGAACAGGGGAGCCCACCGGACGAGCCCACGGCCCAGGAGGGGCAGGCTCTGCCTGGAGCATGTTTCCCACCAGGCATGTGGCTGCACCCACACCAGCCCTGCAGGGGCAGTCCCAAGAGGAGTGGGTGGTGGGAGTCCAGGCGGGAGGTCCCAACGGCGGCACGGCTAACCCGGTGAGGCTGCAGGGACAAGTCCCAGGCTGTGCGCTAAACGTAAGTGGAGAAAGGATCCCCAGGTCCCAGGTGCCACCGAGGAGCAATGCTGTAGTCCTGTTAAGAAAAGGGCCCGGGCTCTGTGATTTGCATATTATTTTGCATATATCTGCATGAGATTCAGTGAACCTCACATAACACAGAATAAGATAATCCGTGCAACCTACTGCAATTGTGGTTACCTAAATGTTTACAGCAGGACACATGATAAATACACAATAGATATGTTGGGGGCTGGGGAGAAGTTAGTGGTAGAGGGGAGGTGTGATATATGGCTGTATGGGCACCTTCCTTTTCCCTAGGAGGACTCCTCTGCTTTTCCCTTCTGTGTAGGGTCTTCTCTGGGACTCTGAGAGCAGGGTGGAGGGAAGAAGTTAAGAAGGATCCAACCAAATGTGTCTAAGAACCCAAATGGGAGCCTTTGCTAACCCTATTTAACATCTGGCTAGCCTGGATTTCTATTAGGTATGTCTATATCAGCTCTTCCTGGATAGAGGAGGAGAATTACCTGCTTCCTAAAGTTCCTTAAAACCTGAGCAGAATTTTTGAAAAGTTATTTAATGTGTTTCTGTTTCTTCTCAGTCTTCCAGGGACACATGCCCTCCCTATTCTCTGCTACAAAGAAAAGTTTTCCTTAGATTAACTGGGATGTATTGAGTGTTTATGCTTAAGAACTTACTTCTGAGTGGATTGTTTTTCCATATATATTTTTGCCCTTCTGGAAAAAAGGTTTTTGGAGAAAGAGTGCTTTGCCTACAGTTATGTCTCCATACCTCTAGGCCAATTTGTCTTACATGGGTCCTCAGGAAGGATACCTTGTGGCTGACAGTGCTATAAAACCAAACCCAATGGGTGGAGATGCCTTTCCCTTGTATTTGTGGGAGACTGGGCCCTTATCCGTGTCACTCTCTCAGTTAAAGTTAAACAAGAGGCCTTTATTATACATATTTGTCTGTATGTGATACCAGATGATGGGAGCAGAGTGAACGAACCGTAAGCCTAATGTATGGGCTGCAAACTTGGGTTGACTGGTAGATTACTTGGAAGAAGGAAGTGTAATTCAGATCCTCATCATGGGAAGAGCTGTGCAAGTGAAAATAGGACTCTTCTCTTGTCTCTTTTAGAACAGAACATGGTAGAATCTAAATCTATGTGAATATTTTTTCAATACCTCTATTCCTTACAACTTCATTTGTTTTCTCTTGGGTATATATACTTTCTTACAAGTGTACTATAAACTTTTCCCTCTTTGCCACCACTTCTTTGTCAGTTACCAAAAGAAAGGGCTACCATGGTTCTTCCATTAGATGTGGAGACGCTTTGGAATTCAATTTTCTAATCTCTAAAATGGTGGGGTTGGACCAGATGATCTCTGTTCCTTCTAGTCCTAAATCTACAATCCTACGTCTCTGAATCTCGATTCCAGGTAACACAATACAGTAGAGAGCCATTGCTTGGGAGTCTGATGACCTGACCTGGGTTCAGATGCTGCCTCTAATACTTACTACCTGCCAAACCACTTATCCTCTCTCAGCCTTACTTTCCTGATCTGTAAATGAGGGGATTAGACCCTTTCTAAAGACCCTTTCAGCTCTAAATCCAGGATCTTGTGATTTTGGGGGACTTAAGTCGACCTTACTGACTGGTTAGCAGGAGCCTAACCTCACTCCCCAAGCTCCAAACTTGAACCTAAATCGGTTTGAGTAAGTTTTGCCACCAGCACCAGTAACTAATATACCAGAGGCCTGCCAATTTGACGTCATAGAGGAAAATGGCAAAGCGGCCCTCAAATAAACTTCAATCTATCTTTTTGCTTGATGTCTGAGTTTTGAATTTTTCCTTTCATGTTTTCTGTTTCTGTCTTCATCACCTCCCTTAATCCTTTCCTGTTAGTTGGGATTTACACCATAGCCAAAGAACCTCAGGGCGAGTTCTCTTCTGAGGTGTTCAACAGAGCTGGCTGAGTAAGAAACTTTGGAGGGGAGGGGCTGAGACAGGGTCAAGTTGCTTTGTTATCCCTACAGGGTGGGGGCTCTGAATCTGGGGTCCAAGGACTTTTTTTTTTTTTAATTTGATACTGATATTTTAACACAATTGATTTCCTATGGATTTTATTTTGCACACTTAAATATCATTGTTTTGAAAAGAGGTCCATAGGTTGATTTACCAGAATGCCAACAGGTGAAGAATCCCTGCTCTAGGGTACCATTTTGGTATCTTCCATTGCCCACACAACTGCCCCAGCAATAAGGATACGATAAAGACAAAGTGGTGTAGTGGAAAGTACATTGGATTTGGAGTCTGACAACCTCATTCTGAATGAAATTTATAATTCCTAAAGCTCAGATCTAAACACATCACTACCCTGCTCAAGAAGCTTTAGTGACTCCCAACTTCCTCAGGGATAAAATATGCTCACTCCTTGGCTTGGTATTTAAAGCCCCTCATCATTGGCTCCATCTTATCTCTCCAAGTAGATTATGTGTTAACATCCCCATATGTTGGACACTTTAGCCAATGTAGCCTACATGTTATTACCTGTATGTGAGAATCCTTCTCTCATCTCTCTGCTTCTGCCCAAGGGCTTGCCCATATGTGGAATAATCCAACTCGTGGAATGCTAATTCCCTTCTAAACTCAAATGACATCTCCACTAAGTAGCCTTTCCTGACTGCCTCAGTTAAAAATGCATCTTCTCCCCACTCCCCAACTATTTAATACTGCTTTTGACTATATTTTATATTAATTTCCCTACGTATGTGCAGTAGGAAGTAAGCTCTGTGAGGGCACAGATTTTGTTGCTGTTAAATCCCCAGTGCCTAGCAGGTAGGTATTTAATAAACCCTTGTTGAGTTGGATTGAGTTGAGTTGAGCCAATTCAATGGGTTCTGCCACTATGGCGTTATGTAAGGATGAGCTTCACTTTCCTCACCTATAGATTGTGAGCTCGTGGAGGGCAAGGTCTATCTTATTCCTCTTCTTATATCCCCAGTGCAGTGTTGAGCACATAGTAAGTGCTTAATAAATGCTTATTCCTTGACTGACCATAAAATGAGTAAAAATAATATTTTCACTACCTACCTCCCAGGGTTGTTGTGAGGCAAATCACTTTTTAAACTATAAAGCACACTATAAATGTGGGCATCTAGGGGGCACAATGGATAGAATACTGGGCCTGGAGTGAGGGAGATTTGAGTTCAAATCCAGCTTCAGACAAATGAACTAGCTGTGTGACCCTGGGCAAGTCACTTAGTGACTCAGTTTCCTTCTCTGTAAAATGTGGATAAGAATAGTACTTACCTCCCAGGGTTGTTGTGAGAATCAAATGAAATAGCATTTGTAAAATGCTTAGCACAGTGTCTGGCACACAGTTGGTGGTGCGTAAACGTTGGCTGATCTTATTAACTAATTAAGGAGAGAAATAGTGAAACCCTGGGACAATCCTGTTTTTAAGAACAATCTATTCCCATCTTTTTTTGTTCTGTTTTGTTATGTTTTACATTCACCTATTCTTCTGCCTTCCCTTTGTTCCCCTCTGCTTTTCCATCTGCTCAGTGAGTTTTCTGGTGAGAGTTCTGAAGCCAGGCAATGAGTGAAAATAATGTTTCAATCATGCAAGCTTTTATCTGTACTCATTATTTTCTTTTCTGGTTAGAAACTGCCTTATTATGAAGGAATGTCTCCCGGAAAACCCTCTTGGTGGTAGTGGTGGAGGAGGAATTTAATTGGTTTCTTCCTATTTTCTGAAAGCTTGATGCCCATGGGCTGATAAGTGACTCTGTATGTGGCCTCCAAAGTTGACTTCGATGTCTCCATACCACATAACCTCCTTGCAAACTTTCCTTTGAAAGCTGCTCATGCAACCACACTGAGCTGGGAACAATGCAGCTTTTCTACTGTGCTCACCTATTCTGCCCTTCCTTTGGGGTAGGCCAGGGTTGCTCAGGAAGAGGAGAAACCTTTGGCAATTTCATATATCCTACTTATTCTCTATTACAAAAAAGTCTAGAAAGAAGTCCTAAATGTAAAGTTTGGTATTGTGTATCTCAAGGCTAAGATCACATGTAAGTGTCAAATCTGGTGCCCTCCCTCTTGGTGTTGTATGTATATGTATGAATATCGGAGATGGCCTTGGGTCAACTCAAAGGTGCTGACTATCATTATAGAACAAGATAGAGGGAACTGTGCCCATTGGGACGAGAGAACAGCTACCATCTATCATTCCAATATACTTTCATGGATTCAAGTGCTCTGATTCCCATACCCCACCCCCCAGTCTCTTCTCAGTGACTGAGTTTTGGCAATGCTCTACTGTAATCTTCTCTGACTTTTCTCATTTCACACTCAGCCTGGGTGACATAGCCATGCCCCCAATTATTCAAATGAGATGTTAGCTCTTCTAATAATAATACATCATAATATAAAATAATATATAATAATACATTTTAATATAAAATAACATAATGTATTGTATACTATGTTATAATTATTATATAACATAAAATAATATATACTATTTTTTATCATTATTGTTATTATCTCAACTCTTGGTCAGTCTCTGTTCTAGTCTCTAATCCTTTTTTGGGCAACTGTTCCTAATCCAGAGGTTATGGGGAGATAGTGTAGTTTAATGGATTGAGGCCAGAGGACCGGGGTTTGAGTTCTAGATGTGGTACCAGCTAGATGCATGATCTTTGATAAGTCGTGTAATCTCCATAAACATTAGTGGACAGAATGGTATGCTTAGAGTTTACAAGACCCGAATTTGAATCCCACTTCTACCGTTAGCAAATTACTTAACCTTTCTGAGACTAATTTTCCTTGTCTGTAAAATATAGATTATAACACACATAATACTTGGCTTATAGAATTGGTATGCTGCTTAAATGAGATTAGGAATGTATAGTGCTTTGCCAACTTTGAAGCATTGTATAAATGCTGTAATAATGACCAGTTTATACTATAATAATGGCCAGTCTACACTTCCCCATGCCTGGGAATGGGGGGGTAGGAGCACCTGTTTTGTCTTCAACCCCTTCAGAGGGAAGAGGCTAGCTAGCCCCAGGGAGTCAGGGGAAGGCAGGCCACCCATCACTCAGGCATACAGTTTATACCAGGGAGCGCTAACACTAATTCAACCATAGCCTTGCCTCAAGGACCCAAGGGCTTTTCTCAAACAAAACCAAAACATGAGGTCCATGCCCGATGACATCTCCTGCTCCCCTCTTCCCCCTCCCCCTCCACCAAGTAGAAGGACGTTTCCTGCTGAGTGTGTGTGAAGCACTCATACCCACACTCCCACCCACCCATACAACACACACACACAGGTTTTCAAATGTGGTCTCACACATATACGTACATATATGCACATAGCTGTACACACGAAAAACACAGATACATAGGTATACGTACATAAATGTATCAATTAATCCAAATTTATAATATTTATTTACAAAATCTATATTATGCCCAGATATGTGCTTAGAGAGTACTAAATATGGTCCTTGTCCTCCAGGAGAGACCAGACTAACCCACATGAAACAATTAGAGAGCATTCCAAGACAGAATATAACCAAGCGCAAAATGGTGCGGCACAGACCACTGTGATAATGCGACTAATAATAACAACAGGCTTAAATGACACACTTTGTTTTCCAAGACTTCATTGCTGGAGGTAGAAAGAGCAGAGAAGACACAGGGATACATTCCAGAAAGTCAGATAAGGGATAGGGATCATGGATGCAAAAAATGCCATTAAAAACTAACCAAAATAATACCAAATGAGCTAGCAAACATAAAATATGCATAGTCTTGGAGAATTTGGTCAGAAGAAAGAGATAAAATGGAGGAGAGGAACATGGGGGAAGGTTAGTAAAGAGGGATTACAGATGGAGAACTGGAAGGAATCTTGGAGACAACTGAGTCCAACTGCCTCATTTTACAGATGGGGAAACTAATGTACAGAGATGTCAAGTGTCTTGCCCAAAGTCACTCAGCTAGTAAGTATCTGAGGTGGGATTTGAACCCAGATCTTGATGACTCCAAGCCTAGTGCCCTTCCTACCATAACATGCTGCCTCTTGGGGCTGTTGACCAGATCTATTTTAGGGAAGGGTAGGTCCCAGGTCTTAGAAGAAGCCAGTGCTGATGGCACATAGTACAAACACTTTCTTGCCCCTTGGCTCCCAGAAATAGACCTCCAGAGCTCTGGTTGGGGAGTAGTGGGCAGTCAGTTTAGAAAAGTTGGGTGGGACTGAAATTAGAGGGAGCTTTGAAGGCTAGGGAGAGGACTTTGACCTTGATGTGGCAAGTAGTTGTCATTTTAGGTTCCCGAACAGAAGAATAACATTAAAAAAAAAAAACAAACCTAGGATTTTGGAAAGATTAATCTGGCAGGGTATGGTGACTAGCTGGGATCACATACTTTAGTGGGGGACCTGGGCTTCTGGGTCTGGGCTTGATTTAGGGTTTGTAGGCAATGCTCTTAGAGGAGAAGGAAGTGACTGCTATATGGTGCTATATTCTATATACTATATATATTATATGGTGCTATATAATGACTGAGGCTCATGTATGAGTTATGTCAATAAAACAACACATTTTAAAGATGTCAGAATGGATGAAATTGCCTTTACTCAGAAATTCATCGGGTCACTGACTCAGAACTGGGAGGGACCTTATAGATCATTTTATTCAACCCTCTTGTTTACAGATGAGGTCCAGACTGAATCCCAGAGAAGTGATTTGCCCAAGATCAGACAAATAGAACTGGCAAAATGGATCTGAATCCAGATCCTCTGATTTTAAATAGGTCAGATTTTTCACTAGAACATATCCTCAGCACTGGCAAATTTTCCTATTTGGGTCTGGTTTTGACTTTTTGGCACAGCCAAAAATCATAGACAAGTCTGGTGAATAAGGGGGAGAGATTAACTAGCATAATACCATTTGGGGATTGAAACTATCAGGTGACTGCAAAGTTGTTCTATTAAGCTGCTAACACTACTGCAGTGGTTATAGAGAACAAATACAACATGGCTATGGCCCAGGGACTGACAAGAACATTGTTTATGTCATCATATTTACATGCTATTATACAGTTCTATGATTAAATGAATGACTGAAGATTATTTTTAACATCATAGGTATAAGTGAATATGTTGCATCTTCAGTTACAGAAAATTCTCAAGTTGTTTGTTTTTTTAAAACTTGATTTTAAGTCAGTGGTTAGGAACTTTACTTCCCCACAGAAACAATGGCAAGTAAGATAATAACACATGTCATGCTTTGATATTTTCAAGAAGCTTTCAAACCTACGTTCTCATTTTGATTTTGACCAGAACCCAGTGAAGTTTTGGGACAAGAATGAACGTGCCCATTTTACAGGTGAAATGAGTGAGGCTCTGAGAGATGAAATGGCATAGCCATAGTCTGGTAGCTAATAAAATGGCAGTCCTAAGTCTAGAACCCATGTCCTTGGATACCTAATTCTATGCTTTCTCCATTCTGCTGTTTTGATTCATATTATATTCTCATACTAGCCCACACAAAGCGTATGTAGCCTCTAATTTAGTTGAATTACAACAAGTTTTGATGAGAATGGCAGGAAATAATAATGTTGCAATACTAAGAATTTGAATACTGAATACGAAATAGCTTTTTATCTTGGAGGCTGGTGCTTGATGAAAAGTAGTTTATTTAGAAAAGGATGAGGAAGTAGCTAGATGATTTTATGGAATTCCTACAGTTTCTGCCTACTTTACAGGGCATCAGAGGTTGATGACATTCATTCTTTATTATGTCTAATTACACTTTAAAATTCTTGGCTTTCCTTTTCTCTGATACAAATAGATTTATTCTTGTACTTGGTCTTATTTAGGGCCATTTTTCTTTTCACTTACAAAAGGCACAAAGGAGGGAAAAAGATAAAGGAAGAAAGAGGTTCAGGCAGACATATATGGTAAGACAGCTAAATTTCCCGGACATAACTGGATAGGACTTGGAAGAGGAAAAGTATGTAGCAAGGGGGGCTAGACATATTCTCATATGTATATATGAGAAAAGAGTTCCTCAAGTGGAATAAATTAATTTGTGATCCATAAAAGATAATGGAAAGGGAAAAGAAAGGTAGGATAGCATGACAGCTGTGTGGTCTGTGTGAAGGGGACTACAGAAAGGAAAGAGACTTTGTATTTGATAATTCCAAACCCTGATCACCTGCCTAGTACCTTTGGTCCAGAAAAACTTGGCTGCTCTTTGGAGGATTAGCCTTGGGATGGGTAGGAGGATCAGGGAGGCCATTTGTATGTATGGGATATTGGCAAATCATGGATTTGTAACTCACAGAATGCCTAAACTCTATGCAGTTCCCTTATTTTATGTGTATACTTTGTGTACATCCACATACATAATGTGTACCTATGAATTATGTATGTAATTACCTTAATTTTGCCTCTTTCCACCTGAGTCTTATAGAAACAATACACTTACGTTGTCCCAGTTTGCCTATTGTACTTCCAACAGATTTCGCTTTTCTGTTAGCATTTTTTTGGGGTCTAGTTATATATTCTCTAGCAGACATCACTTTGAATTACAAAGCCATAAGTTAGCACCTCAAGCCAGTGGTTTGGGCTCAATTTCTCTGCAAATAGCTTGTGCTCTGTGCACATAGTCACGTACCATAGAGCATCACTGGAACATTTCCTCTATAGGGAAACTTCAAAATAATAGTAGCAGTTGGCATTTAAAGTTTACCTTAAATGCCACTTTACGTGTTACCCAATGTGTGAGGTAGATGCTATTTGGGTAAGGCAAGAGGGGACTGAGACTTTGAAAGGACAAGTGACTTGCTCCAGTTATAAGGCCAGGATAGGATTTGAACTCAGGTGTTTCTGACTCCAAATCCCGTGTTCTATCTACTACACCACCCAACTGCCTCAAAAGTGATACTTTCTTCAGGTTCTCCTCTTCTCTGCAGAGACAGGTGACTGACTACGGGGATGGAGGCTTGCTTCATGTCTTGGTTAATGTGGCTGAACTGCTTTTTTCTCCACCCCCCCCCCACTTTTTTTTATTTTGTAATAAGGGATGGTTTGCTGAGAAGGGATATATTCAGAAGTGAAAGTGACATAAAAGCAAAACAAAACTCCAAAAGAAAAAAATTAAATAAAAATATTTTTAAAAGTCCTATTTTCCCCCAAATAGCAAAGAATAGATTTCTCTAGCTAATGGAGAGAGTTAAAGAGGTATAAACATTTTAACATCTTTTGGGGATGTGGCAGCAGTTTTTGGAGGCTCAGTAGGTGGAAAATATCTAGTTCCAATTACTCCCCTTTTCCTTCAGAGTTTCTAAGATGACCTTTTCCACCCTGGTTTTTAGAGCAATTTTCCTATAATATACTAAATAAATCTTGAATATCCAATTAGATGTTCTACATTTACAAGAGGCAGAAAGAATGTAAAGACATTTGGGGGTGATGAGAGTACTGTCTGTTCTTTTCTTAGGAAATTCCCAGAGACCCCATCTCCAATCACCTCTGATTTATTGAGGAATAGAATCTATGGTCTGTAATGATAGAGGCTATCCAGAACATAAGGGTGGGAAGAGGTGTAGGGCAGAGGGAAGAATATAGTATTTTGATTTCTTTGAGGGAAATGAGATGAATTAACTCTCTTTCAAAGAAGATGTTAAGTTTTTAGAAGCCTGCGTCCCTCCAGATAATTAGCTGAAGTCAATTGGGTAAGAGATTCTCAAGTACTCTGAATAAGTCCCTAGGAGGGTATACAGACTAACTTCATGGAGAGATGCCAAACAGGCAAGCAAACTGCTATGTCTTTGTCAAAAGTGATCAAAATCCTATTAAAAACAAAATTGGTGAAATTTTAACATTTGTAATACCCAAGTCAATATAATATTCATATATATATTATATATATGCTTGACTTTAAAAAAGGGAGAAAAAATGCTTTTTAAAGAGCTGTGATTAAAAATTAGTTTAAGGAGAAAGGAGAAAGCTTTGGAAAAGCTGTCAGCAGTAAAGTAGGAGCAGGAGATAATAATAATATAATAATAATAATAGTTTACATTTATAAAGCATTTTAGACTTTACAAAGCACTTCATAACAATCCTATGAGAAACCCAACAAAACTTGGAGAAACTGATCCCCAGAGAGATTAAGTGACTTACCTAACATCCCACAGCTATAATCAAAACTGGAATTTGAATGCAGGTCGCCTGAATCCACGACCAACACTTTTTCCATTGGGTTACACTGTTAAAAGGACTAACGAGGAGTTATGAATAAAACTGGAGAGCGCTCATCTGTTGTGGGCTAGGATTACAGGGCTCTGTGTCTTTCAGCATCTTTCCAGAATGAGAATTATTACAAGACTCTCAGTCAAAGTCACCTCTCTGCCACCCCTTTGTTGCAGACCCCTGGAGCTAAAATGTCTGCACTAGCTCAGGACAGGAAATTATCTGGCAATCTGTCCTAATCATTCACTTCCCTTTCACCCCAGGAATAACACTGGCTCATCCCCAATTGTCCCCATTCTTAAATCTCACCCTACATATCATAATATAAATACTGCATGTAAAGTGCTTTGTAGACCTTAAAATGCTACATAAATGCAAGTTTTGATGCTGATGCTGATGAATATTATCATTAGGCATATAAAACTGCCTGCATGTTGCTAGACTGGCAAACAGATGAAGCCCCAACAGGAATTGTTTGCCAGGAATGGACTGAAAAAAACTAAGCATGCACCCATCTCCATGGCCTAAGTTATTGCTATGTAGGTTATGCTCTCACAGATAATAATATATATTATTTCGGAGCACATATGCTATGTACTTAGAAGTGGCCCAAACTGAGGGATAGCCTTAGCTCCAAAGCCAATTTGTGGTTTTCCTAGCTATTTTCATAACAAGTTCATCAGATTTAAAGCTGGGAGAGATCACGTAGCCTGCATTCATTTTCAAATGCAAAAACTAATCCTCTTCCCCCCACTCCCAGTTGGGAAGATCAAACTGGAATTTGAACCTAGGTTTGCTATTCCCTCTCCTCCTTGCCCTGTCTCCTTTCTAGCAAAAGTCTCCACCTGCCTGGGCTTTCTGAAACTGCCACATTTCTCTGCCTACCCGGAGGGACCCCAGCTATTGCATCTGGGGAAATTGTTCCCAGACAACCCCAAGCTCAGTGTTGCCAGCTTTACTCTTCTTCTGCCCACTGCCTTTGCAGGACTGGTTTGTCTAGCTCCAACAACCTCCTTGCTCTGTTTCTAAAGTAATTTTCCCCTCCCAGACTCTTACAGGTAACAAAAAAGAAGATTAAGGCATTTGACTTTTCCACGAGAAAACTACTTTGGTACATAAGCCCTTTTCTGAAGCCTGCCGCTTCTGCTTTCCCTGCCTGTAGCCTGGCCGCTGGGTTTCTCTTTTATCTCCATTTGATTCTGGAATCCTGGTACCCACTGTTCCCCTGAAAAAAAAATGCGGCTATCTGGGAGACATACTCACTTGCGCCTTGCTCCTCTTAGAATGCTTCCAACTAATCCGCTTTAACATCTTGGCTGACTGTCAGCTTCTCACTCCTCCTCCTCCTCCACCAGAATTTAGGAAATGGAATAAAAATCTAAGTCCCCAAAGCAGCACGCTCAATGGCTGGTGTGACTTTACTAGGGGCTCTGGCTGGCCCCAGGCACAGATGACTGGCTTCTAGCAGCTGGGTCCGTTTCTGCTCATTCTGAGGCAGAGATCATTTTTGCCACCTCCAGGCACAGTCAAACCCTCAGTGCCAGATTGGGGCTTTGACTGGAGAGGCACCGAGCCTCTGCTTTGGGCAGAATCACATGCCCACCAAGGCCACCTTGTGAGTCACTGGCATCATGCAGCGAGAGATCCAAGATGGGCATTAATAATGAGCAGCTGACCTTTCTTTTCTGCCACACCAGAGATGCTGCAACTGTTGGCAATTTCATTTGGATGAGGTTTATGCTGCTGTTTCAAGTCTACCATTATTATTTTTTTTTCTCTCCCAGAAAGAAATGACAGGCTGAGCTGGTGGCAGGAATTCAATGTTCTTAACGCAGGGAGCAGTAAGTCCAAGGTTCACTCTGCTCTAACTCCCAACCTTGGGAGGAACTCAGACCTGTAATTAGGTACTTTTGCTCCTAGGCAAATACCACAAATTGTGCCTGAGGTAAGTGGCATAGTGTGTGCCTTTATTTGAAGAGAACCTGGGGGAAGGAGCTGGCCATTTGGTAGTTCCTACTTTAACTAATGATTCTTTCTAACTGGGTATTAAGTTCTGTTGTCTCTAGTTGCTGAAGGATTGCAAGTGCTGCTAATACCCTCCAAATTTGACACCATGGGGCAAAGCCCCATTGTTCTACCTTAGTTATAGCTTTGGAGGAACTGAAATCTGAACCAGTCATCCCTGTATGTTGTCTTATAGAAAATACGCAATCATATTTTCTTTCTCATCCCTATTTCTCTTATGTGAAGTAATAAGCACATATAATGCTAAATGCCACCCAGGATGAACATATGAAAATTTATTTGGGTGTTCTGAAGGTACTTGTGTTAGTCTTGGAAAATGGGAACTTGTGAAATTTTCTACAACTGAAATATATCTAGGGAAATAGCCCTAGTCTGAGTTGGATGATTGTTTTCTGAAAAAACAAAAGCAAACTCCCCTCATTTGCTTTTTAAAGGATTGGTCTCTCTCAAAGTAGGGTTTTTTAAATATGCTATTGAGTTTGAATCAAAATATTAAGTAAAACAGTGCTGCCCTGATTTATTTTGGCAGGTGGAGCTGGGTTGAACTTTTCAATTAAAATGGTACTTTACCCCCTAGTGAAATAGAGCAGCTGGTACCTCATATGGAAGCCCAGCATCTGAGAAGTTCTTTATTTATTTATAAAAAGGAAAAAGCCTACATCATTGGCTTTTCCCATGACACTAAGTTTTCTGAGCACCATCACGCAATACAATCATAACATGGAGGTGGGAATAAAGCTGGGTTTGTGACCAGGGTTAGGCAGCACAGATGAAATGAAGTTGAGATGGATATATAACATGTTGGAGGATAGAATGGGGACCCAAAAGGAGCTTGACAGCTCAGTACAATGGGCTGAATAGAATGAGAGGAAATGTCATGAGAATAAATGAAAAGTCCAACATTTGGATTAAAAGGAAATCAGCTGGATAAAATGTTGACAAGGCCACAGGTCTTATGAAAAAGACCTGGGGCTATTAGTAGAATCCAGTATCGATATAAATCTTAAGTGTGACATGGCAGCCAGAATGTAAATAAAATCTTAGGCAGCAAGAGTAGAAGCATAGTCCAAATAAAGGGAGGTGACCATACTTTACTCTGGTTAGAGGAAGGTGATCAAGATGATGAAGGGACTTTAAATCAAATCTGGGTAAGATTGCTGAAAGGAACAGGAGATGTTTATTCTGGATAAGAAAAGACTGAATAAGAGAAGAAAAGATGGGACGTGATGGCTGTTTTTAAGCCTCCAAAGAATGACAATTGGCCAGAGGTAGATTTTGATTCAAGGAGAGCAAAAATTGCCTAGCAATTAGTGGTATCTGAACATGAAATGCCTTCTCCTCTAGAGCTAGGGTTGCTCAAAATGGCGGGTCTTTCAGCAGAGGTAATATGACAACTTGTCAGGCCTATGGTAGAGGAGATTCTTGCTTCGGTTAAGGGTTGGACTTGATGGCCTCTGAGGTCTCTTTCAATCCTGAGATTCTATGATTGATGGATACATCTGATATATCATGGAGGGCTGGTAACCAAAGCATCAATGAAGACTGCCATATTCCTACTCCCTCCTAACACACTGGTGAGAATTTTCCTTATCTCATCTCTTTAGAGCAATAAAGATGATGTTCTTTGAAAAAGAATAAATCTTGAACTCATCCCTAAGAGCTAGGGCATGAGACACTCAATCCTTGCCCTGTATAAGAGCAAGAGGAATGACTTTAGAAAACTAGTCCTTTCTTATCTCTACCCTCCCTCCAAGTATTGCCAGAGCAGTACCACATGCCCTGTCCTTCATCAATAGACAACCAAATGACCAGAAATGCTTCAGTGGATTCCTTGATGAAAGATGGACCCCAAATGTCAGTTCCTCTTTTAAAATTTGTTTCTTGCATTCCTGTCTCCATCTCCTTCACCATAGCATGGCATGTATGAGATTTCTCCCCACAGGTTCAAAAAATCTCTCCCAATTCTGATTTCTTCATGTGTTGTGTCCACACAAGACTTACTCACTCAGGTTGAGCCATAATTATTTGTCCTTACTTTGAAACATCATTAAAGAAGGAAATACACTGTGCAACTGTCTTGTCTTTCTCATTAAACTAGAAACTCCCAGAGGGCAGGGATTATATTCATTTCCCAAAAGGTTTGTTATTCAGTTAACCTACTGTATAATCTGTATACATTTCATCATCCCTCCATGTTGTCTCTTTCAAATACCCAAACTGGAGTTTCAAGGGAAAATAGAGTCAGGTTGTGGAAATCTCAATTTTCTTATTACTGCTGTTAAAAAGGCCATAAGGTGAAATAATAATAAAGAGTGATAATATTTTTATAGCATTTGACCTTCACAACAATTCTGGGAGGTAGGTGGTAGACATATTATTATTCACCTTTTATAGATGATGAAACTGAGGTTCAGGAAAAGACTTGCCGACGGTCACACAGCTAGAAAGCTGGGCATCGAAGTCAGGTCATCTAACTCCAATTCCTGTGTTCATTCCATATGGCTCTAGGATTTACATTTTGAGTTTTCTGCTCTGTGCAGTGAAACATCAATTTTCTCATATTTAAATAAGCGCATGAATGTAGTGGAAATTGCTGGCATAGCAATTACATTACATTACACTTTCAGGAGGGAAGAAGTTAAGGCTCCATAATAAATGTGAGCTGATGGAAAGAACACCCAGGTGTGCCCTGTCCCAGCCCTGGGCTTTCCTCCCGAGGTGATGCTGGAAACAGAGAAGTGTTGTTCTCTGGGTGGCAGAATGTTTGTTTTGGACTTAAAAGTGTTTGATCACAAAATGGGAAGCAATAAAAGGAGCAGAACGGCAGACCATAACCTGCCCCAATAAAGAAGTGTTTTATGGGTCCCATAGGACTCACTGGGGCTGTGGGCTGAGTGAGAAATATCTCCAAAAGACCCGACCACAGCTTCTCTGCTATTAATATAGTGCATTTAATGGGCTGGAGTTCCACCGAGGGGTTCATGCATGCTCAGGCATCACGGTCAAATGGAGCAGGCTGTCACTGGTGATCCAGGAGACATATCCCTGGGTAAATCGCCTTGGCAGTCTTTATAAACTTGTCAAATGAAAACATTGCACAGTGTGAGGTGTATGAGATTTCTATTAGCACCAAAACTTCAGATGCACTACACTTCCAGATCACTGATTTGCTTTTTAGGGCCACAACCCGGTATTGTCTTCACTGGAATCTTCAACTCTAGGGATCTCATCCTGTCTCTATGACATCTTCTAATGAGGAATGTACTTGAAGCATCCCAGAGAAGAATGAGTCTTATTCTTAAAGACTTTTGCTAAGAGATTCTCTAGTCTCCCCTGTTACTGGTTTCAGGATGTGATACCTAGCCCTGCTGGGAAGTCCTTCCTTATGTCTAATTGAAGTCCTTCTGGCTACCCTAGAAGGCCATTTTTCCCTTTCTTCTTTAAATTAAGAGTGAGGTGAGAATGAATTGACTCTCATAGAATCATCGACTTGCAGAATCTCAGAGTTGAAAGGACCTTCAGAGGTAATGTAGTCTAAGATAAATCTGAAGAGAAGTCTACTTAAACATTCCTCAACAAGTGGTCACCCGGCACCTACTTGAAGAACCCCAGTGACTGGGAAACCATCATCTCCCAAAACAGCTACTGTGCTGTTGGACACCTCTTGCCGCTTAGAACGTTCACCATAAATAAAGCCCAAATACGTCCCTCTGCAACACCCCCTCGATATTCCGCATTCCATCCTCTGGGATCAAGTAAGATAAGTCAGATCTCTCTTTCCCATGAAAGTTCTTCAGATACAGGGTGTCCCCAAAGTCTTAGCATAGTTTTTAGCTGTTAGACAACTATTCTGTCCCTTTAAGTCTTCTTCCCAGGCTAATGGTGCCCACTTCCTTTATAGGGGTTCTTAACCTTTTTTGTCTATGTCTTAGACCCCTTTGGCATTTGGTGAAGTCAGAATAGGGGTATTAAATGCATAAAGTATCCAGATATACAAAGGACCCCAAAAGTGAGTTCCTCTTTTAAAATTTGTTTCTTGCATTCCTGTCTCCATCTCCTTCACCCTAGCATGGCATGTATGAGATTTCTCCCCACAGGTTCACAAAAATCTCCCCCAATTCTGATTTATTCTTATGCTGTCTCCCCACAAGACTTACTGACTCAGGCTGAGCCATATTTATTTGTCCTTACTTTGAAACATCATTAAAGAAGGAAATACACTGTGCAACTGTCTTGTCTTTCTCATTAAACTAGAAACTCCCAGAGGGCAGGGATTATATTAATATTAAAATCCAATTATCCAAATATGGTGATAAAACACTAACCATAACAATAAGAACAAATTCATAGGCCCCATGCTAAAAACTCCTGGCTTGGCCATTCTTTATATGGCACGGTTTCCAGTCCAATCATTCAAGTTCCTCCTGACATTATCTTGTTTGTTCAAATTGTGGCTAAAATGTGGTTGCCCAGAACTGAATATAATACTCCAGATATGGGCTGTTCAGGGCAGGATTTATCATCTCTCAAGTTCTGGCTTCTATCTATGTATCTATTGACAACTTAGCTTTTTGGCTACTAGATCTCATTTTGACCTTTTTATTGACTGAAAGCTCCATATTTTCCCTCACAAGAGCTGTTGTCTACAAATGTTTCCCTATCTTGTACATATGAAATTTACTTTTTGAACCTGTGCTCCTTTCAGGATGCCAAGGAACAGCCACTCATTTGAAATCCACAAAGCTAGCTCCTTTCCCTCTTCCCAGCCTGACTCCAGCTACCCTTCTGCCTGTACAGTTTCTATGGACTCTTCTGGGAGAAGGCTGGACCACCCCAATGCCCATAGTAGTGTCATGCAGTGGAAGGAGTCCTTCACTTTCTTCACCATGGAGTCAGAAGACCTGTATCCACACCCCATCTCTACCATTCCTCAGACAAATGAAATCGGTGTCTTAATGCAGTGGACAGAGCACAGGATTTAGAGACTAAAGACCAAGGTTCAAATCCTGCCTCAAACACTTACTAGCTGTGTGACTGTAGGCAAGTCATTCACCTCTCTCAGGCTCAGTCCCTCATCTGTAAAAAAGGTGGTCAGACTCAATAACTTCTGAGATTACTTCCACCTCTCTATTTATGATTCTATGATGCAAATTATATCGGACATTCACTTAACCTCACCTGGACTCAGTTTCTTCATCTATCAAGTGGGGATGATAATACCTTCCTTATATAACTCCCATAATTTTCATGAGAATTAGATGAGACAATAAATATTCAAATATTTAGTAACCGCAGAGTGCTATATCGGTATAAGCTGACATTATTTTTGATGACATATGTTTGTCCAGTATTCTCATGTGCTCCCTCAGCTCCAGGCTAAAGGAGCTTCCTTTAGAGATGCCTGTATCAAGCAGTACATTATAGGAATTCTCCACGTTGCTCTTCTTTTGACCTAAGTCAGTTTTCTTGTATGGTGACTGACAGCTCTTCCCAGCCTCTCTCTACCTCCCTGTCCCAGTTAGTCCTGAAGCAGGATAATAGCTTCCTGTCTGTGCTTTTAGTGTTTGTTTAGTGCACTGATTATCCTCATTCCTCTCTACTCATCATCAGCTCATCCTGAGTTTCCTGGGTTTTGCAAGCCATTTGTGAGTTCTTCCACAAACCCTCTCTCCCTCCTCCCCCTTCCGCAGAGCCCCCCGCCCCCTTCCACTTCCAGGTCCATCACCAGATGGCTCCTAGCTCAGGTCCCCATTAGCATGCTAAAACAAAAATCCTCATTAGATCCATACTCAGCTTTGGGATGTCCCAGACTTCTTTCTTCTCTGATAACATTTGCATAGAACATCTGCAACGCAATCATACTCCAGTCTTTTCCTCTCCACTCAGACTGGACATTCCCCCAAACCTCAGAGATTCCATTCTAGGCAGGCAATATTCATTTCAGAACTTTGTCTGAGAGCTTCAGTTCTGTTCTGGGAGTACTTCTTAGGCATTTAGCATGTCAGGGCTAAGCACACCTGGCAGTGAGTGGCATCCCACCGCAGACTGACCAGCACATATCAACGTGGTTACACAAAATCTTTTTTTTTTGGAGGGGGGAAGGCAAGGCAATTGGGTGTAAGTGACTTCCCCAAGATCACACAGCTAGTAAGCCGGATTTGAACTCAGGTCCTCCTGACTCCAGGGCCGGTGCTGTACTCACTACACTAGCTGCCACTAGCTGCCCCCACAAGATCTTTCTTTACCACTGTCTAATTAATCTGCATAGCTTCAGTAGATATCTTCACCTATGTTACTGGCATCTCAAACTCAGCATAAGAAGCTATGGGGCATAGTGGAAAGAGCCCTCGGTTCTGAGCTAGAGGACATCAGTGCACCTGCCAACTTTGTCACCTACAATGTGATAGGGCAGCTAGGTAGGGCAGTGGATAGAGCCCTAGGCCTGGAGTCAGGAAGACTCTTCTTGAGTTCAAATCCGGCCTCAGGCACTTACTTACCAGCTGTGTGACCCTGGGCAAGTCACTTAACCCTGCTTGTCTCAGTCTCCTCACCTGTAAAATGAGTTGGAGAGGGAAATGGCAAACCTGTCTAGTACCTTGCCAAGAAACCCTAAATGAGGTCACAAAGGGTCAGATACAACTGAAACAACCGAACAACAACAACAAACTGTGTGATAATGGGCAAGTAATTTCATCACTATAGGCCTCAGTTTCCACATCTATAAAATGAAGAGGATGGACTAGATGGCCCCAAGGCTCCTCCTAGCTCCAAATTTGTGCTACATACAAAACAACCCACACAACCCTAAAACTCGTTCTCCTTCTAAACTTTAGCATTTCTACCCATGATGCTACTGTCCTCCCTGGCACCCAGGCATAATACCCTGGAGTCCTCTCGGACTCTTTTTCTCCCCTCCCCCACGTCTAATCTGCTCTTAGGTCCTACTGATCGTATCACCATGCAATTTCTTCTATCTCTTCTCACATGGCCACTGTCCTGGTTCAGGTCCTTATCCTAGTCCTCCTCCTCCTCCTCCTCCTTCAGTTGCTGTATCTTCTCTCCACCGAAAAAGAAAAATGACCTTGTATTTCATATATGTTTGTTTTTGTGTATGTTATTTCTCCCCAAAAGAACTAAGTTCTTTGAAGGCAGAGACTGGGTCATTTTGGCCTTTCTATTCCAGACACCTAGCACACTGCCTGGCACCTAAGTAGGTTCTTAATAAATGTTTACCCCAGCCTCTAGAAGGTTGGGATAAATTCTCCAGTGACTAAAGGTTTGAATTCTTCCCCACGACTTTGAGTCTAGAAGACCTGCATTCAAATCAGACCTCAGACACTTACTAACTGTGTGATCCAGGGCAAATCACTTAAGTTCTGTTTATCTCAGTTTCCTCATATGTAAAATGGGAATGATAATAATACCTACATCCCAAGGTTGTTGTGAGAATCAAATGAGAAAATGTTTGTGAAATGCTCTTTCCTTCCTTCCTTCCTCCCTCCCTTCCTTCCTTCCTTTCTCTTCCTCCGCCCCTTCCTTCTTTCCTTCCTTCCTTCCTCCCTTCCCCTTCCCTCCCTCCCTTCCTCCTTCCCTCCCTCCCTCCTTTCCTTTCCTTTCCTTTCCTTTCCTTTCCTTTCCTTTCCTTTCCTTTCCTTTCCTTTCCTTTCCTTTCCTTTCCTTTCCATTCCATTCCTTTTTTCCTTTCCTCCTTTCCTTTCTTTTCCTTTCCTTTCCTTCTTTCCTCCCTTTTCTTTAGAAATAAACAGACTGTTCCCTTCCTCTGACACATGTTCCTTAACCCTCGGGGCCAGCATCACTTAAAATACATGAACCACATGGGACAGAGAGAACCCTTTGGAGAAGGAAAGGGGAGAGGCAAATTTTGAAGAAAGTTAAATGAAGCCTTTTCTTGAAGCCTGGGGCTTAGCTCTATCTTGGGCAGGATGCAGAACTGCAGAATGCAAATCTTTTTTTTTTTTTACCCCTTCCCCAGAGAGGCAGGATCTGCTACAAAGCAGATGACCTTAGTTTTGAGAGAAAGAGTAAAGTCTTAATCTTTGGAGATTCTGAAGAACAGAGGAGACAACTAGCTTTCCTGGATGACGTGGGCACTCACTTGCCCAAAGGCAGGAACCAAGGCCAGCTATCATGTGGTCCTTTGCAGCTTTAGCATTTTCTGATTCTAAAATTGACTTCTCTCCTGTTGCTCCCTCTGGGTGGTTATTTGCAAACTCCCTATGTACTTTTAACCCCTTTCAGTATTTCTCTTAGGCTGATTGGTCCCTCTGGCCTTGAGACTTAAGGACGTCCCAGGCTCTACGACCAGAGCTATGGTCTCCTTCTGCTTAGCCACCTTTCATTCCCCGTATCCTTCTTCGCTCTCTCCCAAGAGACTGGAGACAGATTTACCCCCCAGATGGTGGCTCCTTGCACAACAGGCTGGGCACTGGAACATCAGCTGGGTGTTAAAGCCTACACAGTTCCCTTTCCAGCCTGTCACTAACAGAACAGGATTTAGGCTCAGATGCAAGAGCATGGGAGAATGTGCCATGCTGGTCTAGCTATCCCTGGAAGCCCTTACCAAACTTCCTCTTGTAATGGTTTCCAAAAAATGCACATGCACAAAACTTCCCTCATTTAATGCCTTATTCTCTCCCAGTAGTTTCATGCTTATTCTTTTTCAGTAGGACGTAGGAGATGATTGTGGGTGGACAATGAAAGAGGGATTGGGGTAGCAGAAAGAAAGCCGGCAACACAATAATCAGGCACTGTAAGGCTATGCTTGAGAACTGCATTTCCTTTTCATTTTAGGACTTGAAGGAAAGGCAATTCTGAGAAGGGAACTACTTTTAACAAAAATGAGGCCAGGGAGCTGAAAGAGTCAACAGCATATAAGCTACTTCTGGGTTTCTCAGACTTCTTGAAGTTTAATGCCTCCATGTGCCCTGGATCTCCCATTACCCCCAAATTAAAAGTCAATTGCCTCCCCTTGTGATCAGAACATCCATGTCAGGATGAAAGATCTAAGAAGAAGCTCGACCACCTCATTCCTGCAAGCCAGGAGTTTTCTGCTGTCATCCAACAACTGTTTGCAGTTCTATAGTTCTGGTATTCATGACTCAACTCACTCCCACCCCTGGATCGATTCCTGTGCTCTGCCACTTGGGGCCCCAACTACTAATTTGAGAAACATCTTATATCACTTGAGGCTATTCCTATTCAATGCCCTGAAATATAAACAAAAACACACACAGATATAAATATATGTGTGTGTCCGCACGTAAATTTGGTGACAAAGAAATAAAACATCTGGGGATAATTTTCATGAGTTACCCAGTGTAGGAATCTTGAGTCTCCAGAATACAGGCAATTTGTACTAAAACCAGGGGTCCAAACTGTGTGAAAGAGAAGGACCAAGTATGCACTCTTAGTTCTAAGAATGGGTACAGAATATATGTGGAACTGGGTTCCTATCTTATGTCCAAGTTCTTGCCTTGAACCATAGAATTCCAGGCAATTTGTACTGAAACTGGGGGTCCAAATTGTGTGAAAGAGAAGGACCAAGTATACACTCTTAGATCTAAGGATGGGTACAGAATATATGTGGAACTGGGTTCCTATCTTATGTCCAAGTTCTTGCCCTGAACCATAGGATTCCAGACTAGGTGAGCTCTGTGCCTGGAGTCAGGAAGACCTGAGCTGAAATCTAGCCTCAGATACTTAGAGTGGATAGTGCCCGGAATCAGGAAGACTCATCCTCCAGAGTTCAAATCTGGCTTTGGATACTTACTAACTATGTGAGCAAATCATTTAACCTCAGTTTGTCTCCTTTTTATCATCTGTAAAATGGGGATAATAGCACCTCCCTCCCTGGGTTGTTGTGAGGATGAAATGAGAGAACATTTGTAAAGCGCTTAGCACAGTGCCCAGCATCAGTAAGCACTGATATAAATGTTAGCTATTATTATTATTAGCTATGATACCCTTGTCATCCTGCTGTCAGACCCCTGTGCCCAGGCTGCCCACTTGCCTAGACTGTTGTTAATTATCTGCTATTTGCTCCTTTCTGTTTATTATTTTTATTTATTGTTATTTAATTTATTATATATAATTTATTATTCTGTTTAAATGAACATTTTAGATCCTGGATGCTGTTTGGACCCTTGGCTAAGAGAACCCACATCCTCTCTTTCCTTCCCATAGACAGAGTGCCCAGTTTCATACTGATTTTTAGATTCCTACCTCATGTCCATACCTCCCATAGCTAAGCCCTCACTGCTGTTTCCTATATGCTTTGTCACAAGCTTTTGTCTCTTGGTCTGTTGGTGTTGACTCTGGGACCCAGCATTGATCATCAGTCTGGTCTGGTCTAATGAAGCTTGAGCTTTAATTCCACCAATAGTGCTTTAATTCTATCAATTCGGGTGAATTAGATGAGCCTGATTCTCTGGCATCAAATCCAAGCCTTGTAAAATCTTAACATACTTGTGAAATGCAAACATATTTCATTTCCAAATGGCCATAATCAAAGCCTAAGTCTTCTACAGGCAAATAAGCAATTAGTTTTGCAAAGAAAAGTATAACTAAAATACAATGGAGAAATTTACTATTCTTCCCACTTGAATACATTTATCAGCTTTTAGTCTGTAACCGTGACATCCATATTGAAATTCCCTCTAGAAGTTTCCAATTATAAAGCTTTTTGTGGGTTGAGTCACGTTTTGGCACCCAACTTGTTGGTCTGGAATTTTCCATTTCCATCCTAAGAAATCGCAGGATTTTGTGATTATATAGATTTAGAGCTAGGGACCTTATAGTTTATCTAGTACAACTCCTTCAAAGATCTTACAGATGTGGAAACAGAGACCCAGAAATGCTAAGTGGCTTGTCCTGGTTCTTCCCTGAATGAAACATTGTTAAATTCAATAGGCGAAACCTAGTATCAGTCCTTGACAAAGGTGCAGTACTCTCCTGCCATACTTAGTGATATCTGAGGGATGTTACAAGTTCTTGACTACCTGGGCTACCACCTCACTGTCCTGCTCTCCTACTCTGCCTGAAATGCCATCATCAGTTACTCTAGGTTAGACAATAAAACCTAGAATATTGTTTTCTGAGTGTATCCATGTGATCACAGAAGGGAGAACAGATCCTGAGGGTCTCCTCTACTCCTTACTTGTGAGTAGATTTTAGTTTTTCAGAAAGCTAGCTATTAACTTGGAAGGTACAAAGCATCTGCTTCAAGAGGATGAGCCAGACAGCAGGTAGGTGTCATTGGTTGGGTTGAGTTATGGAAGTGATGAGCTCTGAGGGATGAGGGATGTCATGAGACAACATCCTAAAAGGGCAGGTCTAGAGTTGGAGAAAGACCCCGTTGTATGTATTGGGCGTAGGGGATCTAGGTTCCAAAGAACATAGCAGCAGCTAAGGAACCGGGCTTTCTACCACCCTCATCTCCAATTCTGTCCATTCCCTCTTCTCTCTCTGGGCCATGTCTAACACTCCTGCTCTACCTTCAAACTTTTATAAAACAAAAGGGAATGTAAGTCTTTTATTCTAAAAGGTCTGGCACAAAAAAGGTGAAAGATAATGCCACATAAATAGATGCCTAGATAGGTAGTTCTAAAGCTAACTAGATACTGCCAGAGAAATTCATCCATGGGGTCGACATTTGAAAAAAAAAAAGAAAGTGAAAAAATAGGTAGAGGAAAGGCACCAAGAACAGATTTGTTCATTGGGCTCCAGGGTCTTTCTTGCTTGATATAAGGATAGGACTAATAAGTATGGAAATGAATGGACCTAAGCCATTTTTTCCCCTCAAATGCTTTAAGCCTGAAACTTCCTTATTAGACCCACATTCTATATTTTTGGGGGCCAGTGGGAGGCCACAGGTAGGAGAGATAGGGAAGTACTTTGGGAAGATACGCAAATTCATTTGAAACAGTGATTTTAAAAAATTGTGGGACTATAGTTTGAATTTTTTTTTCCACAGTGGAACATGGATGTGATTAACAGGGAAAGACAAGTAAAATTTGATTGGTGGGTCCTATTCTGATACTCCTACCAATCTCTGCTTTCTCTCTCACTTTCGCTCTCTCTCTCTCTCTCTCTCTCTCTCTCTCTCTCTCTCTCTCTCTCTCTCTCTTCTCTCTTTTTTCTCTTCTCTTTTCTCTTTCTCCTCTCTCTCTTTCTCTCCCCCATTCCCTTTCCCTTCTCCTTCCTCTCTCTTTTTCTCTTCTCACCTCTCTTTGCCCTCCCTTTCTCCCTCTATCTTTCATACCAGGAAAGAGAAATAACAGGAAACAAATGTGGAGGGAGTTGAGGATCAGAAAAGTTGGGATGTAGGAGAGAGAAAATCCTGAGGGGCATGGTGGACGTCACCATTTTCTACCAGTAAAATTAAATAATGATAATGAGACCTTGCAAAACTCTTTTAAAACAGATCCCCCCTACCTTAAAATACAATGAGATGGTAGATTGGAAAAGAGAAGGGAATATGAAGGCATGCTAGCAGAGAAATGCCAGGGGATGATGCGCCTATGTGTTGCTCTGAGCATGGGAGGTCACTGTAGCATATGCACCAAAGACAGACTTCACTGCTTACATCACTTTCCACATGACCAGCTCTACCAGCTCCTCAGAAGGGTCATTAAAAAGAGTTTCCCAGCCTACACAAAGTTTAAACAGCTAGGTTGCTCAAATACATGGAGCACTGGACTGGGAACCAAGAAGGCCTGAGTTTAAATCCTGCCTCAGAGTTACTAGATGTGTGACCTTGGGCAAGTCACTTAACCCCAGCCTTAGTTTCCCCACCTGTAAAATCAGGATAATAATAACACCTTCACCACAGGACTGTTGTGAATTTCAAATGATACAACATTTGTAAAATGCTTTAAAAATATTAAATCATTATGTAAATTCTCATTATTATCATAGATGTTGCCATTCACACTGTTAGACAGAGGCCTCCAAGTGTCTTCTGTCATCCCCTCATTCTATGGTTAGGACACTTTGCATGGAGGTACAACTAAGAAGGCAGCTAAATGGCTCAGTGGATAGAGCGCTGGGCCCAGAAACATGAAGATTAGAGTTCAAATCCAGCCTCAGACACTTACTAGCTGTGTGACCCTGGGCAAGTCACTTAACCTCTGTTTGCATTAATCCACTGGAGAAAGAAATGGCAAATCAATATCTTTGCCAAGAAAACCCCATACAGGATCACAGAGAGTCAGACATGATGAAACAACAACCACCAAGAGAGCATTTTTTTTTGCATTGGCAGTGATAATCCACTAAACTTGGGTTCACTGGACCTGCTAAGGCAGCTGTTGGGGAAAAGGTTCCTTCATGCCTTTGGTCCAGTAGAAAGCAAGTGCTCTGAGGTCAGGGGATGATTCTCATTTTATCTTACTGTCTTGGCACTGAGTACAGCGCCCTACTGTGGAAGGCACTTAATAATTCCTTGTTAATTGCTATTCTTTTTCCTGTGCAGGTTAGGGGTGAAGGAGAGAGAAAATAGATTTTTGTACATTAAAAAATCAAATCTAATCAAACATTCTAAAACAAAGTTTGTTGGATTAGATTGAATTGGGTGGGATAAACTGATCTCTCTAGAGCACATCTAACATCCACAGTCCTCTAGCCCTTTCTCCTCCACCAGCATGGTTAATGGAGAGTTAACTATATAAAAAGCTTCCCAGAGGAGCTTTGAGTCTATGTTGGGCACTGACACCAAGAGACCCCTTTGGGTTCTGTTCATCAATTTGTCCTGAATCGGCCCTCCTGGTTACTCCTTTCCAAAATACCGTAACCAAACCTTTTTTTCTAGGACACAACTAGGTGGTTCAGTGTTTAGAGTACTGGACCTAGAATCGGAAAGACCTGAGTTCAAATTCCGCCTCAGAGACTTACGGGCCGTATGACCCCAGGAAAGTCATTTACCCTTTGTTTGCCTTAACCCACTGGAAAAGGAAATGACAGACGACCGCTCCAATATCTTTGTGAAGAAAACGCCATGGCCAGTACTGGTATGCTATGGTCCACAGAGTAATGAAGAGTCAGACACAACTAAACAACAACGTTTCCTTTTTTCTATTGTCCCAAGTCAGGAGACTTTCTGAAATCTCAGACTACACTTTAGCTAGTTACTCAGATACCTGGGAGTAAAATGTTTCTTGGTTTTATAAGGTTTGTTGATTGTTAAACTTATAATTAAAAATAATTTTTAAAAAAGATAATGAGGAGGAATTTTTAAAGCCTATTGAAGATCACTGAGGGAAGAGAATGTGTTTAATCTTTAAACTTTGTATTTCCTCCAGCACCTAGTGGAGTTCTCTACCCATTATTAGCTATTGATAAATTTTTATTGGATTACAAAAAGAAAAGTGAGTATGGGGGAAGGGTAGGGAGGTACATTACAATATAGTGGAAAAAAGTACTGGATTAGGCATCCAAGGACTTGGGTTTGAACCCTGTCTCTGCCACTTACTATATGGCTTAGGGGAAGTTGCTTTTTTTCTTTATGAGACTAGATTTCTTCATCTGTAAAATGAGAGGTTTGGACTAGATGGTCTCTGTAGTCCCTTACAGTTTGAGAGCCTGTGATTGAGATGGAAATATCCACCAGTCTAATAACGCCTTTCCTGTTGAAGGAAGAGCAGTGTGCAGTCAAGGAAGATACTACACTGTGTTATTTATCTCTGTTAGAGTGTTGGAATGTTAGAGAAATTGAATGAAATATTCATGAAGACCTTTCATTAAACAATTTTTTTTTCTTAAAGAGGTGGTGTTTCTATCTGTATTTCCACCAGGAATTACATCTAAGAGGCAAACCTCTACCTCTCTCTCTTTTTTGCCTTCTTTGCTTCCCAAAGCTCTGATCCCCTGATCAGAGTCCCTTGGCACCCGGGTCATACAGAATGATTTATGAAAGTAGAAAGAGATGGAATGATTCTATGCCTTCCATTCCATTATCCCCTATTATGCTGCTCCCCACTTCTCCTATCGCTTCCTGCTAGTCACCACTGGCTTTTCAAGCCCTCCTCCTTTCCTCAGCTCATAGTGCTCAAGGGAAGGGACCTAGAGGACCTGCCAAATAAGGCAGCTAGGTGGTACAGTGGAGGACCTGAGTTCAAATGTGACCTCAGACACTTACTAACTGTATGACACTGGGTAAGTCTCTTTTGTTTGCCTCAGTTTTGTCAACTGTAAAATAGGGATCATAATCGCATCTGCTTCGCAGGGTTGCTGTGAGGATCGACTGCGATAATATTTGTAAAGCGCTTAGCACAATGCTTGGCACATGATAAGTGCCATGTAAATGTCACTATCGTTATTGGAAAGCATATTCCGTTACTTCACAGACAGAGGGATTAATTCACTATTTTGATCTTTGTATTTGCTGGTGCCTAGTACAGTGGCTGGCATATAATAGGTGTTTAGTAAATGCCACCTGGTTGTGTGTTTGAGGCTTCGAGAGAAGAGCAGGGGCGGAATAACGAAGGCCCCAGAGGGATCAGGGTTCTTTGCTCTCAGTGGCTCTGAAGTTCTGTGGGCTCTTAAGAGAGAGAATAGTCCTTCTGAATAGGGACTAGAACTGGATCCAGAACAGTAATGTAGCTCAGGTGGTATTTCTCTTGGCAAGGAATGGGCCACAGTCACACATGCCCTTGGACTGGACTCTATTATAATTTTCATATGTTCTTTTTTTTTAAACTTAACCCCCAAATTTGGAAATACAGACTTGGGGGTCAGAAAGCTTGGCTTGGAGTCTTGGCTTTGCCAGATATTGGCTGTGTGACTTTGGACAAACCTCAATCTCAAAGGGTTCATTTCTGCATCTTTAAAATGAAGGGGGTAGAGTTAGGTGATCTTTAAGCTCGAATCTGGGATTGGCAACAAGCCACCCAAAGAGTTACTTCCTGACAACAAGAATAATGGAGTTGTTTTTCCTCCATGAAGGACACAATACGAGAGGAAGAGGACTGGAAATATTTAGAAGGGAATCAGGTTCGATTAAAAGCTTGATAGTGAAGGTCAGATGATGGACACAAAGATATGCAATTGTTGTATTTATTTGATTATTATAGGGATCTATCATGGCTCATTATCCTGGAAGCCCTCAAAAGAAGGAGAATACAGATTTCCTTTCCTTTCTATCTATTTTCATTGAATCCATACATACACAGCAAGTGTTCAGTCCCAGATATTTTGACTGACCTCCTTCGAGTAGAAATTTCAAACACAGAGCCTGCAAGTCCCACAAGGCCCACATCACTCCCTGGTATGGCCCAAACCTGATTAAAGTGTAGCTCCTATCTGATTTCAGTGTGCTGCTATATTAACTATAAATAATATGATACCCATATAATAATCATAATGTCTATTATATGATGTATAATATAATAAATACAATGTATTTATTATAGCAATTATAATAAATTATATAATATATGGTTATATTATGTAGCAATACATAATATATTATATAATTATAAAATATGGCATGTATTTTATAATTATATTATTATATATAATATAATATATTATATTATATATTTTATATATAATTATATACATATATATGTATAAACATGTGTGGCCTCCTAAGTCAATACGCAGCCGTCGGGGATCCTTATTTACAGTTTGGTGGTCCCAGGTCTATGTGAGTTTGACACCCCTGCCTTTGGTGATATTCACTGGTACTGATCAGTGGATGCTGATTGTTGACCTTCTAGGGGAATTCAGGACTTGGCCTCTTAGAATGGATAAATAACTGGAGACTTGGGTTCTTCTAGTTCTGATTTTGTCTATCGTTAGTTAGCAGTGCGAGTTTGGGGTAAGTGATTTGATCATTCTCTGCATTAGCGCCTCCTTCCTTCATGAAATGAGGATATTAGGATTGAGGATCTGTAGGACCCATCCTTCCTCTGGTAGCCTATGCTTCTATGTCCCATGGGAGTCCTAGTGTCCTATCCATGAGCCTCAGCTCTGTCTCCACACACAATTCCACTGATCTGAATTGCTTGCTTTGTGGACAGAGTCTAGGACTTGAAATTAGAGGGCTTAGGTTCAAACTCCAGACCCACCACTTACTGTGTGACCTTGAGTAAGTCATTTTATTTCTTGGGACCTCAGTGTTTTCAGATATGAAATAAAAGGGGTTGGACTAGATGACCTCTAAGTTCCCTTCCAGTTCTAAATTTGCAATCCTACGACTCCATGAGAAAAGAAGGCATATGGGGGAGCTCGCTTGGTCCTGAGAACACTTGCTAGAAGATAAGTTCCAAGCTAGGCTCACTTACCTGGGAGGAAGGAAGAAGAATGACTGGAGCCTGGGGTTTCCCCAAGCCAGATTTCAACCAGCAGCCATTTCCTCAGTTCAAGGCTCTGTCTCTGAGTCAGAGGCTTTGGTGCGAAAATGCAGAGCCAGCTTGGGGGAATAGGGGGGCAAAAGACCCTTGAAACTGGGGACCAATAGGCTGTGTCCATACATGGCAAATACTCCAAAACAAGGTTGCATTTACAGGACAAGTCTAGATGAAATTGCTAAACATGGAAAATGAGGAAGAGAAGAATTATCTTAGTACAGAGTCTAAGAAGAAGAGAGAACCTCATCCTTCTCCACAGTCAAAGAAGGCTTTCAGTGCTATTCTGCCTGAAGGCAAGGGACTGGTTAATTGAACCATGGAAGTCTGGGAACCTATGCTCAGGGAGAGTTTGCTACTCCAGAGTGATGTCTTAAAAAAAATTAAAGGTCTATATCTTTAATTTCATTGGTGTAAGCTGCTATAGATGAGGAAATTCTCTCTATCAATACAGATCTGAAACTGTTCTTCCAATTAGAATCTTAGAGAATTGTTTGAGGCCCTGAAGGGGTTTAGAGATTTTTCCCAGGATCATAGAGCCAGTAAATATCAAAGATAAAACTTGAACCTAGTTCAAGTGAGATAATATGTGTGTAAAAAAGCACAAAGCACAATGCCAGTAACACAGCAAGTGCTATATAATGTTGGCCATCATCGCCATCATCATCATCATCATCATCGTCATCATCATCTTAGTTATTATTATTGTTGTTCATTCTGTCTCCGAGGCTAGCCCTCTATCCACTATGCGAGGCTGCCCCTGGAGTGATATCAGGGCTATTTACTTTATAATTACCCACAGGATTTAGATAACATTTCTGTTCTACTGAGAGAGACTTGGGTAAAAATCCTAATTAATTAGTAACAAACTATCAGGCCGAATAGATAGTCCCAAATGTAGAGAATGAACATGAGGTATGGACACAGCCTGTTCTCCCAGCCTTAGGGGGAAGGGGGGGAGACCAGCGCACCAGGCCAGGCAGCACCAGCGCCAGATGGTACTTAAGGCCTCAGAGCTTCACCAACAACAAATGCCACCAACATGCAGCAGAAATGCCAATTTCATTCCCATCCCTGCCCACGCTGGGTGGGCAAGGCTGGGACGTACGCGCGACCATCACAAAGGAGGGAGACCACAACATTCAGACAGTTGGATTAATCCCACTGCCCAGCTGGAGGGGGGTCAAGAAATAGTCAGGGCCATAAGTGCCCTTCCTTTCTCTCCCCACGAAAGACCTCACAACACATGCTTACTTGGCTTAAGACCTGACACAGCTACCTACCCGTGTCGTCGCCAAGATTGACACATCCTCTCCAAACTGCTTCACACACTCTGTCCTCGTTGCCTCTGCCCTGGGGGACTGAGTCCCAGGATTCCAAACAGGTCCCCTCGGGAGAAAGGTCATATCACCATAGAAAGCACCGTGGATAACGTTCCCACCATCCAGCTGTACCCTGGCCATCCTCCAAATCACTCTCTTGGGCTGGCATTCAAGTCAGTATGAACATAAGGAATCAGCAGTCAAAAAAGACGCAGAAAAACTGCCCCAAGACTTCCCATCCTTTTGGAAGGCAGAGCATTTGAGAAGGGGAGGGGAAGGGATGTCGAAACTCGCTCCTTATTACCGCCTCTTATCCTGACAACTCTCTCGAAGTGTCTGGAAGACTGACCAAGCCATCCTAATCCTCCATCCCCAAAGCCAATGCAGTCCCCATAGCTGACATACCTCATCTAGCCCTGCTCCAATGCTCCTCTCTCCCCACCCCGCTTCTGAGTTATATTCCCTCTGAGAATATAACCTTCTCAGTTAGATCCCCCAGGTGAGAGGCTTCTTGGGGAAGGGGGTCTTCCCAGCGGGGCAGGAAGTCAAAAAGTCTTGGGAGTGGGGTGGGGAGCTAGGAAACTGTCCTACCTTGTCACTGTCGACTGTGTTCTGGGAGGTTCTGGAAGCGATGGAGATGGTGTCTGGTTGACTGCTCCCATCCCCCTGGCTGTCAATGTCATCTACTCCATCCCTGCAGGGGAAAAACAAGGGGGAAGGGTGGAGGGAGAGGGAATGACCATAGGCTTAAGAAGCACACAACAGTTTCCATCTGGAAATGGTAGAGCACTTTCAGGCAGGGATTTGGCTCAAATCACCCAGCTGGAAGAAGGTTCACTCTGTGATTTTCAGTGATGTCACCTCTGACATGGGGCAAAGCCCATAATCACCATGTTGGTGGCTGCAAGCAGAATGACCCCTCCCCCCACAATTCCCCAGGCCAGCACTGGGCACAGGTCTATAAGAAGCAGCAGGAAGACACATCATCTTATTTAGAGCCCAGCCTCTGGCCAGATGACAAACATAGCTGCTAGTGACCCTAGAGTGAAGGCTATTCAGGCAGCTCTGCCCTGGGCTGTACCCAGGCTGGGGGTGGGGTGGGCAAGTAGACCATAAATAATATGGGGCTCTGGAAAGAGGCAAATGAGCAGAAACAGCAGGGTAGCTTCTGGGAACTGTTTGACCTTTTCTTGATTTGTGCTTCTTAACGTTGGTGGGGGTGGGAGGGGGATAGCATGTTTTGTTGTTGTTCAGTCGTTGTCCAACTCTCCGTGACCCCCTTTGGGGTCTTCTTGGCAGAGATACTGGAGTGCTTTGCCATTTCTTTCTCCAGCTCATTTTACAGAAGAGGAAACTGAGGTGAAGTGACTTGCCTAGGGTCACACAGCTAGGAAGTGTCTGAGGCCAAATTTGAACTCAGATCTTCCCGACTCCAGGCCCAGTGCTCTATCCACCGCATCACTTATCTGCCCCCATGGCATGTTGTAGAGGAAAGAAAACCGAGCGGGGGAAGCAGGAGATGTGGATTCTTTTAGTCCTAGCTCTCCTATTAACAGTAAGTCACTTCTCTCTGGCCCTTCATTTCTTTACATTAATAGTTGATTCTTTGAACTCAAAGGTCCCTCCTGGCTCTAAGCACAGGGCTAGGCAAATTCTGCAGGAGGGATTTCTCTTTGGCAAGTCTTTGACACTGGAGACTCAGCTTCTGGCTGCTAAGGAAGTTACTTTCTCCCCCTGACACTTTGGTACCCTCAGGGACAGTTGTGGTACATCAAAAAACGTTTTAAGACTTGAGTTCAAATCCTGAATCTGCTACTTGTGTGACTGGGCAAGTCGCTTTGTGACTGTAGGCCTCAGTTTCCTTGTCTGTAAAATTAAGAGGTTGGACTAAATGATCTCTGGGTCTCTGTCCAACTCTTAATCAACGACTCTCGAATCATTAACACAGGCTCCAAGATAAAGGTGCTAGTCATATCCTACATCAGCCTTTGGATAGCCATATAAAGAGTAGGGGACATTCCTGTGTCTGTGAACTCCTAAATATCTGGTAGGACTGGATATCAGCTGTTGGATTTTGGATATCTCTGGCAGTTTCGCATCTCCCACTTCTCCAAATTGAGGACATTCTAAATGTTTTTAAATGGAGCGTTTTGTTAGAGGGGAGGAAGGCAGATCAGAAAATGTGCTCATACACAATGCAACCCCCCTGTCCCTGTGTTCTAATGGCCACACCCCACTCTTATACTGAATCCATGGCCAGGACTACATTGGCCATGTCTTTGGCACAATCCTTCATAGGAGGCGAACAGGGCCATAGCTTCTTTCATAGCTGCATCCACAGGAAGGTGTAGTGGGAAATGCAATGATAGAAATAGACAAGACTCTGGTCCCATTCTAGTTCTCTTCTCTTTGGTGAAATCAACAAAAGGCTGAATTTTTGTTTGGAAGAAGAGACAGGCATCCCTATTTGGTGGGGAGTTTGTGGAGGGTGATGGAGGAGTCATCCCAGAGAACAATGGTTCTTGCCATGCAGAGTTCTGTAAGAACCACATACTTGACTCTCTGCATGGGAAAGGTAGCATCGTCAATGAAAATAATGATGATAATCGTGGGAATTCACGTGTAAATAGAGCTTTACAGACATGAAGCGCTTAACATACATCCTCTGGGGGAGGAAGTGTGGTGCAAAGGAAGAGTCCTGGATCTGGAGACAGAAGAACTTTGTGTTGAACTGTGTGACTTTGGGCAAGTCACTTAATTTCTCTGGTCTTTTTCTTCAACTGTAGATTGAGGGAGTTGGACTAGATGAGATGTAAGGTCTTTTTCAGCTCTAGATCTATGATCTTATGACCTCTGATATCTCAGCCATCCAGCTTCAGATCTATGATGCTGAGATCTCTTGATCTCCTGGAATAGTATAAAGAATACCAGATCTGGTATCAGAGGACCAGAGATCAAAATCCCAGCTCAGCTGCTTGCCCACTGCATGACCTTAGGCAAATAATTTTATTTCTCTGGGTCTCAGTTTACTCATTGGCAAAATGAGGGGGTTAGTTGAGATCGTCCCCTCCAGCTATGAATTTATGAATCTATTATCTCTTCTGACCTTCAGAAGAAAACCCTATGAGATAGATGGTGCAAATAATTACCTCTATTTTTCGGGTGGGGATACAAACGTCATCCAAAGACCTTAATCCACGCTTACAAGGTCACATGGTTAAATTAGTGTTAGAGCCATCATTAAATTCAGGTTTTTTGACTCTAGAACTTTTTGTCCTCATATGGGTCTAGGCTTCCAGTAAATTATTAATCATATGCATGTGCATGGGCTCCAGGAGCAAAGGATAACCCATATTGTAGCCATCTCAAAGCCAGATTCTAAATACAGGGTGTCCCAAAAGTCTTGGTGCAATAAGCTATTAATGCTTAAAACCGTGTTGATTCTTGGGGTATCACACACATTTGGATTACTTGTGACTATTTGTAGGAACATTTCCATCCTGGGCTAGTTATCAGACCAGAAATGGACCCTTTCTTGGTCCACTCAGCTGCCCTCATAGCTTTCCAACTCAGACTGGCTTCTATTTATTCTGTATACATCCTGAATTTTGTTCAGTTGTTTTCACTGTGTCCGACTGTTTGTGACCCTGTTTGAGGTTTTCTTGGCAAAGACGATGGAGTGGTTTGCCATTTCCTTCTCCAGCTCGTTTTATGGATGAGGAAACTGAGGCAAACAGCATTAAGTGACTTGCCTGGGGTCATACAGCTAGTAAGTGTCTGAGGTCAGACTCGAACTCAGGTCTTCCTGACTCCAAGCCACTATCCACTGTGCCCCCTTACTGCCCCTCTAAGCACTCTAGGCAATTCTTAGAGACTATAAGTTCCAAAGAAGGTATCAACCTATATTGGCAAAGGGAGTTTTTCCTCATCTGCCAGTTCTGCATGCCAATGAAATCATTGGTCCGGTCCCTTCTGCTAATTCTTAGTAAGTGGAAAAACTGGGACCCAAACCAAAATCCTCTGGCTCCATATCCTATGTTCCTTCTGCTATAACTACACTTCTCCCTCCCCATCCTGGCCAACGTCTGCCTCCTCTGCAGATGGAGCCAGCTCATGAGGTTTAAGGCAGTGATACGGTGTTGGTGCTGATGGGGGAGAGGACAGGAGGCCACCTTTGCTCTCTAGTGGCTGAGGAAGAAGGAATTAGCCTGATTGCCAACCCCGTAGCCTAGCGGTGTCAAACTCAAATGGAAATAGGGTACATAAGGATCTTTGCAGACTCATATTGACTTAGCTCACATTGTATATTGACCTTATCTATGTTTTATTTATTTTGTTAAATATTTCCCAATTATATCGTGATCTGGTTGTGGGGCACTCAACAGTGTTGTGGCTTTTGACACCTCTGCCATATCCTCCATTTGTTGTATTTGCTATGGTTCCTTGCTCTCTTGTGTCCCGGACATCAACAGGGGGGCCAGGGATGAATGGCATCCCTCCTCCCTTTCAGAACCTGATTCAAGCCTCCCTCTAGCTTACCTCCTCTGAGACTCACCCTTCACCCTTTCCAGTTCTCCCTTTGTACTCCAGCAACCTTATCCCTTACACAAACTGATCTTTAAAGTCAGGTTAATTTGCATCTATTTATGAGATTTTTTCCTCTCTTTGTATTTGTCATGTCTCTTTTCATGTCTGTTTGTGTTGTCTCCTCCATTAAACTGGGAGAGCTCCAAGAGTCAGGGCTGTATCTTCTGCCTTACTGTGGGTCTGTGGATTGGGACAGAGGCCTGGTCTCCCCTCTAAGCATTGAAGAGATGATCAGTGGAATGGGTCATGGTGCCTCAGCCCTCTGCTGGATCTTTGCTTCAAACTGACCCTTCTCTGAGCTTCCCCTGAATCTAGACAGACTCTGTAAATCTTTCCTAGCTATTCATTCTACTTATTCCTGGCTGACCCCAGGGATAATCCCTCCTCTGGGATGACATTCCATAAGGAAAGGAGAGGTGAAGATTCTTATTCATACTGCTCATTCCAAAGAGTGACAATCCTCAGAGTGTGGGGGCTGGTCAATCAGCTCTAATCCTCTCTCTCCAAAACATGGTATGGGGAAGCAGAAACTTTTACCCTCACCTTGGCCCTTGGCCCATTGGGAAGGAGAAACTTTTACCCTCATCTTGTCCCTTGGCCTATTGGGAAGGAGAAACTTTTACCCTCACCTAGGCCCTTGGCCCTTGACCCATTTTCTTTGCATGTTTCTTAAAGAATTCAATTTGACCAAATACACAACAAAGCCCCCAAAGGTTTTATTAAGTCCCTACCATGTACCAGGTGGTGAGATAATTTTGCCTGAGCCATCATCCCCTTCTCCCCCTTCTGGAATGCACTCCCTATTTACCTCTTCCCTTTAGAGTCCCTCATCTTCTTTAAGATGCAGCCCAGGGGCCCATCTTCTGCACAAAACCTTTCCAGGAGCCCATAACTGCTTGGGTACTTCCTCATAAACCACCTCGTATTAAATTACTTTGTATATATTTGTATCTATTTGCTTTATGCTACGCGTATATTTATAAATGTACTTACTATCTACTCCGTCAGAATGTGAGCTGTTTGCAAGTAGGAATTGTTTCATTCTTTGTGCTTGTATCCCCAGGACTTAGCACATAGTGTCTGGCACATAGTAGGAGGTGCTCAATAAATAAATAAATGCCTGTTGATTGAGTGATTGCCGTGAAGGAGGGAACTTGACTGGAGGAAAACAACATGCAACCAGCTAAGTAAAAACGAGGTATTTTAAAGGGAAGTAGAGATAACTGGCTAACTGGGGAATCTGGGGAGGAGTAGATTTAGGGCTAGATGAGACTGTAGGAATCAGCTGCTCCAACCCCAGGAGCCCTGGCAAGACTGAGGCTCAGAGGAGTGAAGCGGCTTGCCCAGGTTCACATGGGCAGTGTGATGAGGAGCCACAGACTTTGTCTAAAACAGGCAGGTTAGGTAGTTATCACTTTGATGCTAGATGTTTGAGTGTTAGACACTCGGGCCTTAGACTCGTATTCAGCATCTGGTCTTCACCAAAGTCCAGGAACACTCTAGACCTGAAACTCTGTCACTTCAAGAAGGCTCAAGAAGTCCAGGGGATCCAGACAATAAATGTGCTCTCTCCCTCCTTCTCCTCCAACAAGCTCAGACTGGCAACAGACAGGCAAGGAAGGTGGCATTTCCTGCATCTTGGGGGATCACTGAGATTTAGCTAGGACCGGGGAATCACAGTTATGATAGAGACAAAGTCCACTCTGCACTGCCCCTGACTAGGGGAGGCAGCATGTTACGGTGGAAAGAGTGATAGATTTGGAGTTCAAATCCCAGCCTCATCTTCTCTGTGTTGCCCTGGGCAAGTCACTTAACCTTCTCCAGGCCTCAGTTTCCTCTCCTGTAAGTGAGGGGTATCAGGGACACTCCTGCATCTTCTATAATAGAGCATCAGATTGGCAAAAAAAATGGATTTTTTTTCCAATACAAAAACACAATTTCTTTCTAACTTACAGTCATAGAGAGTTTCTTGGGGTCAGTGACAGGTGAAATTAGCTGCCCAGGTTTACATAGCCAGCAAGATCCTTGTGATTCTACCCAGACTGGCCTGCTCCCCCTGCACTAACCTGCCTTTCCACCTCGCCTTCGAATCCTACATAAAAATCCATTGGATAAACGGTGTGCTTCTCAGGCAGAGCTGGGCTGGGAGAAAGGAAGACAGGCAAGTGCAGCCACGGACCCTTTCTTAATGCGATTTATTAGGGAAAGGGATAGGGAGTACTAATATAAAGAACTCCCAGTTCAGGAAACCGCCTTTACCAATGCAGGTTGGCACCTCCTTTGAAATGCATAGGCTCCGTAGGCAGCTAGGTTTCACAGAGAATAGAGGGCTGGGCCTGAGATTGGGAAGACGTAAGTTCAAATCCAGCCCCAGACGCATCCTAGCTGTGTGACCCTGGATAAGTCACTTGGCCTCTTCCTGCTTCAGTTACCTCATCTGCAAACGTGGATAATGATAGCAACCCAGGGTGGTTGTGAGGATCGGTTGAGATAGTAAAGCACCTAGCACTGTGCCTGGGACACAGACGGAGTTCAATAAATGGGTTTTTTTTTTCTGGTTGTTGTTTGTTTTTTTAAATAGTTACCTAGAACACTGAGGTTGGATGATCCACCTACAGTCACATAGCCAGTACATGTTAGAGGCAGGACTTGAACCCAGATCTTCTTGGTTTTGAATCTAGCTCCCTATCCAACTACATCATGCTGCTTCTCATAATTTATTATAGAATGTATTAATTATTAACATCTAATATTTAATTTATTAATATTTAATAACATTAAACTAATTTACCATTAGAATTTCCCTTATTTTTCAGACTCATGAACTGTTAGAACTCATAGGGCATTCAAATAGGATTTAATCAAACGGGATCACTATATTTTTATTTTTTGGAAGCAATCAAGATTAAGTGACTAGTCCAGGGTCACACAGCTAATAAGTGTCTAAGGCTGGATTTGAACTCAGGTCCTCCTGACTCCAGGACTGGTGCTCTGTCTACTGTGCCACCTAGCTGCCCCACAAACAGGGTCGTTTTATGGATGAGGACAATGAGGCGCAGAGACATAAAGTGATTTGCCCAAGGTCACACAGCAAATCAATGACAGAACTATCACTTATAACCAAGTCTCGAGTTTATACCCCAGAAAATCCTGCTCTCCATGGCATATGGTAATTATTCTGGTGGTAAGTCAGGTTGCAGGAGTTACAGGGAAGGCTCGAAGGCTTTCGTAGATAATAATGGTAGGGGTAAAATGTCCAGAGGAGATAAGGTTTGTAAGGGACTTTGCAAACCTTTGAGCTGTCACCTGCAATGCACAAACCCCACGTCTCAGCTTTGTTCTGGGTCCTCTTGGGAGCTTGGGAATGAAGGAGCTTCAGAATGTTGGAGGGAGATGTAGGCAGAGGCAGCATGTTACCAAGCCCGGGGTCACCCTTCAAACTGAATAGAGCCTTCTCCAAGCTCTCCAGATTCTGCTGATCTCTCCCTCCACTGAACGCTGCCGCAGCATTCTCCATCTACATGATTCATTCTGACTCAGAGTCAATACAATCTTGTATCATCATTTAACTTCTTAATGTGCATTAGCGTTTCTCCTGTTTACTTATCAGTTCCACGAGGGAATGGGCTCCATCCTTCACTTAGAAGTACCTGGCACATCGTTTTCCACATGGCAGGCGCTTGGTCCATATTTGTTGAATTAAACTAAGCAGTGGCTGATCAGACAAGCCTGGGCCCCGTGGCTACAAGAACTCTGCCACCATTCATGGACAGGGATCCTAGCCTCAGCCCCATTGGATGTAGAGAAACAAACACTCACCTAGCCTTCCCAAGTGTGCAAGGCAGTGCTGGGTGATAGAGGAAGAGAGGGAGAAAGAGAAGGAGGTAGAAAGAGATGCCGGTTACCTCTTACTATTGTTCCTCTGTTTGGCTGGTGTCTTAGGGAGCTGTATCGGCTCTTTTAAAGCACCCTTCAGGTGAATGATCCTTTCCTGAATCACCTCTCGGATGTTCTTGATCCACTCCTGCTTGGTTTCAATACTGGAGGCCTAGTATGGCGTGGCGGAAAGAGGACAGTGGCTTTAAAAGCATAAGTAATAACCGTAGCGGACACTTATATAGCACCTTTAAGTTTTTTAATCACTTTAAATGCATGATTCTCCTTTGATCCCTATGATAACTCTGTGGGCCAGGTGCCATTTATTATTCCCATTCGACAGATAAGCAAAACGAGGCTTGGAGTACAGTTATCCCTTCCACATCATGACTTTCCTCATAGTAGTTTTGATGTATTGTGGGTAGGCATAAGAAATTAAATGGGAATTTTTGGGAAGTTTTACAGAAGCCACAGATGACACACAAAGGCCAGCAGAAGACAAAGCTTAGAAACTCAGAAATGTACAATATATATATATGTAGTATTGTATGTAGACATAGATATAGGAATAGTATTACATCGTATCAACCCAAATTTTACAATAAGGTACTGTAAACACCCCCCAAAAAAGAAAAAAAAATTCAGACTTCTTCTCTGGTACAAAGGGAAGGCCAAAACATTTTATGTGGATTTTCCAGCTCACAGGGGTGCTGCACCCTTAACCCCTGAGATGTGGAAAGGATAACTGTAGTTAAGCGACTTCGCCAGGGTAATAGGTGAGAGGACATTTGAACCCAGATCTTCCTGACTCCAAGTTCAGCATTCCACCCATGGGCTTTATGCCAGTTCTCCACTTTTCAAAGCCACCTTCCTCCCAAGCACATTTATTCTGTTATTCCTCCAGCACTTGGAACGGTGCTTGGTACATGGTAAACACTTAATAATAATGATAATAACAATAAATATTATTTATTTTTATCATAGCTAGCATTTATACAGCGGTTACTATGTATCAGGCACTGTGCTAAGGACTTTATAAATTATTATCACGACAATTCCAAGAGGTAAGTTCTATCATTACCCCCATTTTATAGACGAGAAAACTGAGGCAAACAGAGGTTAAGTGACTTGTCCGGGGTGACAAAGTTAGTAAGTGTCTGAGGCCAGATCTGAACTCAGGTCTTCCTGACTCCAGGCCCAGCACCCAGAATCTTTTAAAACATTAATAAACATTGCTGTTCTCTCCCACCCCCAATCACTTTTATTCATTCTCTGTATATATGCATTTGTGTTATATGCGTATATCCTGAGTGCTCTTCAAACGCAGGAACCATGTCTGTTCTATACTAGATCCTTTGGAACTCAATATAGATTTGTAGAATGAATTCTAGGAAAGTTCATGGAATTCTTTTGCACGTCTCATATCTCTTTAAGGCCCCATATTGTTCCTCTAGGGCACATTATCTGAAGTCCTTTATACATTCATAGGTATGAAATAGCTTTGCTGACCATCAAGTGCCAACAATTCAGGGCATGACCAGCCTCTTCCTTTATCACTAATATTCTTTACCTCTGCCTTCACCTTCTCACACTGGCAACAGCTCCACCTCTACAGCCTCCTCCTTTGATTGGTGAGTTCTTCCCCTGAAGGACCATTTTGATGAAGTACCCAAAAAGTGGACTACTGCTTTTCCTTCCCCCTGTGGGGATGCCTTCCCCCTACCTTTCCAGTTCTTCTTTATGTATTGTTTTTCCCAATGAGAATGTAATCTCCTTGAGAGTAAGTACTGTCTAATGTTTAGTAAATGTACATACATGCATGCTCTCTTTCCCCTTTCCTCTCCTTTTCTCTCTCTCTCTCTCTCTCTCTCTCTCTCTCTCTCTCTCTTTCTCTCTCTCCTTTCCTCTTCTTCTCTCTCTCCTTTCCTTTCTTTCTCTCTGTCTCTGTCAGTCTGTCTGTCTGTCTCTGTCTCTCTCTCTTCGTCTCTCTGTCTCTGTCTCTCACTCATTAACCTCAAAATATCATTCGTTTCTTGGTGACAAGCCCTGATTTCAAGCACCCCCAATCCATCTGTTTCAACTTCTTCTTCGTCACACTGGTTTACCTGTGTGAGGAATCAATCTGCATTCTCATGCGTGTGTTTAGACCAAATTAATAACAATCACAAAACAGCTGACATTTACATAATGCTCTAAGGTTTGCGAAGTGCTTTCCATATATCATCTCATTTAAATCCCACAACAGCAAAATAGACACTCCAGGTATTAGCATTCCCATTTTACAGATTAAGAAAATGAGTCTCAGAGATGTTAATTAGGTGCCCATTATTTGCTCACATGCCTAGTAAATGTTACAGGTGGTATTTAAACCCAGATCTTCCTGACTCCAAGTCTAGCATCTACCCATCACAGCATGTTGCTTCTCAAACCGATTTTTTCTTTTTTAGTCTTGTGACCCTATGTGGTGATAGGGCAAAACATGGCTTGGTTATCTGTCTATGAAAACTGATAGTGCTGCCAGAGAAGGGCACACCTTCAGAGGGACTCAGTGGCTGCAGTTTTTCCTCCTGGAATCTCTGAGAGTTTTGCTGTCTTTTTCTAATTTGCCCTTCCAACATCCATGTGAGATCACAGTTCTTACTAGAAGCCAAATCTAGGCAAACTGCTTTCCTGTGGGGATGAGGAGAAAGTAAGACTTCTTGTCTTTTAGCCCTGAACGCTGACTGTCCCTATGCCCATGGACTGAACAAAAACCGAGGAGCAGGACTCACCTTCAATACGGTTTTGTTGTCTGAGGAAGGTGTGCGTCCGGACCACAAGGCAAATTTACAGGGGTCGCCTTCCACGTGCTCGGTCACACCCAGTTCTGAGGTCTGTAGACAGGAAAGGCCTGTGAGAGGCGGGGAAGGGGAGGGCAATGGGGAAACTTAGGGCTGGGGTGGGATGGGAAAGGCAACAAAAAGGAGAGGACCGGGAGGGGGCTGCTGTCAATCAAATTTAAACAAGTGGTACATTCTGTTCATCTATCCAAGATGAGAGGACAGAGAGACAATTGTTCAAAATTGGGAAGGACCAAAGAAGAGTGGAAGAGGAAGCAGTCAACATAAAGAAAATTTTCTTGCCTGTAAATATCGAAGTAGGAACATGAGGAGGGTTAGGGAATCTCCCTCTCTAGGGATCTTTCCAAATAGAGACTTCATTTGCCTGAGTTGCTTTAGGATTAAGGTGCAGAGGGGTGGTGCTGGGAGGGGGGAGAAAGATGTGATGACCTTGTCAAGTCCCTTCTAGCCCAAGGGCTCAATGAGAATGGGGAGTTCCCTGTGGACCCCACCTACCAGTAGTTTATTCTTGTAAACATATTTTGTGTGCCCTGAAGAGTCTTTGATTTCCTTGCTAAACACCAAAGAGATCTCAAAGAGAAACAAATGCCGTTCCCGTCCCTTCCGGATCAGAGACTTGGGATCCCATACTTGGAAGGCATCCTGGAGAATCAGCTCCCCCTGGACATCCAGGTTCTCATCAAACCCTGAAAGACATACAAGCATTGCCATTCTTTCAGTGGGAATTTTCTCTTGTTATATGCAGCCAAACTCAAGACTCACCTGCCCCAAGCAGCGTTTTCGATTGATACCATCCATCGCTCTGGTGACTTCTGGTGGTGACACACATATTGAGCTCTGGACTCTAGGTACATTTTATTTTTTATAATTTCAGGATGTATGTAAAATGTGTGTATGTGTGTGTGTGTGTGTGCGCGTGTGTGCGCGCGCGCGCGATCTTTGTTCCTTATTAGCCTGGGAGATCCCTAAGGGCAAGGAATATTACCTCCAATTTAAACTGTACAGATCTTGTTAGGACATGGTTGATTGCATGTTGTCTTCCCCATTAGAACATAAGCTCCTGGAGGGCAGGGGCTGTTTTTACCTCTCTTTGTATCTCCAGGACTTAGCACAGGACTGACACATAGTGGCTGCTTAGTAAATGTTAGACTTTCTTCATATCTTCTCTACTTCTTCTAACTCAGGGCTTGGAATGGATTGGAGGCCAAGTCAATGACTGACTAGCCTGGATTCCAGTTTTCTTGTTAGCTTTTCTTTTTGGAGGACATTTATTTAGGATTTATTCTTGCTTCAATGGCTACCATAGCTAGAACTGTATTACATTTAGCAGTGTCATGAACAAAATGCTCAAAGATCATGGAATTTTAAGCTTGGCATATATGTCTTTGAAAGGCCAGAGAAGCTAAGGTTACAGGGAGGAGGGGAAAGCCTGGAGGAAGGAGAGGGAAGGAACGGAGTAGTGAGGCTGATATAGGCAATCTAATCAGGCAGCAAATGCCCATATTGGAGATGAGTTCCTCAAAGCTTCCCTTCCCCCTCAGCCCTCCCTACCAGCCCCATTTCCTATGGGACTGAGTATCATCCAGGCTCCTTATGGTACAGGAAGCCCTGAAGTTAGACAAGTTCTTTGGAGAAGACAAAGACAGGAAAGAACTATCTAACTCAAATAAAAATGGATCCTGCTGAAAAGTACAAATTAAATTATCAATGTTGTATTGTATTTTTATTTACTTTGTTAAACATTTCCCAATTACATTTTAATCTGGTTTGGCCATAATCAGGAAGATGGCAGGGGCTGGTTCTAAGCACAGGTATTTCCTTAAATCTCTGCTTGCCTGTCCTGACTCAGGCACTGAATTCTGTCTCTTCTAACATTTCCCATCTCTTCCCAACACCTTCCTTCTTGGTCCATCTGTCCTATAGTCCTATGATCCTTTACCAAAGCCTTCTCTAAGCCAAAGAAACATGGTTCCTGTGGATCAATGAACCTTTGTAGAGTTCTGTGACTTTCCTGGCCTACTTAACCTGGCAGCTAAGGTCTGGGGCTGAAGAATGCATTGGGGTGAGAGATAGAATCTACATAAATTGCATATGCAAATGTATGTAAATTTATCTAAATCAGCAAGACTGTTTTTGTATTAGAACTCAGGTACTTTTGGTAATAAATATGCTAACTTGTCCTCAACACATGTAATAGGAGAGTTGAGACCTATATACCCTGAATGGCTTAAGCATGGCTCTGCTCGGAGGCTGGGGTATGGACAAGTTGACTTATAGGACTTTGTGTCAGTCTGAATACCTAAATATTCTTTATAGTTACTAGTGATTTGGGGCTTATTTGTCCACTTCTCCCCGCTCTGCCTCATATTTGGCATTATGTTACACTCCCCGCCCCCACTTGCCCCTCTGTGTCCTGGAAAAATAGAAGGTCCATGGGTGGGCACGCTAGGGATGACTACCTTCCAACATGCTGACATGCATGGCGTCATTAGCTTTCTTTGGAACGCTGAGCATCACTTCCAGGCCGTCCTTGAGCTCCCCTTTCCCTTCTTCACAGCAGGTTAAAAGTTCCTAAGGAAAAAGTCCAGACATAATCAAGGCAGCTCTGACAGCTCCCAATCCTCTGCTTCCCAGAGGCAAAGATCACCTGCCCCTTGTCCACCTTGTCTATTTTGTATTATATGTATCCTCAGGGCTGTAGACAAAGTTGGGAGGTGACCGAGGAAAGACCAACCATTCAATTTTGCAGACTGAGCTACCCTAAATTCAATGTCACCCAGCATTCTAGAGTGAAAAAAGAACTGAATCTTCAGGAGTACTGGATTTGAGAGCTGGCTCTGCCATATGCCATCTGATTTGGAGGATCACCTAATTTTTTTGTGCCTCAATCTCCTCACCTGAAAAATAAGGATTTAAAACAACTACACTTCATACCCTATGTTATTGCTGTAAGGCTCAAAAGAGCTAATGTTTGCAAAGGAGCTCTCTTATGAACCTAGGACCAGTGGCCATTGGGAGGGAAGCATGCCTGGGGAAGGATTAGCTACATGTCTCTTCAAGTTAACTACACACAAATGACATGCAAGTAAATCCTTATTTTGAGTCAATGGGTTGGGTACTCTTGGCTGTTACAAAGTTCCTTCCAATTCCTCAAAATTTGCAACAAACATCTTGTGAGTTCTTCCTGACTACCAATCCTGATGACAAAGATATAATAGGGCTAGAGAATGTATAGGGTTGAAAGGTGGAAGAAATGCCGACCCCCAACCAAGATATCTACTGAGGACATTTAGGCAGAGAGACCTCTATCTCTTATGTGAGGCTTTTCTTGCTCTTCTTAGTTGAGTGTCTCCCCCATTCAAACTGCCTTGGATTTCTTCTGTCACATATGTGTACATATTGTCTCCTCTCATAGAATGTAAGATCCTTGAGGATTTGTTGTTGTTCGGTCATTTCAGTCATGTCCCACCCTTTGTGACCCCATTTGGAGTTTTCTTGGCAAAGATACTGCAATGGTTTGCCATTTCTTTCTCCAGCTCATTTTACAGATGAGGAAACTGAGGCAAATAGGGTGAGGTGACTTGCCTGGGGTCACGCAGCTAGGAAGTGTCTGAGGCCAGATTTGAACTCATGAAGATGGGTCTTCCTGACTCCAGGCCTGGCTCTCTATCCACTGAACCAGCTAGTTTCCTTGAGGATAGGAAGTTTCAATTTTGTCTTTGTGTCCCCTAGAACCTAGTGCCTTTCTGGGAGGAGGATCCGGACCTGTGATTCCATCACAGTATAGGGAGTTGTAACCATAACCCCTCCACCAATGCAGTTCAGCAACTCTTCTGCCACTTAGAGTCGTCTAGAGCTGCTTGGAGGCACTTAAAGATGTTCCAGAGGAGAGACTTGAACTCAAGTCTTCCAGACCCACTCTTTATCTACTGCACAATTCTGCCTCCCACTCAGCGCACAGCAGGCAATCAGTAAACGCTTGTTGATTTATATAAAGGAGGTGGAAAAAAGGCATGTGATGAAAACTTCACAGTCCTATAAATAATAATAGCTAACCTTTATATGGTGCTTTAATGTTTGCGAAGAATTGAACAAATCTTATCTCATCCAATCTCCTTCCTGTAAAGCTATCACTAGTTCCATTTAGAGGCATAAGAATGCCTCTGTATCTTGTTTTCCTACTTCAGGGAGAAGCTCCCCAAGGGGGAAGCCCGTGTCTCCTCTATTATCCTAGGAGATCTCAGAGGGTAGGGACCATAAACACAGAACTCCATAGAATCACTGAATGTCAGAGTGGGAAGCAACCTTGGAGGTCACTTAGTCCAACCCTCTCATTACAGATGAGGAAACTGAGACCCAGAGAGGTCAAGGGCTCAGTGGCTAGATGGGACTAGAAACCAGGTCTCCTGTTTCCTGGTCCCACGCTCTTCCCATTATCCATATATCCATTATGTGTAAATGGTTCTCTTCTTTCCCCTACCAGGGTGAGGGCTCCCTGAAGATGGGAAATGGATCAACTTTCCTGCTTTTCCCTCCTCCCATAGTCCAGTACAAGGCTCCACACACAAACTCACATGTGGTACTTTAATAGCTACAAGTGCTTTACATGTTTTATCTGATTGCATCCTCACAACCCTGCGAGGCAGATGGCATTTCTGTCTCCACTTCATGGATGTGAAAACTGAGGCTCAGAGAAATTCACTAACTCGTTATCTCTCACATAGCCAATAAATGTCAGGGATGGGGTTGGAAGAGGCAGATTTAGACCCAGGTCCATTGCCTCTTTCCGTAAGAAAGCTCTTTAGATCAATGTGTGGCCAAAGCCAAGAGATGCTTTTTTTTAACTTCTGAAACTCTTCATGAATTCTCTCAATTATCCCCAACCCTCTCTATCCTCTTCCCCCATCACCAGTGGAATAAGTCTTGCTCCTCTTGACAAATTCCCACCATCAGACAGGCATACAAGTGAGCTTTTTCTAGTTTAGAAGAAGAGTTTTAAATTTGGAGACAAGTTACAAAGTCTCAGCTATGTCCTCTTTTCCCATGGATTTAGGTACATGGGATCGTCGATTTGGAATTGGGAAAGACCTCAGAAATCATCTGGACCATAGGTTCCCAAAGTGGGCAATACCACCCCCTGGGGGCACAGGAGCAATGGGGGGGCGGTAGTAGCCTCAGGTGCAATTGGGGGGTCATTGAATAAAAATATGGGGGCAGTGGAAGCACATGGAAAGAAGAGAAGAAAATTTTGAAGAAGTTTGTACACATTTCATCCGTCGTGCAACAGAGTTAATGTCTTAGTGATTACATTATTTTCCAAATAAGCCACAAAATGCAAGTTATAACAGATCATTGGTCAAGTTCGCTGACTGGGCTTAACAAGCAAATGTTGGCAGGCAAGCATGTTGTGCATTGTCAGGAATCCAGCATGCATCGGCAGCAATATGTGCATGTAATGACTTGTTTACAATAAAATACTACTGGTTACATGATGCAATATTGCATCATCAAAATTTCAATTCAGGAAAAACCTCACAATTTATAATAAATTGCTAAATTTAAGATGTGTTATTTTAAATTGTTATTTTTTTGAAATGATGCAAATTAAAAAAAAAACCAAACGAACCCCAAACTAAAGGGTTAAAGAAAGTAGATTTCCAGGGGAGCGCTGAGCAATTTTTTTAAGAGGGGTGGTAGGCCAAATAAGTTTAGGAACTTCTGATCTGGTCCAACTTCCTTATTTGATGTATGTATGTATACATACATACATATATATGCATATATGTATACATACATATACATACATGTATACATATGTATATGTGTGTGTGTGTGTGTGTGTGTGTGTGTGTGTGTGTGTGTGTGTGTGTGTAAACTAAGATCCAGAGCAGGCAAATGATTTGCTCAAGGTCACAAAGTTAGTAAGAGGTTGAATTAGAATTTGAACCCAGGCCTTCTGACTCCTAATCTCACACTCCTTATCAACTTCACCTTGTTTTAGTTGATTTGACATCATTGTTATACAGAAACTTTGAAATTTCCCTTGCTTCACTGATTGTTTTTTTTCCCTTTACTTTGAAAACAAACTGCATCCTCTGGTAATTTGATACTGTTAGGGGAACTTTCCAGACAGAAACAATGGAAAATGTGTATTCATTTAGAACAGAATATGCCAATGTTCTACCAGTAATGAGCACCCAGTTCTCTCCAGGTCTCTGCTTCTGGTAAGGAACCACTACACATTTCATTAAGAGCCCAACAAGAAAAATGTGGCAAATGAAGCAATTTGTACAGTGAATATCAAACTCCATAATGGGCATATGGCTCCCATTCTTCTATTTCATCTAAAGTCTTCCATCCCTTGGAGGAGATTATCGCTAATTAAAAGTCAAGTTACTTGGAACACAAAAGACTTCAATGATGAAAACCCCAGAGTCTATTTGTAAAAACCTTTCTTATTTATTATTGATGTTAATAGTTCAGCAAACTATTTTTTTCTTCCTTTTATTCAGCTGGAACTTTTGCTATAGACTTAAACTAGCCTTAAAAATTATCTCACAATAGCTTTTGGCAAGGATTCCATGTTTCCTCCAACCCACCCCCAGGTTATCCATTTAAATTCATTTCAATTCAGCAAACATTTATTAAAGTCCTGTTACATTCTATGCAGGGCAGCTAGGTGGCGCAGTAGATAGAATGTTGGGCTTGGAGTCATGAAGAGCTGAGTTCAGATTTGACCTCAGACACTTATTAGCTGTGTGACTCTGGGTAAGTTACTTCATCCTGTTTGCCTCAGTTTCCTCATCTGTAAAATGAGCTGGAGAAGCAAATGGCCAAACCAGTCCAGTATCTTTGCCAAGAAAACCCCAAAAGGGGGTGCGAAGAGTCAGACACACATGAAAAATGCCCAAAAGACAGCATTCAAGGTGCTGTAGAGAGACCCTGCTCATTTTCTTAGCGCCTGCTTTTCTCTCCCATTTCATCAGTATCCTATTTCCAGCAGTTGCTGATAAGCAAATATCCTCAGAATTTTCTGTATTTTTCTCTCTTCCAGAACCCCACTCCCGACCTCTTTTGACTATGCCTTTCTCAGTCCCTGTCAGAGAATCCCAGGGATTCATAACACAAGGGGAATTATAAGAAGTGAAGTCAATGACATTTATTTTAGACCTGTTGCCTTGTTTCTTTTATTCCCAATGCAACTTGGATCAGCTTTATAATCCTAAAGAGTGATAGATAGAGTGATTTTCAGAAATGTATGTTGTCATATTGAAGTCTGAATGCCTCAGATCTTTTGTAGAAATAATAAAGTTAATAATTGACAGTTCCCATTCACATAGCACTTTTAGATCTACGATCTGTGGGAGGGAGTGAAAACATTCTAAATCCCCACTTTACAGAAGAGTCTCAGAGTAACTGTTCTAGAGTCACACAGATAGGAAGTGTCTGAAGAAAAGAGAAAGGTGGTAGGTGGGAATGATGCACAGCCAGGCTCCTATATCCAACGCATGTAATCAGAAGCACAAGGGAACAAATCTCTGTCTTCCCTCATCCTTATCCTGATCGGTACTTGCCTGCCCAACTTATCTTTACTTTTTTCCTTGAACTTCTTATAGGGTCACACTTTTACCTGCTAAGAGTGCCTCACAATATGAATTGTGAGCAGATTAAATCATGAATCATTACTCCCTTCTGAACAACATTTTTTAAAACTCTCCCTTGAAGGATGAGTTGGAGTCAGCAGAGTTAATGCTCCCTCCATCTCATCAAATTATTATACAAATACTCATCTGTTCACACATTATGCTGTATTGCCCAGAAGAATGTTAGCTTCTTGAATACAGGACCTTTTTGTTTTTGTTAACTCAGTGCCTAGTATTATTTGTTGAACTGAATTCTCATGGTTGAAAGTTTCTTTTGAAACTTCTTACAGAGCTCCTTCCCATATTTCCTCATATTAACCCAAAGGCTTAGCTGGATCTGAAAGGCAACCTGTTAAGTAGCGACCAGACAAAATGGGAAGACTCTCTCCTGGCAGTTCAAGGGATGACCTGGTTAAAAATCATGGGACTTTGACCATGTTTTTTTCCAGGCCTCTGGCAGAGTAATATATTTGTTAGATTATAAGATATATTTTCCACTTGTGGAATAATAAGTTTAAATTGCCTTGCTCTTAAGGGGAAAACAGATGAGGATTGTTCTTATTTCAACAGCTCCCAGAGAGCTTAAAGAACACTCTCCTCCACTGCCAGGTCCATTGCAAAAAAAAAAAAAAAAAGCTTTGTGCTTGACAAACAGAAATTAGGCAAATGCTATTGACACCCTGGATTCCTAGTCTCAGAAAAGCTAACCTTGGTCCTGAACCCATGTTCTTGAGTCAGCTGGAAGCGTGACGACCATAAGTGTTGTGCCAGAGAAGAGAGAGAAGCTTATGTGGCAACCCAGCATACCAGGTGGCCTCCCTAGGGGGTATTATATTACACTGTATAGGAAGCTCTCTTTTAGGGAAAGCCACCACCTCCTTTCTTCTTATGTTCCAAGCAAAAAACATCCCAGAAAGAGGAGAAGGTAGCCTAGAACAAAGAGAACTAAATCTTGGCAGTTTTTGAAGTGCTGATTTGGGATGGAAGCTAGAAAGGGTCTTGGGTTGGAGACTTCTCCATCATTATGAATAATGCTCAGACACCTGATCTTATATATTAGGTGAGAGGTGGAGGAGAAGGGGAGTAGGATGGAGCTAAGGGAATGGTAGGTACCTTCAGGAGCAGTTGGTACTTAGTGATCCTCTGAACAGGCTTGATTAAGTAGGAAGAGATAGAGTTGGCTAGTCCATGGCGCTGCTGGATTTCCTATAGGGAGGAATATAAAGCAGATTAGATGTAGGTAGAAAACAGAGAGAGAAGAAAGAAGCGAGAGACAGAGACAGAGAGATAGAGGAAAAGAGAGGAGGGGAGATATGCATTTAAGAGGAGAGAGGAAGAGAAAAGAGAAATGTGAAGAAAATAGAATAGCACAGCTGCCACTTCCTGTCATAGGAACCTGGAGGATGAGGATCCAAGATATTCAATGTTTCCCATGTTCTGTCCTCTGGCTAATAAATTTCTGCCTCCTGCTCTTCCCCTAATCCCTAATTCAGAACTGCTAAAAACCCTTCTGCCCAAACTCCACTCCCTGCTCTGTTGTTCCCATTCAACTTATCCCTACTTCCTCTGGAAGCCTCACCTGTCCACCTTTGCCCTTTCCTTCCACACTGAACTCTGGAACCACTACGTAGTTGCTATCAAACTGCCCTTTACTCTAGATGTCTTTCTTTCGCACTGTGTCTGTCTTGTGTTCATACAAATAGGACTCCCTCTGGAAGACATCCCTAATACAAAGCACTCCTTTCATGATCCCCTGACACAACAGACCAGGAAAGAGAGTCAGAATTCTTCTTGCACTGCTACTTCTAGAGACCCCTCTTGGCTCCACTGCTGTCACTCAAACCATTCTCCTTTAAGGTTCACTCTACCTATCCATATTGCCCATTTCAGATCCTCATCATAGTCATCTATAGACGTCCACATCACTCTTCCTTCTTTCTCAAGGAACTCAGTATGTGGGTCACTGTATTTCCCTCCACCTCACCCTCGGTCCTCATATTTAGGCACTTCAAGATGCATGCTTCTGTCACCTACAAAACACTGGCCACTTGGTTCATCGACCTCCTCAAATTCCAGTGATTTGTGGCTTTGTTCTACTTCAACAAACCTCAGAGGTGACCGTGCTTGGGATCTCGCCATGCCCTGTAACTGTTCTACTTACATAATCTTGAACCCTAAAATTCCTCTCTTTGATCAGTGCCTTTTACACACTGTCCTTTTAAGCACTCTGTCCTTCTAATTTACTATTCTGATACCTTTGGCGCATAGTCACTGTGACCTTCAGTGCCTTTGCCCTCTCTTTGCTCTCTCAGTCCATCACCCCTGCTCCAGCTTCACTTTCCTTCCTTCATTCTTTTTTTTTTTTTTTAAAAAGAAATTTACTGTTTGTTTTTAAACCTCCATTTTTTTTAAAAGTGAGTTCCAAATTCTCTTCCTTCCTCCTTTCTTCCCCTCCCTCACCCTTTGAGAAGGCAAGATTTGTAATAATAATTATAAATATGAAATCATGAAAAACATATTTCCATATTAGTCATGTTAGAGAAAAATAAAGTGAAAAAATTATGCTTCAATATGAACTGGGACTCAATCAGTTCTCTCTTTGGAGGTGGATAGCATTTTTCATCATAAGTCCTTCAGAACTGATTTGTATCATCATGTCGCTGAGAATAGCCAAGCTATTCATAGTTGATCATCCTACAATATTGCTGTCACTGTGTACAATGTTCTCTTGGTTCTGCTCACTTCACTTTGCATCAATTCATATAAATCTTTCCAAGTTTTTCTGAAACTATCCTGTTCAGCATTTCTTATAGCACAATTGTACTCCATCACAATCATATACCATGACTTGTTCAGCCATTCCCCAACTGATGAGTATCACTTCAATATCCAATCCTTTGTTACCACAAAAAGAGCTGCTATAAATTTTTTTGTATATATAGGTCCTTTTCCTTTGTGATATGGAACTACTAGTAGTAGTATTGCCAGGTCAAAGGGTATATACACAAGTTTTATAGCCCTCTGGGCTATTCCTTCATATTCTTGACCTTAAGGTTTGCCAGTTCAACTATAAACTGTTTACTACCATTGAATCCCCTATCTCTCTTGTCCCATGGCTGCTCATAGCCTTCCAAATTCTGTATCTGGGTTTCCTCCACTGTCAGCTGAATGACAGTGCAGGAAGTCATACCACTGTGCTGCTTCAGTATACTAGAAATTCATTTTTATTTTAAATCAAGAGTCCTCACTTGTACATATGAAGCCTTTTTTCTTTAGTTATCAGCTCTAATACTTCCTATAGTTGCTGGTTCAAGCTTCTTCCCTCTGACCCCTGATGACATCTTCTTCTTCACCTCTTCCTCTTAGCAGAGGGCCATGACTCTTACTTGACCAAATGAAAATGGTAAGGCCATTCATCATGAGCTTTATTTTTCTCACCTGCTCCACATTTCAAAACATATATATCTCTATATGTGCATATATGTGTGTGTATGTATATATACACATATATGCAATACATATATATATATATATATGTACACACACACACACACACATATCCCCTATTTTTTCTTTTGCTCTAGTCTCAGAAAAGTAAATGGCCCTTCTTGCCAAGGTCAACACCTCTACTGTAGCCTTGATTTTATTCTTGCCCTTCTCCATGAGTTTGACTAATTAATTACCCTTTTTTACTTATATCCAATTTATCCTTATCTGTAGGTTTTTTACCCACTGCTTACAAACATGTTTAATTCTAAAAAATAGACTTCACTAGGAATTTGGACTTTTTATGCCAGGCAAGGGGGAGTCATTATATAATCTGGACCAACAGAGTGCTATGATGAAAACAATATTTTAAGAAGCTTATTTTGATATTAAGGTGCAAGATACACTAGATGAGTGGAAGACTGGAGATTATTCTGTGGGTAATAATATTATAAAGGTATTGACCACTTGCTAGCCAGATATTTTCATTTACAGAGCACTGCCTTACTCACTAATTACTATTTTCCATAGCCCCAAATATCTCTGATTAAGACATTACTTGCCTTACATAACAATGCCAAAATATTGAGATATACCTAGCAAAATAAACTAAGAAAGCTTTAAGGTGCTCACCTAGCCAACCCTTCTACCACTACCTTTGGCTGTCCTAGGTATTGTACTTTTAATATGGCTAATGAACCTCTTTTCCACCATACGTTTCTAACCAACATTCTCACAATCAAAAAGAAACTAAAACGCAGCTATTGATTAAGGTATTTTGTCCCCATCACCGCCCCCTTCCCCCAAGAAGAGCTCTCTGGTGTGAGATAATGCTTTGGCCAGTGGGAGATAAGTTTGCAAGGAGTATAAGAAAGGATAAGAAGCAGAAGACATATGTCCCTCAATCTCCCTGTCCCAAAGGACAAAGGATTTCCACCCTGCCCACACACTGGAAAGAGCAGCTTACATCAAAGAAGGTGCCTGCATGCTCCAGGATCAACTGGCTGGAATCAGGCTTGTTTTTACAGTAGGTGACGTACATCTGGAATTTGTCTGCCTGGAAAAACCAAAGACAGGGAAAATCATGGATAAACATTTGGTAGCCTTCTGCCCTATGTACATATAATAGGAAAAATGAATGACATCCATGGACTTTGGATGGCTTATATATGGCAGGGGGATGGATGAATTGACTTCAAGGATATCCTTTCAGTCTGAGGATATACCTCTAACACACACACACACACACACACATTTACGCATAAACATGTACACTCTTCTTTTTCCATCTCTATACTCATTAGAGCAGTGTCTACAGGTCAGCTGACCAAACCTGTCATTCTCAACATGCTTTTGGGATACTTTTCCTGTGCAATCAATTTGTATGTTCAGGAAATGTAAATTACTTTTAAAAAAATGTTTATATGTTTGAATTAAATTTTATTTTTGAACTATTTTCAATTTTAACCTGATTTAGACATCATTAGGAAAGTGAATCAGTTAACTAATGAAGAAAGCTAAATGGTGCTGGCATGGGAATTTTCAACTGTTTTGAATTATCTGTAACATAACTCCCCATTGGTGGATAATTAAGAACTGATTGTATTTGTTGTAAACAGAGAAACCAAGGAGTGAGAAAAGAAGCATGGCAGCCCTTCTTGGGTTGGATGTGATACTTACCGTTGACAGCCAGAGAACAAGTTGCCAGTGGGGTGCTTGGCTTAACAAATGACAAAACGGTTTTGCTTTCTTTTGAATCAAAAAATGGCCATAAACAATGAAGGGGAAAGTAAGAAGGTAGAACTGAAGCTAAGGTTTGAGGTCAGCCACTTACCCTCTTGGGGTCTCTGTTCCCTCTTCTGTAAATTGAGGGAGTTGGTCTGGAATCTCTGAGATCCCTTTGATGGCTATAATGTGATGATGACCCACTAGGTCTATTCTGCTTCTAAAATCTATGGTCCTGTAATTTTTAGCTAGAGGACTAGGCATATCACTCTACTAGCTCTCAGTTTTCCTCTCTATAAAGTGGGGTTAATATCTCTTTCTAACTACAACATAAAATCATTATGAGACTAAACTGAGGCCACAGATGTGGGAAAAGTAACTAGACTTAGGCAAATGAAAGGTATCATTCATTACTACTACATGAGGGCCTTATGAATAATCTCCATTTCTATTTGGATCCAGTCAATTGAACTTTATGTCCTCATTGGAGCTCTCTAGGGACCTCCACAGTTGTCTGAGCATGTGCCCAGGAAAACACAGAGTCACAATGATAGAGGAGCTCATTTTGTGCACTTCTTTATAAAGCAGAACCTGGTAGAGACAGTCTCCTAGTGTGGTTAGAGAAAGAGGCTAGTTCTAGCACAGCTGACCCATTGTGCATCTGCAAAGAGATGACACTTTTCTTATTATTTGTAGAAGTTGTATGTTGTGACTCCTGTATGTGGGCTGGATTCTCTGGCACATGGTAAGCACCTAAAATGCTTGCTGAATGAATAAATGAGAGAACGAATTCTTGTAAACATAGGTAAGACATTAGCAGAAATGGTTACAGGCCAGGCCCTCTCCTAAGACATCATGTTACCCATATGCTGGGGCCAGGCCTAGAGATTACTTTACTTCTCACTTTTTTCTATCTGTAAGATGGGAGAAAATCCTTTCCTATCTAATCTAGGTGGTTGTCAAAAGGATAAAATGAGATCATTAATGGGAAACTAGCATCTATCAGGACTTCTTTTTCATCTCCTGGACCCTCCCTTTTGACAGTGTAGTGAAGCCCATGGACCCCTTCTCAGAATAATGTTTTTCAATGCATAAAATAAAATACATAGGATTACAAAGGAAAACAATTATATTGAAATATATATAGACCTTAGGTTAGGAACAATTTATCTAGATAAATAAATATCTAGTTAACTAGATCAGTGTTAACTATATTAAAAATTAATGTTAACTGTATTAAGTATAGTTAGTTAACTATAGTGTTAACCATATAAAAACTGTAAAATGTCCCAGTTTTCTACCATGGACCCCCTTTCCCTGTGTGGTCCCAGGTTAGATACCCTTAATTGCTCAGAAGTGTGAATTGTGAGAAGCAAATGGGGGTTTCAAGAAACAAAGTTCTAGGAGAAGAAAGTATCAGTTTTTTAAGTTTAGTTTTAAGAAATAAGAATCTTGGTAGAAAATAATTATAATAGCTAGCACTTATATAGTACTTTAAAGTTTTCAGAGTACTTTATATGTGCTATCTAGTTTGACAATTACAATAATCCTGGGAGCCAGGTGTTGTTGTCATCCCTAGTTTAGAGTTGGAGAAACTGAGGCTGAGAGAGCTTAAACGCCTTGCCCAGTATCTGGGCAGTATCTGATACAGGACTTGAACTCAAGTCTTCCTGACTTAAAAATTTAGCATTTGATTCCATGCATCCCACCTAGCTGCCAACCAAATATTTTGAAGGCTAGTAAAAAATTTGCCAAGGGTTGGCATCTGGGAAACAAGGATTTAGATAAGTATATTAACTAGAATCCAAGGGTCAGAAAGATAAAAAACAGAGGGCTAATTAATTTCAGGAAGTTGTGACAGCTGGTTATAGCTGGCTGGGCAACATCTTGGGATAAGTGCTTCTTTCCTATGTTCTGTAACTTATCAATTTTGTGTCCTGTAAATTGTCTTATTTTACATTTTTCTCTTAGCTGCTGGTTGTCATCGTTTTTATTATTGGACTGAGACTATTATTTTATTGGTGTAGGGAACTCCCAGCGAAGAAACTTCTTCTATCAACGTAGATCTCCACACGTGCAGATCTGTGACTTCTACCGGCTTAGAGGGTTGCCTGAGGCACTGAGAGGTTCAGTGACTTGCTCAGGGTGGTACAGTCAGTTTTCATTAGAGGAAGGAGTTGGAACCAGGAGATTCCCACACTGTCTTTCTTAGCCGCTAGTAAAATCATTTTTTAAAAATACCCAACTTCCGTTGCCATGTGTATTTGGCTAAAGTCACACCCACCACACGATCTTAGTTAATGGATCAGACTGTTGATTTGGGGGATAGAAACTAAGTGAAAGAAAGATGTCCAGCCTAGACTTGAGAGAATATGAAGAGTCCAGGAAATTTGGAATCTAGGCAAGGAGTGGTGGGAGCAATGAAAAGGCCGGAGCCTGCCAGACCAAAAGGATATGGCTTATTGTTGTTAAGTTGTTTTTCAGTTATGTCTGACTCTTTGTGACTCCATTTGGGGTTTTCTTGGTAAAGATTCTAGAGTGATTTGCCATTTCCTTCCCCAATTCATTTTAGCGATGGGGAAACTGAGGCAAACAGGGTTAAGTGACTTGCTCAGGGTCACATAGTGAGTTAAGTGTCCCAGGCAGGATTTGAACTCAGGAAGGTTTTCTGGTTAAGCCCAGTGCTCTATCCACTGTGCCACCTAGCTGCCCTATAGCTCATTAGAAAGTAATGAAAGCAAACAAACAAAAACCTCAGGTAGAATTGGGCCCGAGGTTTAGATTCAAAAGCTGTTCCTGGCTGAAATAATTTCCCTACAGGATCAGATGGGAAACAGCCATGTAAGGATCCTATATCCTGACTCAATAAAACAGGAGCTAGAGACAGTGACTGAGGCAAGAAGATGAAGATTTGCTTCCTAAGTATTAGCTCCCTAATGAGAACTGAATCTCCTGGGAACAGAGTGATATAGAGTCTAGAGAGCCAGCCTTGAAACCTGGAAGACCTAGGTACAAGACACTCCTCTGATACCAGCTGAGTGATCTAAGACAAATATCTATTTACATCTATATGTATAGACATCTATATTTATAAACTGTGTATATATCTATTTCTATAGATGTCAATAGAGCTTTATCTATAGATCTCTCTCTCTCTCTCTCTCTTCATACACGCACAGTCTATAAACTTTGGAGAAAGTGTAGACCTGTATTGATATAGGGAAAGCTCCCTAACCCAGGAGTCTTTATGAGAATGAAATCATAGGTCCAGTTCCAATTGTGCTTTCACCAGAGCATATGCCTTCTGGACACAGAGAAACTCTCAGCTGCCAAGGCTCAGCAGACAATAGGGAAAGGACCCAAGGCCTGAGACACCCAGAAGGAAGTACTGTCTGCCACATGCACTTGGCAAAGGCCACACCCAGCTCTCGATTCTGCTCAATGGAGAAAATTGTCAGTGTGGAGGAATGGAAAGACAGCAAGCGTTCAACAGCTGAAAAAGAGCGCGGTTCCTGTTCCATTAAAGAGGTCCTTTCTGGCCCTGCTGAGCCAACTGGGCCTCCTTTCTGAATCTTACTGAGTGGTGTTGCCACAGAGCAGAAACTCAGTGCAATTCCACAGCTGCTGTACAGCACGTCCCAAAAGTCTTAGTGCAGGTTTACAATTATTAAAGCTTACTCAAACTTATTAAAATTTTTAAAAAATTCATTAAGACTTTTTGGGACACCTTGAGCTTGCCTACAGTGTTAAAATGGGATCCTCTTTCGCTAGGGCTTGAATGAGCTTGTTGTATCATTTTATGTGCCTCTCTGTGCCTTTGGGAGAGGGGGAGGTTGCATCTGTTCAGGAACCTCGCTGGTCTACGTCTGTGGGTAGCAGGAAGGAAATAGAAAACTCAATTAAACTGTTCAGGTTGATAAAGGGCTGATAGCCACTGAGGAAAACCGGTCCTAGACTGGGCTGCCAAGGCTCTTGTCTGAAAGTGTACCTGAGGCTTTCTCGACTTCTACTTTTAAAGGACTACAACAAAAGAAGAATGAACTAGCAAATGAACTAAGGGAGGAGGTTCACCAGTGTTTGGGATTTATGAGCTTAAGGAAAACCCGCAAATGTAAAAATATGAACATTCTCCCACTCGCTGGCCCAACACACCATACTGGAGAATAACAAACTGACCGACTCCTACAAAGGGAACCAATTTAAGTAGCTTCTACACACTTCCATGGAGGAGACAGAAAGCCAGGGTGGATTGGGGAAAGATTCGCGGGGATTGAAGAGGATGGACATTGTGTATGGCGAACAAGGACAGAGCACAGAAAAAAGTCACTTGGGAGCCTCTTATTTCCTCTCAGAGACAAGCCTGTGAAATGTATTGTTCTTGTCCTTGCCTTCCATGGGAGAGTGCCACTCTCCTTATACAGTGAAGAAAACCAAGGTTTAAAAAATGAAGGGTCTACAGCTAACACAAGAAGGACCTAGTTCTCTTTGTCTCATGCTCTGTCCCTCTGAGAATCTACTGATGGCCCATCTGTAAGCATTCCATCTCAAGGTAGATTGGCAGTGACCCAGATTGCATGAGAGCCACAGTATGGAAGGCAGGGGTCTCTATCCCTTGGCCCTGTCTGGATTTGAAAGAACAACAGGATAAAAAGAGATATTTAAGGCCCATTACCCAGGTGACGAAGCAGTGTCCAACGTCCTCAGGCAACTGTTCGTACTTCTCCAGTTCTTTGAGGAAGATGCTGCAATGGGAGAGAGGCCAAAATCAGACACTCTGTACAGCTGAGCCCCCAGACCACCACACCGTGAATTAGACTGGATAATCAGTCTGAATCCTCTATTTTGTAAACATTGTGGGATAAGATTTTCAACCTTAGAGGATCATGGCTTTACAGTCAAGAGATACCTTAGATATCATGTAGTGACCAAGGGAGGGGAAGCTGCTGCCTCGAGGCCACATGTGGCCCTCTAGGTCCTCAAGTGCAGCCCTTTGACTGAATCCAAACTTCACATGGACTTGGATTTAGTCAAAGGGCCACACTTGAGGACCTAAAGGGCCATATGTAGCCTCGAGGCAGCAGGTTCCCCACCCTTGAGACCCCTCATTTTACAGATGGAGGACTGAAGTCCAGAGTGGTTGAAAGACTTCTGAAAGGGGTCAAACCAATCCTAAGTGACAGTTGTGATTTGAACGCAGGTACCATGACCCAAAAGCTCTTGCTCTCTCTACCATATCACGCTGTATCTCTCCTTTACCCTATACGTGCTCCTGGAACTTTTCCTTCCACCATCAGTCAGAGGGAGCTCAAGAAATATAAACTCATTTCAATAGAAGTCTGAGATAAGGAACAGCTAGGAAGGGGGGAAAACCACATAACATATTCCATTAGTAATCAGAAATGATCATCTGCCATTTTGGGTTCTCTCTGCCATCAGTCCTTTCCATCAGTGAGAAGAGAAAAGGCCACTATATTCATTTCAAATTGAAAAAAGCAACAAGTGAAGCACATTGTGCTCAGGGAATACAGAGTCATTTGAACATAAGCTGGAGCCACCCATTATTAGGAGGAGAAATCTGCTGCCACAGAGAAAAGAGAAGAAAAAAGAAAGGAAAGAGAAAACCAAAGAAAACAAAGCGGAAGGAAAGGGAAAGGGAAAAAGTTCAGCATTCGAAGGCAAACATAATGGATTGGTGGTTTCTTCACAATTTTGGATTCTTTCTGCCTCTGCTTCCCTCAGTTAGCAAAGGATATTAAATAATGACCACATTGATTTGACTAATTCCACCCGCTGTAGGTGGCACCAATCTCCTTGGCAGCCGCTAATAGCTCAGGTGAGTGATGAGGTAATGAGTGTGTTTGCATGTCTCTCCTACACGTGTCCTGAATTTCACTTGTTCTGTTTGGTTGTTTTTTTTTTTTGTTTGTTTTTTCTACTTTCCATTCTCACTTGGTTCTCACTAAGATCCAAGGCTCTTGTTTCATGCTCAAAACCTTCCTGCACCACCTGGCCAGGGTACAATGGGGATGCTTAATCAATACTACTGATTCCCCCACCCATCCCCATTAAGTAGGAAGCTCCTTCAAAGAGCAAGCTTCAGGTCTGGAACGGAGGCTAGAAGTGTCCCAAGGAGAACAGAGGAGGTTAGAATGGAAACTCCCTACCCTCATGCTGGATTCCTTTAAAACTGAGCCATGGAGGACCAAGGTCATAGCCATAAGCTTACATTGTAACTCCTGATCTAGATTTCCCCTCATTTCTGGGTTTTTAAGTCTCAAGACCTGGATTTAAATCCTAGCTCTGACATTTCTAAGTGCTGTATGTAACTTTGGGAGAAGCACTTAAAATCGCTGATTGGTAAACGAGTGCAAACTCCCCTCATCCAATGTAACCAGAAGCCCCCAGATCATGCTTCACATCCCATCCAGCCATCCAGCCCAGAGATCTTGCCATTTGGCTCCTGCAGCAGCAGCAACCTGCCCCCACCCACCTCCCCCACTTACCAGGAACAGCACCCTCTAGTAGGGGAGTTAATCTAATCCACTAAATTTTGAAACTCTGCCTGGAGGCTGAGCTCCCCCGATTGGTGATTGACTATTGACTGAGTACAAGCTTGCCTAACTCAACATATCTAGCCAGCTCCAAATCCAGCTCCAGATCCCATCCACTGGGAACATTTTGCCTTCTTCTCTGCTGCCTCATGCATTATGATATCCTCCTCTCTCCACCCCTTTCCATTTTTTGCCCTGGTAACCTTAATAAAATCAACATTAAAATTGCTTCTGGGAAGGGTCTGACAATTGATTGCCCTGTAGCTCTACTCACCATTCCTGGGGCTCCCTCCACCAAAAGTCCCTTCCCTGGCCACTGTCCTTTGTATGTGGTATTTCTTTGGTTAGAGCCTAAGCTTCTTGAGGGCAAGGGCTGTCTTGCTTTTATATTTGTATCCCTAGGGCTTAGCAAAGTTCTTGGCACATGTTGCGGTTGAGTCATTTTACTTGTGACTACTCTCCATGATTCCATTTGGGGTTTTCTTGGCAAAGATACTGGAGTGTTTTGCCATTTTCTTCTACAGCTCATTTTACAGATGAGGAAACTGAGGCAAAGGGAATGGTTTCTGAGCATTTAGAAAAGAAAACATTAAACACTAAGAGCCAACATGGTTTTATGAAAGATGGATGGCCCAGAGTCACACAGCTAGTACATGTCTGAGGTAAGATTTGAACTCAAGTCTTCCTGACTCAAGGCCCAGCACTCTATCCACTGTACCATCTAGCTGTCGGTTTAGCACTTAGTAGGTGCTTAACATGTTCTCTCCCCACCCCCACCCCAAAGCACACTTACTTTTTCATCTCTAAAATGGGGATAATAATGCTTGTCCTGCTTAGCTGTTGATGTGAGGAGCAACCACCACAACCATAATAATGATAATCCAATGAGCATCTTTGAAGGGAGCCGTCTCTCAATTCCTAATAATTCCAGAGCCTGGTAGAACTTGGCTCATTGCATTCTATGCATAAGGCTATTCCCTGTATGAACCTATATCTCACCTGTCTTTGTATCCCCACTACCTGGCAGAGGGCCTTATGCAGAGAAGATACTTAATAAACATTTATAGAATGGAATTGAAAACATAATACAATTTTTAATTTTAGCTCAAATCTTCAACTATCTTAGAACTTAAATCACCACCAACAGGCCATCTGACCTCATTGGAGTTTCCTTCTCTACTTGTCCTACAACTTTAGTTTAATTATCTTAAGCTTATTTTTAGGAAATAGAGGGAGTGGCTAGATGGCACAGTAGATAGAGCACCAGCCCTGGTGTCAGGAGGACCTGAGTTCAAATCTGGCCTCAGACACTAACTGTGTGATCCTGGGCAAGTCACTTAACCCGGATTGCTTCCAAAAAAAGAAAATAGAGATAAAGTGGCAGACCTAGACCTGTGATTTCATTGGCATGCAGAACCTCCAGAGGAGGAAACACCCTCCATCAATACTGGTTGGCACCTTCTGTGCAATTTATTGTCATAGGAAGTTTCCTATAGCCCTGGAGAGAACAAGGTATTTGTCTGAGGTCACACAGCCAGTATGTGTCAGAGGTGACACTTGAACCCAGGTCTTCTTGGCTTCAAGGACACTATGCCATGCTGCCCCTTAGCAAATAGAGGAAATGATTGCGAAAGAATTGGAACCTGACACAGAGCTGAGAACTGCATTCTAAGGGACAATGAGATGACCATTTCAAGTTGAACCCTGGCTACCACGTTGAAAAAAGGATCGCAAAAAAAACCCTACCCTAAAACAAAAAAAATTGTTCGCAAGAGCTTCAGGGGAAAGTGCACTGAATTTGAAGTCAAAAGAGCTCAGTTGGAAACTTAGTTGCCCCCACCTAGCTGGGGGACCTTTGATGTCACCTGTAAAATAAGGAGATTGGATTGGATGACCTCTTAATCTCTCTATGACATTAAGTCTTGCTTATGTATGCAGCGTGAAGGTTGACAAGCATCAAAATCTCCATGTAAACGGAGACTTCAATGCATGAAATTCACTGTGAAACATTAATTTGGCCATAAAATGAAGGTCTGAGTGGAATAGTGTTTCATGATGAGTTCAGGCAGTCCTATTTTCGGTTTTTACCTCACTAATGTCAGTGACAGAACTAAACACGAATTAAATTTAACAGCATGAAATTTGCTGTTTGCCACAAGGTGGGCCTTCCCTTGCCCTTTCATTCTTGCTGAGCTATCCCAGAAACACGTGTGGAGGAGCATATATAATTTTAATGTGTCCTAGGTACTAATTCCTATGCTTCCCCATGTTACAGGTCAGGGCTTGCTGCTGGACACTCCTTTTCTGGGCATAAAGACTAGGGGTAAGACTCTTTTTGGCTTGTACCAAACATGGCACGGCTTCTCCATTGTTTCATACCTCTGATTCTGGGCTATGTTGAATGTTGGCTCTGGAACATCACAAATCACGGTGTCATCACCTGTGAACCTCCCAAACTAGCCAGAATATGTAATCTGAATTTCAGAGGCCAGCTACTCCAATTTCTACCTGAATAAGAATCCCTTCCTCAATTAATATTGTTGTCCAGCTGTTTTTCAGTCATGTCCTACTCTTTTTTAGGGGGAAGGCAATTGGAATTAAGTGACTTGCCCAAGGTCACACAGCTAGTAAATGTGTCAAGTATCTGAGGCTAGATTTGAACTCAAGTCCTCCTGACTCCAGGGCTGGTGTTCTATCCACTGTACCACCTAGCTGCCCTGTGCCTGACTCTTCATGAACCCCTTTGGAGTTTTCTTGGTAAAGATACTAGAGTGGTTTGCCATTTCCTTCTCTAGCTCATTTTACAGATGAGGAAACTGAGGCAAAGAAGGTAAAGTGACTTGCCCAGGGTCACACAGCTAGTAAGTATCTGAGGCCAGATTTGAGCTCAGGAGGATGGGTCTTCCTGACTCCAGACCCTGCGCTCTATCCACTTGGCTACCTAACTACACCTTTAACTAATACCCGCCCCAAAAAGGCTGTCCGTCTTTCATAAAACCATGTTGGCTCTTAGCGTTTAATGTTTTCCTTTCTAAATGCTCATGAACCATTCCCTTAATATGTTCTGGGAGTTTACCAAGATTCAACATCAAGAACATCAGCTTACATACAAGCTCCACCTCCTTTCCTTTCTTGAAAATTAGAACATTTGCCCTTTTCCAGTCCTGCGGCCCTTCTTCCACTCTCCGATACCTTTCAGAATGCCCCTAATAGTGCCTCAGCATTCACATCTGACAGTTCTCTTCAGTGCCATCATTCTCTCACCCCAGGATGTGGCTAATTTGGGCTTGATCTCCTCAAGTACTAGGTATTCTCTTACTATCTTATTTATCTTGGATTTCCACCTCCAGCTTTGCTCTAGAAGCTTCCTCCCTATAGCCAGACAGATTTTAGTCCTCTTCCTTTTCCTCCTTCCCCAATTCTGTATTATTTTTCTGTTCCCATGATTCCCCCAGCAAGCCTCATAAACACCTTCCTATCTTTGCTACTGATGGGAGGCTAGTTTGCTCATGCTCCCTTTGATTGGCAATGAGGAACTTCCTGTCAAAACCCTGTTGCAAACTGAAGCTCTGCACATCCCTTGTCTATGAGGGAGCCACTAGCAGAATCCAGGACACATGGAGTGAAAGACCCAAGGCCTGGCAACACTGCCTGGTCCCTGCTTGTTAGCTTCTGTGGCCCATTCTCTCCACACCTTTTTTTTTCACTCATCACCACTTGTAAGTCAATCTGAAAAATGATATACCAGCTCCATTCCTTCCATTAACATGCTTAAAAATTCTGGGTAGCTGCAGCTGAAATAATGAACCTCTCAACCCTTGCAGCCCTAGCAACACAGCGGGTGGGTCCCCATGATCCTATCATTGGCTGTACAAGGTATCACCTGTTCCCCCTTTTGTATCCAAACCTTGTAGCACCCTATTCTCCCTAATAAAGTGACTCTGGTGGTGAAATGAAAACTTAGGTATCCCCACAAGGTCTAATACAAAGTCCTCGTATAAAGATCAGTGATTTTGTTGCTGGTAGGAGTGTGTAACAAAAGCAGGTGTGCATGACAAAGGACCAGGTCATAGGCTCTGCGTGCTTCATCTGGCCCTTTCCATCTCACCCCCAAGTAGATGCACATAGCAACTGGAGAACCATGTCACCTCAGCTCAAGGTAGCACCTTTCCTGTTTTGCTAAGTAGAATCCCTTGGATATTTTGAAGGAATGCCAATTAATGATGCTGGGCATGATAGGGAATGAAAGGAATTTTCTAGCTGAAAGCACGATAGAAGACAAGCCTTAAAAGCTTGGGACCATCAAAAAGAAAAGCTGCTCATCAAAGGACACTAGTGGTTCTGTAACCTAAGAGCCATGGGTTGCCTTAGCAATGGGAGGATGTGCATAACCTGGCCAGATGTGCTACCTAATCATATTCCCTGACATCCATGTTCCCATCTCTCTCTCCATTATTGGTGTGGTGACCTATGGGATAACATTCTCTCGTGTATATGGAAGAGCACTCTTTTCTGTCCCTCGGTCCCCTTGCCTTGTTGTTTTTGTTACATATATTTTACTTCAAACTATGTCCTTCGGGTAGTTGGGAAAATGAGTACATTGGGTTGAGGCTTGTGAGTTGTGATTTTGAGAAGATACTAATACCCACAGCATATGCCCCTCAAACTTGGGGCACCATTCAGAAGGGGCAGAGGGCTGTGGCTCTGAGTCCTGTATTATCATTTAGAAAATTCCTAAGTTTTCATTCAACTCTGGCTTGTGCCTAGAGGTTGGGCTTCATAACTAATCAGGAACCTGCGTCCATCATTCATAGTGATCATTACCTTCTAAATCTGAACCGGGACCACTGGTAACATTAGAATTTAGTTCTCCATTTGTAGCTGCAGGTGCTTGAAAATACAAATAAGCTGGATCAACATCATCTTTGCCTTCTTTGGGCAAATGTGGTAGGTGTGAATGGAAGCACCTCTTGGTGAGACTGAAGACTGTGGAACTTTTAAACTTTGGTTTTCTAGCTATTTTCTGGTCTCCTTTTTAAAGGATCTCATTTGTATGAAAAA